>NC_137230.1:20889575-21199575 GCF_949987685.1 Ammodytes marinus | reverse complement strand
ATGTCATAACCAAATTGTGGCTGTAGAAATCCTAGTGCAAGAAGATGGTGGGCCAGAGGAAACTGTTTCCCTTGTATGTCAAAGTGTTGCTTTTTCCCCCCAAGTTATTTACCATCCACACAAATGAATGTGTGTATTGAGAAAGACTTTGGCTGCTTTTTTAAAACAGTTTTTGTTCATCTGTGTATACATTTCAGGTCAAGATGCAATATCAATAGAATCCATTTACAGATTCAAGAGGTTTTGAAGCATGTTTAGATGCTGAAAACAGTAGATCCATAATATGTTTTGTTATTTTGAGAGTAAAAGCTGACATAACATAATCACAAGGTAATGGAGTAGAAGCCCTGCTAGTGTTATTGAAAGTCTATACAGATAACTTTTAGAAAATACATATTTATTTACTTTTTCCACGTGTTACTCTTATTTCAAATAAATTGGGATCCAGTGATACATTTTGGTGTTCCATTATTATTCTTACAACATTGAATCATCCTTGTTTAAGCATGAAAATGAAAAAAAATGAAATTACCTGCTATTAGCAATTTAAAAAAAATATATATTGTGAGCATTCCGAACTACAGCCTGCTGCTGTCTTCATGACTAATAATCCGAGTATTTGACGGCCAGCCATCGATTGTGCACCCTCATCCACTTTCTGAAGAGCAGAAAGGGGGTTTTATGTAATATGGCATATTACATAAAAGCATATGGGAGCTTATAACTAATTGATCACTTTTTTCCACTTTTACCCTCGTCACTCACTACAATATATGCTGAAGGTGCATGTCATGACTTTTCATCTAACACGCCTGCCTCAGTGTGATTCAGCCTGTCCTCCCTTTGAATGATTCATGTAGCAGCACCTATAAGCAGGTAAAGCATGTCCTGACCTTCTGTTCATTTGATCATAAACAACTGATTTATTTACTTATTTTTTTCATTTGATACAACATGTAATGTATGTGTGAAATGATCTCAAAGAAAATCTAAATTGATTCAATTTATTTGTGACTTTTAGCTGAAAGAGCCACATACATAAGTTGCTGATAAGTCTGCAAACCATATTTCAAACCTCAGTCACATCACTAGTATTGTATACAGTATATAAAAAAGTTTTACTATTCTAATTTAAAAGCTAGTCAATGGGTGTTTCTAACCTTATAATGAAGAGTTTGCAGGAGCTTGGAGAAACCACAAGGTAATAGAAGAAAAGTGTTTAGCCTTGCATTGGGCACTCATAGATAGGCCTACACCTGAATATGTTAGGGTTACAGGGACACAAATTCAGATATGCTGACAAGCGCTGGCTAAACTAACACTGACTTCACAGATTATTTTGAAATAAACCCAAATACTTAATATTTCTTTATAACATTTAGCTCTTGTTCCCGTGTTGGTTAAATGCACTAATAGTATTCTACAGAAGTTTACCTTTCTGGCTTCAAATGTCCTGAACACCTTCCTAACTCCCCTTACTTGTATCTTCTTTTTTAAGTCTCAATGTATCTGCATATATGTAGAAGTGAGGATGCAGGACTGTCAAGTCAGAATAGGATCCAATAGACCCCTTACCAGTCTACGTCACACAGCGTCACTCCCCTCTCTACTGCGCATGTCCGTTGCAGAAAGAGACAAGAGCGACACGAGCCACAATCATGTCTTGTTGTGCTGTTGGATGCACAAACCGTTTATTTTTAGTTTGAATGGTGATAAAGCTAGTAAATGCCCAAATGCACCGCTGTATAATTACATAAATGAGTTGTGAAATGTTTACAATAAGGACAGTGACCGGAGACGAGGCTATAGCAATGGAAAGCAATGGAGGCTTATTTACAATGACCCACGTTATACATCTCCGTCCTCTTTCCTTGTGTTTGACTCTATGGTTTGACTAGGCCACTGAAGTCGTCGGGGCCATTTCTTCTCATCATTTATCTACTCAACTGCCGGCAACGTGTATGGGCCATTAAAGACCTACTTCACCGGTTTGAATATGAAGGTGTATTGAATTCTGAGATCCTATGTAGTATAAATGTGCGAAAAAAATTGAAATCGGTTCATCCTAGCCTGAGAAAAGGCAGAAAGAGTGTTTTTTTAACCCTATATTTCTCTTTCTCGTGACATCACAGAAAGAGAAATATAGGGTTAAAAAAACGTACTTTGTAAATATTACTGTGATGTCTTTTACTGTGACATCACAGTAATATTTACAAAGTACGTTTTTTTAACCCAATATTTCTCTTTCTGTGATGTCACGAGAAAGAGAAGTATAGGGTTAAAAAAAACACTCTTTCTGCCTTTTCTCAGGCTAGGATGAACCGATTTTAATTTTTTTTGCACATTTATAGCCTACTACATAGGATCTCAGAATTCAATAGCCTACACCTTCATATTCAAACCGGTGAAGTAGGCCTTTAAGACTTATCTCGTTCAATAGTGTTAATGTTTCCGCATAACCAATGTTATCACTCGCTGATAAACAGTTTTTTAGTAAGCTGACAACATCGCTATTTAGCACCATGGACCTATAAAGAAACACCGCAACTGCAATATAACCAAACGGGTAACCATGGCAACCAGCCAAACAATTTTTCTTTCTGCAAATATGCAGCGCGCGCATCCGCCGTGTTGATAAACACGGTAAGGGGTCTATAAGGTAAATAGAAATAACTCTCTACCTGTACACTGAGGACCCCAGCTGGTTACCAATCGTCATTACAGCTTTGTAAAGCAGAGGAAGTGCTGTGAGCGATAAGAAAGATTACACATTTCATGTTCCAAATAATCCTTTATTAAATTGTTGTTTTAGTATACAGTGGGAAAAAAACCCTCTTGACGTGTCTTTTGCAACAAGACAGCATTTTGCGTCTCTAGGTTTCACATGAAAGAACAGTTCAACATAGAAAAGACAGTGAGCAAATCACAGTTCTGTAGTGTTAATAATCCCTCTCTACTTTCTCCAACACTGTTACTTAACGGCATCGATCGCCGGGCTGGAAAGCTTTTCGACGTGCTTTCCAGACCTTGCTCAATCACTTCATTCAAGGCCACCGTCCATTTGCCATGCAATCAGAGCCGGGTGTGGTTAGGTTACAGCAATGCGTCATGTCTGTATGACAACAAAACCCTCTCACTTCCACTCCTCCACAGGAAACAGAAACATCTACGTTTGATATAAGTACAGATAAACAGATGTTTTTTTCCCCAAACAATATACAAATTTCAACTCAAAAGGTTTTGAGATAATTGCTTTTAAGTAAAGCAAATAAAGAAAAGTAAAAAGAAATCAACAAAGACTTGGAAGTCCTTATGGATAAATGCATAACCCTATTACAGATTGGCAAGGCCTCTGATGAGAGATGGAAACTAAGGCAAATGTAGTGGTGCACAAACGGTATAAAACACATGCACACACATTCACAGAGGACACAAACCAATAACCTCTAGGTTCAGTATTTACATATAATCAAATCAGGTTGTTGTGTGACTGTTTTTGTGTGCACACATTTTGCTTGTATATTAAATACTACAAGTATAAGAAAGTGCAGGTTTTTTGGTAAAACTGACGTTTCGAAAAGGGATGGGAGGCAAAAAATAATAAAATATATTGTTTATAGAAACAGATTTGTCAAACTTAAACTCTCTCCTACCAAACTCTTTTTGTTTAACAGATCAATCATTGGAGTAAATAAATCTATCCTGTTGTAAATGTATTATATTACAGATTTCCATTCAATGTTTTTATCACTTTACTTCTGTGCCCCTATCATCTCTGTAACAAGTTTGACATGTCACTGTAAGCTTTTCCTGGAGGCTGAAGGGTTTGACCTTAACCTTTTATCCTGGTATAAATTAAGCTAGAACTTTTTTAAATGTCCTTTCCACAGTGACAAGACTGCATTCTGTAAGTGCAAAAGACACAGAAAGTATTTCTTCTGATTACTTGATGGGAAAAAAATGGTTGTGTAATGGAACCTTGCCTCGGAAACAATCCGTAGCCATTGTTAGTGTGAATGCCAGCGAAACTAGGGCGGCCAGTTAGGCTTGTTTGACCAGTCTGAGAAAGGACTGCAAAAAAATATCATACAGCCAGACAGCATGTGGCAAGTACAATCAAGACAATGTACTGCAAATATGAGTCGGACCAAAAATTCGGAAAAGGCAACAGTTCAAATCTAAGTCAGATAAAACGGTAAATCACTCAGACAAATGGGAAAAGTTAAAAGTTGGTGAGACTTCAAATGAGAAGGAGTGAACAGGGGTCACCACCCACATGATTGTATGTAAAAATTCATATAATTTGCCCTATAGAAAGAAATGTTAATATGTGGTGCTTGCTGGTACCAAAGCAAAGAGAAATAAAACATCTGCTAACTGACAAGGTCAAGTGAGCAACCACACCCTCAGTAAGATGGTCATATTTATATAAATGAGGTAAGAGTACATGTATGCTTATTAGCTAAGTAAGATTACTTCCTGGTGGAAGGGGGAGAACTATTAAAAGCCTTTGATTACACTTTCCATTCTCTGTTCTGAGTCGCGTAGGTGACAAAACAGGCCTGTGTATGTGTGTTTATGTGGGAGTGTATAGACCAGTGTTCTAAGCAATTAGGTCTTCTTCTTCAGATCCTCAAACCGCCGTGTCAAATCGTCAAAGTCGATGTCATCCGAGGTGGTGGTGTTTCCGCCAAAGGAGGATGTGGGGAGTGTGTCAGGAACAGAGGGGAGCTCTGGGAGAGAGTTGTCGTCAAATCTCTTAGATGAAGGGCCAGGACCTGAACAGTAATAGATTGAGTTTTTTTTCATTTATGCAGCAGTATATCATGCAATTTATTTTTAAATTTAAGTTGAGTTTGCCTTTGTGAGTTTCACACAAGCAGTGAGGAATAAAGGCTTAAGAATATATATTATTTACTCTTATTTTGGTAAAGAAATACAAATATATAATAAGAATAAAAGCTGTGTACTTGGGGTCAAGTGCTGCAGACAGGTTAGGGAAGTCAGAAAGCAATGACTAAAGCAGTGTTGCTTTTGGTCTTTTCATTGGAATTGTGGAGAATAAAAAAATATAACATATCCTCAGCCTTATCCTTTAACTGCTGTCAATTGTTGGCATAACTCACCCATGGCCTGGAAAGGAACAGAAGATTTGTCATTTAGGTCATCAATCTGAAACACAGGACCATGTGTAAGAGATCAAGTCATCTTTAAACAATGAAAATTATAATAACATTGTGTATATTTGAGTATTAGTAGTTTGAGAAATAATTCACAATTGCGTTTGAAGGTGCAGAAGTGAAAAACAGTAAGAAAAGTAAAGTAAAATGGAAGAATATGGGGTATTTTCAAGAAACCATCACCTTTAGTGTGAGACAAAAACTGGTTTTAGGACTAATCTGGCCTGAACTCTCTCTAATCTGTTCATTATAATCCAATTCAGAGCAATTCATCAAGAAAAAGTTAGTAGTTATAGTATTAGCACAACCGAAGCAGAATCAGAATCAGAATCAGAATCATGTGCATTGCCAAGTATGTTTTGTCACATTTTAAATGTTCCATAATGGTCAAAATAAACATTAAAGAGAAAACAAAGTAATGCGATCTAGCCCTACTCTGAGAAATAGTGTTACAAAAAAAGTAGATGTTAGGCAAAAACTGTAAGCAAGCTGAATGAACTGCTCTTCCCTGAGTGGTGCCCTGCTCTGTCCGTCTGTCCATCTGTGGGGACAGGAAGGGGGCATGGATGGGAGGGGTTTGGTCACTTACAGACTCATATGTGGGGGGAAAAGTGGGCAGACTAGGGGGCTGCCCTCCTCCCATGGGATGCTGGAAGTTGCTGTAGGCTCCAATGGGAGCATTAAACGGCCCCTGGAGGAAAACAAGGTAGTGTGAGGAAGACACCTACAGTACATGTACAATGTTCATCTCTTTCAATCCAAAGCAAGAATGGCAAAGTACAGTTATTGGCCATGCATCACATTTTGGCTGCAATTATCATAAAACCATCTTTATCACATAATCACAATATGTCTTAAATCGCAATAAAAATCAATGGACCGTGAGGGACGTTCATCATCAAATCACTGAGGAAAATCCACAGACCTCTCAGCAGGCAGCATTTGTTAGAAATGGTTTCAAGAGAAAAAAAACAAGAACTGTGTGTGGAGAACTTTGAGTGACCTGGACATTGTTAATGAAAAAATATATTGTTGCTGTTGAGTTTTTCCAAAGGGTAATTTTGGGGGGATTTCCAGCACCAAAAACTAAATTCCCTTTACCTCTGTTGTATGGGGTTGGGCACTCTGTCTAAGGATTTAATAATGAATGACATTTGAAGCATTTTGGCAACGTTATTGCACTACATGGTTGGTCCATCGACAACATATACTGTGAATGAAGATGTATTCCATGTTGCACACTCCTATTGCACTCTAATGTTTTTGCATCACTAAATGCATAAAGTCACAATGAAACCACTCAGAATGGTGTCTTTAAGGAAAGCTCTTAAAGGAATCTCTTACTGCTCCGTTGGGAGGTGGATAGTCGAAAGCTGACGGCATGGGCATAGTCATAGGCATGGGCATGGGCATGTGCATGGGAGCAGTAAAACCTCCTCCTCCACCACCACCACCACCACCACCTCCACCTCTTCCTCCTCCGCCAAACTTCTTGTCATTGTCCACATCAATCAGGTCGGCCTCCTCTCCGGGACACACCTCGGGCTGTGCAGAGTCACAGGTGGATGAACCAGTAAGTAAAAACAACGTAAGACTTCATTGTTAATGGTGAATGATAATAGATTCTTTGAACGCTTACCCGGACCATGGCGTCAGGTTCATACGGCACGTTGTAGTTCTTGGCAATCTCTATCAGGTAGCGCTCCACCAAGATCTTGGGAGGGGCCTCCACGCTCAGTTTGTGCATCAGCTATCAACACATCAGATATTTGATTAGATGTAGCTAAAAAGTGACAAGGCTAAAAGGTTGGTGCATTTTTTGAACAGGCACAGAGAGAAAAAAAAAGGTTGCGTACCCTATCGTTGACCGTACCAATCTGGTTTGTTCTGCACAGCTTGCCATACTCCTTGCTATATTTTGCACATAGCTGGTCAGATACCTGAAATTAAGCATTCAGAGATAAGGGGGCAAAGGCTGGCCCGATAGGAGTAAATGAGCAAAACTTTAATATGGTTAGGAATGCCGCCAGCAATAATCTAGAAAGTACTTACAGTTTTTAGTTCAGTCACCTCTGCCTGGAGACGAGGCGCTGCCCAGATAAGGGTGGACACTGCCTCCTGTAAGCCGGGGTCCAGTTCCCTTATTAGAAAAACAGAAAAGGGGTTAACAAGGAAATGGCACAATGACAGCCAGAGAGAGAGAGAGAGACACCTGAACATTCCGCTCAGATGGACACGGTGCATGAGTGGGTTTACTCACTTCATGGACTGAATGAGACCAAGTCTAGTGATCAGCAGGTCACAGTAAAGCTCCAGGATCTCCATGGCTTCCACTAGATAGTCTTCTCTGATGATGTGCTCCACGCGGATCCGTGCCCGCTCATCCTTCCCTGATGACAGGTAATCTGCGATCTCCTTCCTCGCCTTTTGAGCAAGCTCAGCTACGTTTTAAAATAGGTTGATGGGTGTGTGAAAATGATAAAATTTCATTACTTGAACGATCAGAAAAATATAACACACACACACACTGGTCTTCTGTATGAGAGTGGGACACTGGTTGTTTTTCATTCAGCCCCAGGACTTACTTTTCTTTTTCTCAAGGAGTTTGAATCGGTTGATGACCAGTCGGAGATTGACTCTCAGCCTGTCAGCTTTGAATCCTCCTCCCAGCATGATGACAGACTATCTGTGTGAACAGGACAGAGAGCATGAGAGCACAAGTCACTCGAAACTAAAACTGAGAGGCCATGTAACCTCGCCCCCACCTCTGATCCAGTGACTCACTTAATCATGTGAGCATGACCGATCCCCTTTCAGCAGAATTGACTTACACAGGTTTAACTCCAAAACAATAAAATACACACAAACACAGAGAAAACATTAAGTTGGCTCACTGACAAAACCTACGTCCGTTTAACGGCTCAAAACAGTTAGCATTTAGCCTGACGAGACGGACAGCTAACGCGGCGACATGCCAGGCTACTTTTATAATTAACATCCTCCTATGTTTAATTTTTAATAAGTATATTAACTTAACCAACTGAAATCCTACCCGGTGTTTCCGAACATGAATGTTAGCTAGCCTTTGCTTTGTTAGCAGGCTTCTGTCTGTCACGGTCTGTCATCGTTTGCGCTAAGCTACGTAACCTAGCTCAACGCCAGCAAAATCAAAACAAACTTATCAAACACAAGTAGATACACGGGCTGGGTCGTTTTATCAGCAATGAATCGCGTATTAAGCTCAAGTAACTCACCTGTTAATGTTTGTCACGCGTGCAAACCAACTTATTTGTGTTTCTGTCTGTGTTGGTGTTTGGTGTTTCGTCGCCTGCTTCACTTCCGTAATGATCTTCAGTGACGTCAGGGGAGTTTCTTCTAGTCTGGGGCGTGGTTTTCATACCAAGGGGAAATACACTGGTCAAACAGGAGTCAAGCAAGTCAATCATAGGTTAGATCATAGTACTATTTATAACTTATACAATATCAATTGATTTACCTCTAGCATTAGTTTCAGAGAGAAATATTGCACTTTTTATGTTCTGTTTTCAGCAGCGAAAACAAAATTCCCTTCACCTCTTTGGGATGGTCCCTGTGTGTGTGTGTGTGTGTGTGTGTGTGTGTGTGTGTGTGTGTGTGTGTGTGTGTGTGTGTGTGTGTGTGTGTGTGTGTGTGTGTGTGTGTGTGTGTGTGTGTGTGTGTGTGTGTGTGTGTGTGTGTGTGTGTGTGTGTGTGTGTGTGTGTGTGTGTGTGTGTGTGTGCGTGCGTGTGTGTGTGTGTGTGTGTGTGTGTGTGTGTGTGTCGTATCTGCTATCTATGGTCTTAACTCTGTTTAAGGGGTTAATAATGATATTTACATCTTAATCATTGTGAGAAATGTACTTACACTAAATGGTTTTTCGATATTCCCACATGTATTATGTTTGAATGTTTCTTCCATGTTGCTCCCTCCTGTTGCACTATTTTCTATCACTAAATGCATAACTCACAACAAAACTATTATTACATTATAAAACCACTACAAAATAACTCAAAATGAACCAAAACACAAAGAGGAAGATCTTACAGTATGTAGTTATTAATGACAATACATATGGAATTAAATTTAAATCAAACTCCAAACCTTTCTAAACATAAACAAAAACAGGTTTGAGATCAAGTCAAACCCTATTAACCCTTATGCCCTGCTGGTGGAGATTTGTGTATTTGGGGTTGCATTTTTGACTGTGTGAGATGTTTTTGTTACACTGGGTCTGTTCGCTACACAATTTGTACCATTGACTTCCATTATAACGAGATTTTTTGAGCGCCACCTTAAAATTAAAGTGAAAAAATATTTTTACTGGAATTTCCCATTTCTCTCTAGCAAACTTAATAAAGTTATGTAAAAATAAGCTCTATAAAAAAATTGCCCCATTTTATATAATGTTTTGCAGTCATTTTGAAGGCAAGGCAAATGGGTCAGTGGCTGATTCCCTTGGGGCCATGTTTGCAGGGAGCACTGGTCTCCTGTGTGACTGGCATAATACACACGACACACACACACAGGGCCGCCGTTCCCTATACGCAGAGTACGCAGACTGCGTAGGGCACCAAGTTCCTGGGGGGGGCACCCCAAAAAAAAAAAAAATTATAATTATAATTTTTTTTTTTTTTTTTTTTTTAATTAAAAAGGAAAAAGAGATGGTCCGGGGGCCCCCCAAAATAGTTTTTTTTTTTAAAGTTCATGATAATCATTACATTACAAAAAATATATAAATTAGTTATGAACAGGCCCATCGTTGTTTTTTCTTAATTGTGTAACCTATCCAGGGGTGGATTACTGCACAGGCACACCGGGCACAGGCCCAGGGGCCCAAGGGCTCAGGGGGCCCTTAGCCAGAGATACTGATAGTAACTTTTCATGTTGCATAGTCAAAGAGCTCAGTCACTGATGTCAATAACAGGGTCCAAAAAGGAATAGCCTAAATATAAGTACTCATTAAAATGTAACAAGATAGTAATCATCATGGGCCCCTCAACTAGTAGGGGAGAAATACAAAAGCAAGTTAAAAACAACAGCATTAGTAGCTCTGTCTAAGGGGGTTGAAGGCCCCCTCACACATACACAAATAAACTTTATATGTGTGAATTCTAAATTGTTCATATCCACCCTTTATCTGTTGAAATGGGCCCCTCCATCATAGAACATGGGTCTGCAGACCAATCTACTGTTTTTACAGTTGCAGAGTAAAGAGTGCTACCTGTTTAAGAAAAATCTGAAAAATAATGTTCCTTCTGCATCTCAGGATTTGATATCTCTCTAGTCTCTAAAATTTCCTCACAAAGTGCACCAGATTGATGCATTTTACTTTAAAAAGGTAAAAAAAATTCCACCCACCCCCCAACAAGGTACAGGGTCCCTCCAACAATACCCCAAGATCCTGTGGGAAACACTGACTTCCTTAATATGTTTTTGCCATTAATTGTATGTATCCGTGTAGAAAATTCAGTGTACCTGACTGGATAGGGACAAGTGGGGGGCCCTTTAAGAGTGTAAGCCCAGGGGCCCATTATCTCATAATCAGTCTATGATCCTATCACTCAATTCCTTTGCAAAGGCAGTTTTTTCACAAGTTAAGCTGTTCTTTCTGTTAGTAAATGCTGGCAAATGTGCCAAAAAGCAGTCGCAGAGATCTTGCAATGGCAAAAAAAATTCGCTCGCGCCCTGCGGACGCGAGCTTCTGGGTGTTTTTTTTCTTTGGGGGGGGAGAGGGGGGGGGCATCACTGACAATTTCTGCTTAGGGCACCCAAAAGCGTAGCAGCGGCCCTGCACACACATACCCATACACACATGATTTGTGATTAATTAAATCACAACCTAAACTGAACAACAACCCCTTCATGAAATCAGTGAAAAAAAAATTGGGAAAAAATATTGATCTTTCATAATTTTATTGCAGTTCAAAGGTCAAAATACACAAAATGTACCGAACAGACTAGTGTAACTTTTTGATTCAATCTGACATTATACAAAAAGTATAAATGCACCAAAGTCAATTTTTTCACCCATCATTCAGATGGGTAAGCCGGTGATACTAATAATAATCAAAGTTAAAAAAATATATATATTATTGAATTTTTGTGTATTTTTCTAAAAAGTAGTTGGTGGTATATGATCAAAAATGGCATCTAAAGGGTTAATTTTTAATTGTGATTAATTAAATCACAACATACATTGAACAACAACCCCTTCATGAAAAAAATGAAAATTAAATTGGGAAAAAAAATGTATCTTTCATAATTTTATTGCAGTTTGAAGGTCAAAATACACAAAATGTACCGAACGGACCCAGTGTAACTTTTTTTGAACAGGGCATAAGGGTTAATGAGCTTGTTTACTACACATTTAGTCAATGCTGATCCATAAAAGTAGAAACCATAGAGAGAATCTTTGGATGATTCAGGAAAACAACACTGAATGGAATTGCTATTAATTCTCCCTAATGAATAAAACTTCCCACACAATAATTTCCACCTCCACTAGATACAATATTTAATGCTGTTTACGTATTAAATAATAATCATAAAAAATAATACCTATAATAATATAAAACTCTGACAGGGTCTTGTCTGCATAAATTATTCTTTTTCCTTTTGAACATTTTCCCAATATTTCTGAATTTGTACATGTCTATTTTTATAGCATGACTTAAGGACTTTTTTTTGTATACCGTTCCTTTTATCTGTTCATGTGTAAGGTATCTAAATACATCACCACTAGTTGTTGTGACAGTGTACAGTGAAATAAACCAATGTGAGTTTTTAATGTTTTTACTTAATGGATTTAACTGTACCTGATATTTGCCACATTTAATAGATGCTACTGACTTGCCTGGCTGAGCCATTAAAGGCCCTGGCAACCCAAATCCACTAAATCCTTGTAACTATGTTATTTGGGGAGTAAAATCAGTGCTAATATGTATATGAAAGGTTTTAGGAATATCTGTTAGGCCCCCGCAAACATACTGTCATGTCAGTTGGTCGACCATTTGAAAAATCCTGATTCGAATGTTGCCTTGGCTTAGAGCGAGCAAAGGCTTGGGACGTCACGCGATGGATCTCCGTTCTAAAATGCATTGAGACGGCCATTTGAAAATGTCTGATTCGAACTTTGGCTTACATCACAGGCTTGGGACGTCACACGTTCTTAAAAACAAATCAATATATCTGGAGCCGCGCAAGAGATACAGACTGTCTCTTTGCGCCTGAGCCTACACTCAAAGCCTCGTCTGAGCAGCGCGCACCCCGGTGAAACACTGTGATGGTGACGTTCACACAGTGAGACCTCGCCGAGCCGCCGTGCAGGAAAACTATGTGGTTTAATACTAAATGATCACCGGGGATTCCTGCACGTTAACGTTGTAGAGGGGACAGGCTTTCACGAGCCGATTGCATGTCCCGAGCCCTGATACACACAGAGACATGTATGGGCAGAGATTTGTGTCAGTAGAACTTGAATTTGAATTGATCGACTTGAATATGAATTGATCAACCTGCATTTGAATTATTGATACTTGAATTCGAATTTATACACTTGAATATGAATTATCCATTTGAATTTGAATTAATTGTACTTGAATCTGAATTTTATTTACTTGAATCTGAATCAGTTAATATGCCAAATGACTTTCAAATAAAAATTCAAAATTCAAGTTTTCAAATTCAAGTAGAAAAAATTCAAATTCAAGTAGAAAAAATTCAAATTCAAGTAGAAAAAATTCAGATTCGAGTAGAGATGTGCACATCCGGGTTCTTTGAGGAAGAGCAATCGAGTGCAGATCTCTGATCCTAGGCTACAGCGTCCGGCGGGTGTTATTATAGGCTAATATTGCCAGGCTATAGGCTATCAATGAAAACAGACGGTCAAACAGCGTCCAAATGAGCTAACATCCTAAATAGCCTACAATAAACAGTAACATGGCAAACTTATTTTTAGGCAAGCTCTAATTCATTATTTATTCATTTTTTCACACGTTTACATGTTTGGAGGCGGAGGATTCCTCCGGCGCTCTCTGTCCGGCTTATCAGACAGCACTCAGCTGTCTGTCAGTTGAGCTGGACAAGCAAACGTAAAATCATCAGGAAATGATAAAAACATCCCGATGGAGATTTCTATGCAGTGATTTTGCTTTAACTGTCCTACAGGGTCACGTTTGTGCCCCGCTTTCCCATGCACACTTCGGTAGACTCAGAGTGCTGGGGCGCGCACTAATGCATTAGGTTATCATTAAAAATCCAGGTTAATGGCACAAAGCAGTAGATAACTTCAACATAGTCACTATAGCCTACGTTCCCTCCGTCTGCTAAGAGCCCTACCACAGGGGGGAGAGAGAGAGAGAGAGAGAGAGAGAGAGAGAGAGAGAGAGAGAGAGAGAGAGAGAGAGAGAGAGAGAGAGAGAGAGAGAGAGAGAGAGAGAGAGAGAGACGCGCTGACAGGATGCAATGTTCACCTGCGCACCTGCTCCTCCAAGGTGTGTGCCGGTATCGTGCCAAGTTACCGCTGATAAGAATTGTGTCCCCGCCGGCCGGTGAGCGCGCATGCATCAAGTAGGCTAAAGGCGAACATAGCCTATTAACACTTCGGTCGTAAAGTCGGGTCGTCTTATATTCGGGGTCTAGTATTAGGCGTCCAGTAATGGACTGCCCGTTACTAGAGCGGTCATTCAGCTTCAGGGCCTATGTCCAAGTTGTATTTATTTTATTTTTTCGGGTGGAACCAACACTGGCTGTGCTCTCAGAAGAGGCCGGGGCATGCGTGTGTGCAATGGGAGAGATAACGCTTTGTGTGGAGAGAAAATAGAGGCAATGTAATGTCTTCATTTTATAGCATCATTATGTTGCGAGTCAACGTGTCAGAGGCAGGAATCGGCTGTGCGATCGACTTTTACTGTGGCTTTTTAGCTGCGGTAGTGTGCTGAGGAGAGATTGCCAACTGCGCTGTCCTTTTACGCACCACTAGGGCCGCCGTAATGTTTAGATTTCATCATTTGCATCAACGCCCTTATGATAATAAGAATGAGAGGCTTCATTAAAACGCTGTCCATGCGCTGTCTATGCGGTCGTTGTGATTGTAACTTTGTCGGCTGTAAACTGAAACTAACGGAGATCGCGGAAGCCTTCCCCTCGACAACGTTAAGGTGCACTGCCCCGGTTATAATTTCAGCCTTAAACCACGGCCTTGATAGTTTTCGTTTCAGCACTAGGCTGGCTATGTGATTAACTATGAGCATTAAATAAATGCTGCGTCTCAAATGCCGAGGACAGCAGCGAGGATGCCACGACCAAACCAGAGTAGGCTATAGAGATGACAGCGAGAGCGATCACAGCGGGGCACAAGAATAAATAGTCACACATCAGAGTTCGGTCTATTTGCACTACTGTTCATTTGCACTGAAGAAAGGTGTTTGGTGAATACAAATTCACCAGAATGCAGGAAATTAAGCATTTAATGCTCCAAAAAACAGCTGAGTGCTGTCTGATAAGCCGGACAGAGAGCGTCGGAGGAATCCTCCGCCTCTAAACATGTAAACGTGTGAAAAAATGAATAAATAATGAATTAGAGCTTGCCTAAAAATAAGTTTGCCATGTTACTGTTTATTGTAGGCTATTTAGGATTTTAGCTCATTTGGACGCTGTTTGACCGTCTGTTTTCATTGATAGCCTATAGCCTGGCGATATTATAACTACTTTCAGTTTCATTACTCAAACGTGATTAGTGTTCTAAAAGATACTTCAATTATAAAACAAGA
This sequence comes from Ammodytes marinus, assembly GCF_949987685.1. Classification (NCBI taxonomy): domain Eukaryota; kingdom Metazoa; phylum Chordata; class Actinopteri; order Uranoscopiformes; family Ammodytidae; genus Ammodytes; species Ammodytes marinus. The sequence continues at coordinate 21,184,606 of NC_137230.1, read as the reverse complement.
GGTCAAAAACACAGATGATGATTAAACAAACTAATTTATGACTTTATATTTCCTGAACGTTAAACAACGGTCACCCGCCGGACGCTGTAGCCTAGGATCAGAGATCTGCACTCGATTGCTCTTCCTCAAAGAACCCGGATGTGCACATCTCTACTCGAATCTGAATTTTTTCTACTTGAATTTGAATTTTTTCTACTTGAATTTGAATTTTTTCTACTTGAATTTGAAAACTTGAATTTTGAATTTTTATTTGAAAGTCATTTGGCATATTAACTGATTCAGATTCAAGTAAATAAAATCCAGATTCAAGTACAATTAATTCAAATTCAAATGGATAATTCATATACAAGTGTATAAATTCGAATTCAAGTATCAATAATTCAAATGCAGGTTGATCAATTCATATTCAAGTCGATCAATTCAAATTCAAGTTCTACTGACACAAATCTCTGCCCATAGACATGTCTCCAAACTGACTGCGCGACTAACTGCAAAGTGAAACAACCGCCTCGCTCCGTTAGTTTCAGTCCACCTGCGCATTGACAACTTTTGAATAAAGCCTCTCATTCTTATTATAAGGGCTTTGATGCAAATTATTAAATCTGAACATTATGGCAGAGGTGGGGCGTAAAAGGACGACACAGTTGGCAAGCTCTCCTCACTACGCCTGCCACAGCAGAATCGCTGTTGATCGCTGCGCCGATTCATGCCTCTGACACGTCGACTCGCAACATAGCCTAATGCCTCGTTTCCACCGAGTAGAGCGGGTCGGATCGGAGCGGCTCAGAGCGGGACAGCTCACTTTTAAGAATCTCGGTGTTGTTTCCACCGCCGACCCTACCCTTACAGGGCGGGGTTTAGGCTGGACTGCGATAGCCGACGCCAGAATGTGGGTCAAACTATCGGGCTGTGGGAACAACTGTGGTCAAGCCAGCGGTCTCTTGTTTTTGCTTGGTCAAACCAGCCGCTTCTTTATTTATTCCCCCCGTGTTGTGAGCACAGAGACGGCTAGGTGCAACTGATAGAGACAGTGAGCGAACAGCACTGGCTGCGGCAGCTACGTGACATCGTAGCAGTGGGACACAGTGTAGCCAACTGATTCATTTAATGACGAGGAAAAACACCACACAATAAACAGTGCCGCGCTCACATTTTCGCCAAAACTCTCTTCACTCTAGCCGAGGTGACTACAAACGGCGGAGATGATTCAAACCAGCCGCTTCTTTATGTATTCCCCCCGTGTTGTTGTGAGCGTGTATTTTACTACTATCTATGGCGTAAACACACAGAGACCGCTCGGCGCAACTCATAGAGACAGTGAGCGAACAGTGCTGGCTGCAGCAGCTACGTGACTATGGGACACAGTGTAACCAACTGATTAATTTATTGACGAGGAAAAACACCACACAATAAACAGAGCTGTGCTCACATTTTCGCCAAAACACAAGACTCTCTTCACTCTTGCCGAGATCTACACATGGCGGAAATGATTCTTTCGACCAATCAAATGACGGCAGTGTGTAGCTCCGCCTTCTCATGCATTTTCGGCCCGCTTTCAGGCCGCTAGTACCCCTACGGAGGAGTACTGAGATCGGGAGCGGCTCAGAGCGGTTAGGTGCGCTTAAACCGTACCCTACCCAACTTTTGGCAAATGAAAAGCCAAACTACCCGGACCGAACCGCTCCGACCCGACCCGCTCTACTCGGTGGAAACGAGGCATAAGTCAAGGCTTTGAATTCTGTGCTGGGGGATGTGGAGCTCTTTGGCCATTTCCCGTGCCTCTTTTTCCTCTCGTCACTTCGTTCTCTATCCAAGCGCACACACCTCTGTCCCGGCCGCATCTGAGTGCGCAGCTCGTGCTCCACCCGAAAATAAATAAATAAACACAAGTTGGACATAGGCCCAGCTGATGATCGCTCTGGTAACGGTCAGTCCATAACTGGACGCTGAATATTAGACCCCGAATATAAAACAACCAGACTTTTTACGACCTATTCTCAGGGGGAAACCCTGTCTTATAATCAGACCAATACGGCATGTGTCACCGCTGCATGTAACAATATTGCATTGGTCATTGGTCAATAACTCGCTATCAATGTAGCGAGTTATTATTTAAGTGCAGGAAGAGCTTTTTTTTTGTCAGCACTCCCTTCTGGGAATATGTTTCTGCGGCTGCCTGTAGCGTAGGCTACTTCAACAGCGGGTCTCCACACTGTTGATCGTCTACACAACGTTAGCCTGCATGCTTAGGATCCAACTGGCCGGCTGGTTTGAACTCATTTGATTGTCTTTTTTATATTTGACGAGTTTACTCCTTGTGCTCTTAATTCAAACCGCATATCGCATCAGCTCACGTTAATCAGACTCCCCTCTCTCTCTCTCTCTCTCTCTCTCTCCCCACTCCTATCCTCAAAAACATTTAAAAATGCATATGCCTAAAATAGATAGCAGATTGTTTTGCAAGTTCAATGGTAATAAACTAATAGGCTAAGAGATAACAATACATATGAGACAGAGATATTTTCATATATTTTCATTGTGACACTGACACCTGTTTCAATTAAATAGGTTGCGGTTGTGGTGGGAAAAAATAGCCTATAACTAATTGCAATGCAAACCTATATGGGCCTAATAATAATAGGCTAAGTTACTTTCCGCAAGTGATTCTGAGCTGCGGCTCTCAGCTGTGCCAGAGCATTCACCGTTGCTAGGGAAACCAGCTACCGTGCAGCCCGGTGCAGCAGTGTGAACTGCCAGTCAGGCTCGTTGTGAGCATGTGCAGCATTTTCTAGTTTGCGTCTCGTTGTGTGGTGAATCTTTGGTCTGAACTGGGCTAAACCTGCTCAGCACCGTGAGTGAGAGAACGTTCCCTTACAGAACGTTATTGGCCACGCCCACACCGCCCTGCAAAATGTTCTAGACAGCAAAAAAGCAGTTTTTTAGACGAAATTTTATAATATTTATGAAAATTATTTTTTAATTGGATGACTGTAAATATCTTATAAAGAAACCCAACATTAATGTCATATATTTATGTCTGTGGGTTGCCAGAGCCTTTAAGGACTTTCCTGCTGGAATATTACTGCCTTGTGTTTGTTCAAACCATAACTTTTGTAATGACAAGTTATTCCATCGCTGAGAGTGTGAAATAATGATTACCGGAAGCTGTTTCAAACCAAATCAATTTCACTGTCAATGTATTGCCAATAAAATGGCTGGTCTTCAGACGGCCTAATACACATACACACTGAGTCTATTTGATGTTTGTGGTAATCAGCTGATCATTATTTTCTCTGAAAATGCTTCCGTTGACGAAATTAAAACATGTATCATGTGTTTTGTTTCCAATTTAGGTGTATATTTCTTTTAGGCATTTTGATCTTCTTTAGGCAACGACAGTTTGTCGTTCAGACAAGCACTGTACATTCATCTACCAATAAAAGGGCTCAGATATTTTCATATCAAATTAACATTTATTACAGTTGAATAGGCTCTACTTCTTGCCAAACAAACATTTATTTGAATGAAAATGGGAGGCATTTTACAAGGACTTTCAGATTTAATATATTGCAGCTCTCATAAAAAAAAAATCTGTACATAAAAAGTTGATATTCAACAACAAACCATCAGAGTTATAACTTGAGTTTGCCGACAGAAACCTCTTTGTGTTTCTTTTTCTTAGAAGACTGCTCCTTCGCCCCTTTGATCTGACTTTTGACCTGGTCCTGCAGCTGAGAGAAGAAGGCTTGAGAGGACCGCAGAGCCTTGTCCTTCCCTTCATCCTGAAACAGGAAAGCATTTATGAAATAACTAATGCAATGTGTATTTGGCACTAAAGGTTTATGACACATATGCTGATCGATATGATATGCTTGAACAGGCCAATACTGATTTCAACTTCTTTATGTGTGAAAAATACAGCCGCTTTAAAGGACGATGAGAGAAACCGCTCACCTTAAGAATCGTGGCTTTGCCTCCTTTTGTGAGTTTCTTCAGGCTTTCTGTGATTTCAGCCTTTGAAGCCTTCCTGTTCTCCCCGGTTTGACTGGCCTCTTTAAGTTTCTGTCTCTTTTCTTTCTCCTTGATATTGATACGCTTCACCGTCTTCTTGTGGCGTCTCTCACGCTTCTTGTCTGTTGACGTCTTCTCAGTATCACCCAGAACATCTCCCGCTTTGGTCTTCCCCTTTGGTCACAGGAGAGTATTATTAGATACACTGTGCAACTTAATATACCACAATAATAAGAAATGTTTGAAAGACTGATGACAAACCTTGACTTCTTCAGGCGCAAGCAGTGTAGCATCACTAGCGCTGACTGGAGCCACCTCCTCCATTGTAATGGAGGGCAGGTTCGACACCACTTTGACCTCAGGAACATGCTGTAGACAAAGAGCAACACAAATTTAATGGTTTTCATTAAATGCCCACGCTTGCAGTAAACAGTTTTCTCAAGGATATGTTCAAATATTAGTTCTATATTAATAGTAAATTTCATTTCTAATTTGTATTGCTCTCTATTATGTATTAAAAAAAACACAGATTCAATTGAATTAATAAATTAAATGTCACTAACCAGAGTTACATCCAGGTTAAAATCCTACATAATAGGTTTAAGCTAAATTAGCATGTGATTTGTTCTGAGTACTAACACAGTAGCTTTTAAAATTCTTCATCTACATCACATTAAGTTAATGTCAAAACTTTAGCCATATTTGGAGACTTTCATTCAGTGCTGTTGGTCAAAACTTACTGGTTTAGGTGTGAAGTGGAAGTTGGAGAGAGCATCCAACTTTAGGAAGAGAGTGTCCATGAGTTTTTGAATTTCAACATGGCCTGGGTTCTCCTCCTCCTCTGTCTTTTCCTGAAACAAAAAAGACAAAACAATTATGCAGCACAGGGTCATTTGTGTTGGAGTAGCAGTGAAAATAAAAAAATAAACATCAAACCTGGGTCTGCTTGAGGTATTCTTTCTCATAGATTTCTGCTAGACTCTGCTTGCTCTTCTCGTGGTCCAGCGTTAGCCTCTTCTTATACTCAAAGACCTCCTCTTTGGGTTTCTCCTTGCGGACCACGTCATCAAAGGCCTTAGAGATACACAAGTCAAAAGGCACTGGGTTAAATAAAAAAATAAAAGAAACACCTTATATTGTTTGAGACAGTATGAAACAAATGCCATTGAGACTAACCTGGTCTTTAATTCTCTGTTTGATGATGTCTTCAAGCTGTAGTGTGGTTTCCTCTGTTATAGCAGGGGCTGAAAGATAGAACAGAACATATTGTTATCTGGTAAGAAATATCTCCATTGTAACAGTAGCCTTAATTAAGCAAATAAACATAACACTGGTGTGAATAATTGTATTATTCAAAATAACTTGCAGTCATTAGCGGACACATAAATGCATCACAAAAAAGAAGGAGGTGTCACACACCCGTCCTGGATGTCTGGTCAAACTCCACATCTTCCTCCAGCATGCTGTTCTCTGGACGAGTCAGTGCCGTCACCTCTCCGGACAACTGCCAGGGCTTTGCTGCTAGAGCTGCGTTCTCCAGCTCCTTGATCTTCTCTGACATCTGCAATAGTTGGATTTAATAGAGGCGGTTAGTGGACATTAGGAGTTAGTGGGCCCTATGCTAAAAAAAAACAAATGCAAGGGTCTGCGCTTGTTGAGACATGAAACACAATACATGAATTACAGCTTCTCAAGGCCCTTTCAGACATGCAACCTTTTTACGGTAATCTGAGGGCAATGCAACATGTTGGGTGTCATGTCTGATTAAACCACGTGTCACCTTTTTTCTTAAAGTTACTGCTGCGATCTTACTAGGCGGGACCGAGTAAAATTCAAATAAACACCATACGTTTTAAACTGCAGTCATATTAATGTAAAGACTGCAGTAAGACAAGGCTAAAGAGAGAGAGAGAAATGTGAACTTTTGCTGCCCTCTAAAAGCCCTTAGACCACTTCCATAATTCCTCCACTACCAACTCAAGTCTTTACACAACATCAAGTGATATTGTGAAGATGTATTTAGTTACTTAAACTCTAGAACTTATTCTTCGTCTTACAATAGGTGAATTTCCAGCGGACCCCTACAATATATAAAAACGTGCAAGACTGTTAAGTGTGTCTGTTTTTACAGTGTGCTACTGCAGAAACATGGCAGGGCGACATGGAGTCATGTCCCACCCAAGTGTTTTTCAGTATTAAAAATCAGGCATTTGTTCACCAGTATCAAAGCAACAGTACCCAGCAGTACCATCAGCAGCAGCATTGCATTAATACCTTTGTGGTCTGCAGTTAGTACAAAACTCAAACTAATCATTACTTTTGCACCGCATTGAAGCCACACAGAGTGGCAAATCTCACTAACACAATCTTAAAGCTACTATGAGTAAGTCGGCACGTTGGCGACACCTTTGAACAAAAGCGGTAGTATTATTACGACGCCAGCTGTCGTGAAGCTGTTTTGTAGCTCGTGCAGGGAGTGCAAGATTCAAATAATCAGGAAGCAATATGGTGCGTGTCCGTGTGTTGAAAGTGTGAGGGCACCGGACTCTTTTCGGCTCCGTGAGTCTATGGGTGACACAGCATCAACTAATGCCAGTAAGTGCTAAACACACCTGATTGCAATGAGTTGATGCATTGTCACCTCTCACGGAGCTGAACGAGTCCCTGTGTCCTCACACAAAGCGAATGAACGAGAGATGGCAGTTAGTATGGATCACGATGAGGTAATGTGTTTATGTTGTAAATAATGACTATTTCCGATGAATAATGGTCATCTGATGATGCTGGTGAGGCAAAGTAAACTTTGTTTTAGTAGGCTACCGTTCATTCATTTAGGAGTAAACACTGCAGTCTAGTTTCGCTGCGTGAAATTGTGTATACGTTGCTTGGCAACGCCCTCCCGCCCGACTATCACTCTCCCTTTTAGCTTTTCTTCATTGCATTTTCTTTTTTTTCTTTTATGGTTCAGCCCCGTTATGTCATTATGACGACAAACGACTGTCTCAAACAAGGCTCCCGCTCCCCTTCCCTCACCAGGAGGGATAGGCTTCTCAATTCACGTTCCTGCGCCACACTGAAATCTGTGACCAATACGGATATGTGACCATAGAGCTTGCACGCGTGAACCGAAAATCGGACTGGGTGTACGACCAGATCAAATGCAGCAATAAAAACGCCTTTCTTTGCACTGATGGTCTCGTTTGCTGTTAAAGGTCATTTATGATTATGAGAGGAAACATGAGGCTGTTTAAAAGATATTTAAATGTTACTCGTAGCCGCTTTAAGCCGTGGTTACCTTTTCTTGTCGTTTCTCAAATGATGACTTGGATTCAGGCTTTGCGGAGGTTGAACTTTTCCCCCCCAAAATGTCCTGTATGTCCTCTCCCTCGCTGTCCTCGTCGGCAGAAAGGTTAAAGGACACTTTCTTATGGGATGCATTGGAGTGACTTCTCTCTTCATTCCTGGCAAAGGGTGGACACAAACATGCTGCGATCAACCATACTCATTACTCAATCAAATGTCCTTCCCCCACACATAATCATACGCATTATATAATTGATCACACTTACTTATCGTCACCCTCCTCTTCACCATCATAATCATCTTCCTCGTCATCCATTTCTTCTTCACCTTCTTCCTGGCTTCCATCCATGCCGTCATCCTCACCATCTGACTGGTCATCTGCTTTAGCTGGTTCACTACCCACAGCATCGAAGAAGTCCTTATATTTGAGATTCCTGGAGCTCTTTGCCTGTCAATATAAACAATTAATACATATTTGACCTTTTTCCTGTTGTAGTATAAGGACACGCTGATAGGTGAGAATAAGTGATTAGATACATACAGTGGTTTTCTTCAGCTTTTTTTGAGAAATTATTTCCTCTAGGTTGAGATCATCGTCCTCATCTGAGCCCACATCTTGAAATAAGTCCACGTCATCCTCGTCCTTATCATCCTTTCCCTCTTTTTTGTCCATATCGTCGAGAAACGACTCCATCTCGGACAGCTTGAAGAACTTATCGTCGACATCAGAGGGAACCACCTTTGTTGTGGAGCCTTTGCTTCCAGTCGCCTTCTTCCGTTTCTCCCGATTCTCCAGAGCGTCCACGTCAAAATCTAAATCAGAGTCATCATCTGTGTAATCCTCTGCCCCGTCCTCAGCCATTTTCTTTGGCTGTCTGAGCGGTTCGTCCTCCTCCTCTTCCTCATCATCATTTACACTTTGATACTCAGTCTCTACTACTTCTTCCGCCTCCTCATCACCATTCTCATCCTCCTCTTCGTCTTCCAGCAACGTTAATGTCCTGTCTAACAAAGCCTCTTGGGCTGCATTTTGAAAGTGTTTCAACACAGCATTGTTCTGCAGCTCCAGCTCCTGCCAGATCTGCTCTTCGTCAAACTGTTCCACCACCAGCTGAGCCAACGGGCTGCCTTTACACTCTGTGGGCTCCTGAGCTTTGTGTAGGTCATACAGGGCCTTAGTGAGAGAGGTAAAGTCTGCCGCCACTCCATCTTGAAGGCTGGAAAAGGTGGAAACACAAAGTCAGTATGGCACACCTAGTGGGTGCAGGTTTTCAATGGTAGGATTTGAAAACTGTTATCGATGTAACCCCAGAATCAGCTTTATTTCCAGGTCCCTTCCTAGTTCCCACATACAATGAATGTGTCTGACAGTTCACAATAATATAATAAACATAGAGAACATGATCAAAAGCAGAATATATTATAAAAGGAAATATATGAGCAATCATTCATTTACATTCTGAAATAATATAAATGGAACACATTCACGTGTGGTAAACTGCCATTACACCAGCACCGAGAATTAGAGAAATATAGTTTGTTATGAAAGAGTGACATGTCTTGTACTTTTTATGACAATTTGGTATTTTTAATAGTCCTTTTAGAGACAATATTTGGATTGGCATGTGTTGTAATGCACCATGGCTTGCCGCCTTAATTTGGTTATATAACGGGCCCAAATGATATCATGTTATACTGTATCAAATTAACAGAAGCCAAGTGAAGATGCAGGTTTCAGTGGTTGTAGCGGTTCTCAATTCTCATTGACAGACCGTCCGTTTTAAGACATTTAACTAGTAATGTTACAATAACAAAGAATATAGACTTAGTAAATAAGAAAGTCCTTATCCGACATGTTTGTGGCGGTTTCCCTACCCATTTCATAAAACGCGTTTGACGCTAACGCTAGAAGTTCACGCAGTTAGCTTTAGCTAACAGTTAGCACTTGTACCTTCTCTGCTCGGGCACGTGAACCACGTCTTGAAGTCACTAAACAGCTTTTATCAACAAATGCGCACACATCGAGCTAAAGACCTGCCTTAGAAAGTTCTCCGGCTGCGCTGTGTCTGCATTTATCGTTTTCACACACTCCTCCAGCACGCTCCACACATCTCCAGCAGCCATGGTTTTCTTTCACACATGTGTGACGGTCTGTGTCGCAGGTAAAAAGGCTCGCCGAGAAACGCTTCCGCTGCCGTTTGGGTTCCGACATACAAACATGGCGTCCGCCGTGCTGAAGGTTGCAGGTTTGTTTGCGCAAATAATGGTCTAAATACCAAACGGGTGATTTTCTGTACCATGATCTGCAATCGCTAAAATTACTAAGGTCGTTCTCTGATTCATTGTTGAACATTCTGCGTTAGGTTACTGTATGATGAAACCCTAGGTGAACATCATGAGTGTATCTTGCAACGCTTGGGTACAACAAGGTACTTTTCGTGTTTAGTGCATATTTTGTGCAAGTGAAAACATGTTTTCTTATTATTGTGTATCCGTCAATAAAAGCAGGCTATTTTTATCTTTGTTCAAACCTACAAATTACTTTATTTCAAAAGATACCGAATGTGGGGAAATTATGTTAAAATTATACAAAAAAATAAAAAAAAATCTTCCATTTGATAAAAAAAAAAAAAAAAACATGTTTTCATTCTGTAAACAACATGCAGCTTAGTCTAATTGAGGTGCTGAAACAAGCTGGTGCAGAATAAACTGTGGTAAGACATGTGATACTGAAAGTGTGTAATGAGATGCTTTTTCCAAGCTTCAAGCTACATAAAGGAAAAACTGAAAACCTCCAGTTTCAAGTCAAATGTTTCAACACAACAGCTACATCTAATCTGACTAGAGTTTAATGGGTGTATTCAGTGGCAGGTCTCTCCAGATGTTCTCGTCTCACACTCCTGAGGGCACATTCCACGACAGCCCCCGTTGGTCAGGCTGTTCCCGGGTCACTGTGGAAGCTTGGGAGGCTCAACCACATCGCCATCGCTGTCCCCGACATGGAGAAGGCCACGGCTCTGTACCGGGACGTGCTGGGGGCCACAGTGAGTGAGAAGCTGCCCCTGCCAGAGCACGGTGTCTACACAGTGTTTGTGGAGCTCGGTAACACTAAGCTGGAGCTGCTCCATCCTCTGGGGGAGAAGAGCCCCATCGCTGGATTCTTACAGAAGAATAAGTCTGGAGGGATGCACCACATCTGTATTGAGGTGAGAGAGTGCTGATAGCATGGTCAAGGAATATTACTCACTGGAAACTAGTACGTTACGTCCAGCGTGTCTAGGGTAAAGGAAGCAACATAAAACCAGTTGTAAATGGTAAATCAAATGTATTTATTTAATAATAAAGATTTAGATTGTTTAGGACAAAAACAGCAGGTGCTGTGAAGAACAAACTCAGGGCAAATGGGTGCTGTGAAAATCAATAAACAAATAACCAAAAGAGCACTCTTAAAGTATGAGCCACAATTACTTAATGAAACCAAAGGAAAACAACAGCTCACCGTTTTTACCAGCCAACCAAAACACAAGGAAAACAGCACCCCTCAAAACCTAGTGAATCAAAAAGTGCGAACAAAATCAGTAACCTGGTAAGGTGGTAAAGGCACTTACACACCTGGGTGGAATGTATCCATTATTCCTTGATAACAGTTTTCACCAGTGTTCGACAAGAGTGATGAGTTACAGTAATGGATTTAATAAATTGCCAGGCACAGTATTGTCTGCAGTAGTCAGACAGTAGCAGAAACGTGTTTGTATTTCCAATACAATGTTATTTGTCTTGTTTTGCTATATTTGTGAAATGTAACATTTTTCTCACAATTTTCTTAAAAAAACAAAACAAAATGTTTTGGTCAGACCATCCAAAGTTAGACCAATCAATAACATCTTTCCTATTGGTTGCAGGTAGACGACATTAAAGCTGCGATAGCTGACCTGAAAGCAAAGCACATCAGAACTCTGTCAGCAGAGCCTCGGATAGGTGCTCACGGGAAACCAGTTATGTTTCTCCATCCTAAAGACTGTGACGGTGTGCTGGTTGAGCTGGAGGAAGCATGATTACGTCAGTCTGACAGGGACCGTGGGAGCTGTTAGGTCACATAAACATGACCATGGTCTGAGTGATCCTCTCTGGGATAACAAAGGCTGATTTTGTAATATTTTTCTTTATAGCACTTAGGTTTTGATCTACTAATTTCAAAAAAGTGCCTCAGAGTTATTCTTGCATTTCCTGTTGTGTTGCGAATAAATTGTGGTGTGATATGCACATTTAGATAGTTTCCATAAACTTTAATGTGAAGTGAATGTTCAATGAATATACTGGCATTTCAGTTCCTGTCCATCAGCTGTCCTTTAGTAAGAGGACTACATATTCTCTCAAGCACATGGAAACATGAAAAGAACTGGTTTCAAGATGCAGACTACAGAAGGCTAAATTGAATAAAAAGTTAAAGGTTGATATGTTATTCATGTATTTTTAACATGGATAGGCCAAGTTCCCAAATGTGTCTTTTGGGAGCGTGTCTATGTTCCCACATCCTGATGATCCCACAGCCCTATGTTCCCACATTTCGAAATAATCTAACTATATAATAGCAGATAGTCAGTCTGTGTTCCTCACACCTATTCTAACCTATCCCTGTCTCCTTCACCATCCATCTGTGATACCTGAACCTAATTGGCAATTTCAGGAACACAGGGCTGTGGGAACATAGAGATGAGTTATAGATAGTATATAAAATGAGATGACCCCTGTCTTAAAGTTGAAACCCATATATTGTAACAGTTCAGACCAGAGTATGTGCAGGAATGGAGTAAAGTTTTGCCAAATCCCAAATAATCTATCTGCCTGGCATAGTGTTTATACAAACTTTATATTACTGTATTGTTTTTCCTGAATTGATAGTTAATTAAGCCAAAAACATTTTAAAATGTGTCCCCCCCCTTCCACTAGGGAGAGTAACAGCACCAACACTGTCCTATGCAGAATAGACACAGTTTGAGTCTGGCTTCTTAGTAGGCCTACACTACACCCCTCTGTCAACTCTCAAACATTTTCATTTTCTCTTCCTTTTAAAGTTTGAGTGTTGGAAATATCCTGGTGACTTGAATTTGTATATGCCCTCTTCATACATAGTTCAACTTTAGAAACTGGCCAATGGGACTATCAATTAAAGGAGACCAGACACCTCTTAGAAAAACTGTGACACAGCACAGGTCAATGGCAATTAGCGACAGATGATCATAATTAGTTACACACAAAGATGCGTATTTGGGATTTTTGGTGTATATTTTACGGAGACCACAGGTTCTGAGGCAAACAATAATTATGTCCTGAACATTCAGATAATAATGATTATTTTCTTGATAACCGGTCGTTCACCTTCAACTAGAGGATTTAGTCCACCATTATTCCAAATACAAAAAACAAACTCATTTGATTTGAAGAAAGACCCTACAACAGAGGGTTTTTTGTAGTATAGTTCTACTATTGCTCACTGCTTATTATAACGTTAATTTATAGTGAACATTTTATTTTTGATTATTTGCTACTGAAACAATAGAATTTCTCTTCAGGGATGAAAAGAATATTTATAAATTATACTAAAGGGGTAAGTCCACTACCTAGTTTTGTATTTTCAGGAAAGGGAAGTGAAAAATATCTTTAGTGCTATAATTACCCAGTTTTGAAAGTGGAGAGTTGAACTGTTTTTCAGATAGGTAGCTGAACTAAAACAATTCAAACATCACAACATTAAAAATGACACTGTTCAGAATCCAGAGGGTTTGTTTTATTTGGTCAGAGAAACAGCTCATGGCATAAAACACAGCAAATACATGGTGATGATGTAGGCATAGCTGACAGCATAGATACAAGTGCCAGAAATAAAGAGTGTTCTCCGAATGTTAAAGCTTATAGCTGCGGGAACAGAGGATTATTGATGTAACTGTAATGTGGGGGAAATGGCAATAACAACATGAGTAATAAGAGCCATGCAGGTGGCAGCCTTCTTTGAAAACGTATGGAAGCGAGATACAAATATACATAGAGAAAGCTTTTTTTTGTAAATAACTGGACGGATTTAGCTGCTTTCCTTGCCCGCCATGGTGTGTTTGTCAAACAGGTACTCGGCCATTCCATTCTGAGGAGCTCCCATTCGGCGCAGGTTGGTCACCCAGTCTGCCAGCTCCTTGATGGACTTCACCTGCTCGTCCAGGTAGTGAGTCTCGATGAAATCACACAGCTGGAACAAAGAGTTCAATAAAATTAGAGCTGAAAAGTAAAAACACTCACTGCATTTCTATGAAATACTCTTGTGACGATGACAATTCTACGATGATGAAGGGACAATCCATTATTTCGCAACCACTCAGTGAGTTACAGCTCCATGGTCAAAAACACGTCAGCTGCTGTGTTGCACGGATGCCAAATAGGCCAGGTCAAAGTCTGAAATCGGTTTTTATAAGTGTTTTCTAATGTGCAGAACAGGCCAAGACTGGATTCAATAGTGTACTAAGTCCATCAAAACCGTTAATATTTTATTTGTTTATTATTTTGGGATGTGTGTTCTCTGAAAAACAAATGTGACATGAAAGGATAAAATGTTTCAAGGTGTTTTGAACCGTCCAGGCCTGATCGAATACTCACATGTGGGTCATTGTGATCAGAGCAGAGCTTGTGCAAGTCCAGCAGGGACTGGTTCACACTCTTCTCAAGCTGCAGGGCACATTCAAGGGCCTCAATACCACTGCCCCACTCATCCCTCTCTGGCTTCTGCAATAGAAAAAGCAGGTCCAAAAAAGAAAGAAAGTGAGACACTTATCAATGAGTGGTAGGAGGCCAACGACCTAGACGGCAAGCTTACTCATCCTTAAAAAGTGGGTTCACAGTTTAACGTTTACCTCAAACGTTAAATGGGTTGTGTTTGTGCAGCAGGCAAAGATAAGTGGCACAGCGCACTAACGCCCTCGCTATCTGTTTGTCCTTATGTTGCCCTCCCAACATTGGGCTGCCTGATAGCTCAGAAAGTGCACACTCCCACATAGTGCTTATGTTAAAACACACATAAAACAAATGTCTGCTATCACATAGGAGCTCGTACCCTGACATCTTGGAGGAAGATCCTTCCCCCCCTCTGGTTCTGCATTTTCATCAGCTTCTCAGCATGCTCGCGCTCCTCGTGGGATTGAGCGCGGAAGAACTTGGCAAAGTTGTGCAATGCCTGGTCATCCCGGTCAAAGTAGTATCCCTGTAAGGAGGAAAAGAAGGGAATTATGGGGTTATCAAAACTAGCCCTTTCCTTCAGGTGAAGCAAACACTGCACTGAAACACCCAACTACCTAGCGGCCCCGATATGGCACCCATCTAAAACTAGTCACAAGTTGAATATGTTAGAATTCAGGAAGAGAAACAAAAAATAGTCCAACAAAAGCTTTCAGTAGCAGTTTAATAGTAAGAGACCGTAGACTGATAGGAAATATAAAACAAAACTTAAAAAAAAAATAGACAAATTGTGTTGTGCAAAATAGCAGAAACTAGACAGAATGTTTAAAATGTAAATCTAACATGGACAAGGTATAGAATTCCTTTTATATATCCAAAGCTGTGTTGGGGATTTGTAGGTGAAATGTGTATTAAGGACAAGCGGTGCACTCACTGCCCTGTAACTGAAAAGGAACTTCAACCTTTGTTTTATGACTTAGCCACACACCATTTCTTCCAGTTCAGACACATGACACCAAAAGGGACACCTAAAAACTCACTCAGGTGTTAATGTTTAACGAAAATGTTATGTTCTGATGCTGGCTGTATTCATTATGGCATTCACTCAGAATTAGAATAACTTCTCTATAATAACTTGTTCCCCTTATGCTAACAAAGGCTGTCCTGTATTATCATCTGCTGTTTTTCCCCCTTTTTTTCTTCCACTCATCTGCTTTTCTATTGTCTCAACTCTTTTTTCTTTCCGTCTGCTGGACTCTCACCATAGACAGGTAGACGTAGGAGGCATACAGCTCCAGGTTGATCTGCCTGTTGATTGCAGCCTCGCAGTCCTGGTGGAAGTTCTGTCTCACTTGGGAAGTCATGGTTCTGTAATACAGCAAACAAACGTCTGACTAGTAGACAAACAAACACAACTCAAAATGATAAAATATAGTATGTAGCATTATACATGGCTGATGTTGGTCTGTGGAGTAGGCTACAGATCACAATAAGAGAAGCTTAAACAATAAGTAAATTACTTAAGTATTTGATCTAATTTATCAGCACACCGGTTACGAGTAAATCATTCAAGTTATTTACCAAGAAAAACATTGTCATTCTAGCTTCTCAAATGTAATGGTTCTGCGGCTCACTTTACACAAAACACTATTATGTTCAAAAATAATTTTAATTCTGTAAAAATCAAGACTATAGTGGTTGTTTTGTATTTGTATGTCAAATTTGAATATAGACAACAAAACTACAGATTCACTTTCATGATTTTTTAGGTTAAAAAAAATATCCAACAATATAATTTAGGTGTATCCTGATAAGTGATACATGTTACTGGCTACATTTATCAGCCTTTGTGAAGCGAGGTTCACAATTGAACAAATAATTTACTGTAACTTAAGCGCATGCAATCGATTGGCCCTAGTTACTTTAAGAGGTATTTCATTACACGGAATGAATACTGCACCAGACCTTTTTATTACCCGAGTATCACTGGGTTGGCCACGGCAAATATGTTTTTATTATGGCAAGACCTTAAAAGAAGTCAAAAACTAACAATAACCAGAAAATCTTGTGAACTTTAAGTCTTATTTTTCTAAATTATATAAGAGTTAAATATCGCACTTTTAGTTAAAACAATAACGTATGAATATGGGAGAGTTTGGAGGCACGACTGTTACAATATACAGTATTTGAAGTTATGTTATGTTGGATAGATCCAGTGTTGTTCTGTTGCACTTTAGGGTTGGCGCAGAGGCTAGAGACATGGGCAAAGGCCACACTGGATGACAAGGCAAGGAGATAAACACAGTAGTACTAACCAAGGTTTCGCTCTGCTGACCAACATTTACGTAACCGTCGATGTATTTCAGTCAGGGTCAATTAAATAAACACAAGAGAAGACACAAAACTTAGATATTTTGTCTTACCTGGTCTGAGAGTTGGGTTTTCTTGAGGGGATGTCGCAAAGCTGTACTGAGTCGAGTGGCTTTAGCAAAACAAACAGTTAGCTAGTTAGCAAGCGTAACGTGTTTAGGGTAAATTACACTGGCTGATGTTTAAAGGTAGTTTAAATTTGATTCGATGGTTGTCGATGGAAGACCGAGTAATTAAAGAGATAATTTCAGGCCTGGTGGTGTCTGAAGACAGGTGGAAAGGTTGCCGTTCAAGCACTGTTGAAGCAGGTAACCTTCACTGTCCGCTAACAAGACGAGCAACTGTGGGCGCGCGGCCTGAAACTCAACACATAACCAAATGGTGCGGACCGTGACGTCACTGCCAGGAAGAGAAGGGAGGGGTATGGTGTTTACCTCCCCCCGACGTGACGTCGATTCCCCTTTTCGGCAAGAGGAGGAGGAGTAAAAATCTCACAAGATGGCGACGCGCACAAACCAGGATTATTGGATGCCGTGTGAATAACTGAGGTCAGCCCGGATGCTACATCCATATTATTTACTATCTATGGTGTTTACTCATTTGTCTGAAGAATTTTAAGGTTTTTATTTTGTTTATATATTCCCTTTCTATTTAAATGTAAAGCACTCATTTCTATATTGGTAAATACGTTAAGCTGCATTTCTTGTATGAAAGGTACTGTAGCCTACTGTACAAATAAAGTGCATCTTTTTAAAATATACAAATATACAAGTAGCAAATAGGTCAACCTTCTCCAGGTATTAAAATGCAGCTTACATACTAATGCATCGATAAAGAATTATATAATATGACACTGTATTAAATATTTCTGTTTTATTCTGTCCTGTATTACCCATCAATATTTACAAAAACATAAATATGGGTTATCAAATCCAATCAGTGTTGTACTGTATAGCCAAGAATCACAAATAACAGTTTGCCTCATGGGCTTTTCAATCTGTTCAGCAATACGACAACCTTTGTCCTTGGACATTCTACTCTGTTGAGAAAAAAATTCCCCCCAAAAAACCTTTAACAGGGAAGAAATGGAATAAACCTAAAAGAAAGGAACAGAGATCTCTTTCCCAGAATGGATGCAATAGATAGAGGTTTTGTGTGTCCAGAACAAAATCAAAATCAAAAAGGAACATAATTCAATGACACAATTGTTACATGCAGATAGTAAAACATATGAATAATGTGGTCCACGTGGATGCAGGAAGACTTCAGATGCTGCCAAAGGCAGGACTTGAGCAATACCGTCTCGTTTCAAAGGATTATAATGACATTTTCTAATGAACATTTTCTAATCAACATTTTCTAATGAACAATGTTTTTTTTGGGGCGACTGTGGCTCAGGTGGTTAAGCGGGTTGGCCAACGATCCAGGGGTTGGCGGTTCGATCCCCGCCCGGCCACCTGTGTCACGGTTGTTGTGTCCTTGGGCAAGACACTTCACCCACCTTGCCTTGTGTGAATGTTTGAGGTGGTGGTCGGAGGGGCCGTTGGCGCTGAATGGCAGCCACGCTTCTGTCAGTCTGCCCCAGGGCAGCTGTGGCTACTCTCGTAGTTTACCACCACCGGTGTGAATGAATTGAACCAGGAACCCTGTAAAGCGTCTTTGAGTGCCTAGGCAATAAAGCGCTATATAAAACCTGTTAATTATTAATTAAGTGAATAAATCATGGACTGACGATTAATAAAGTCTGTAGTTTCAAATAATTTAGGTAACAAAATGCAGCTATGAAGCATAAACCCCCCAGAAAGAATGCAATGTTCTATTCCCATGATTGTGAATTGGTGAACTCACTTGTTTAGCAGGGATATTAGCATTAGAGCATGAGAAAGGGATAACGTTTATTTATGCAGCCCCAAAAACCCAAATTTAAAATACTGAAGAGGATTAACAATCACTGCAGCATAAACAATCCTTTATCATCACATCTTCAACTCAATAAAACTCATAGAGCAAATATCTACTGACTCAGCTTTGACACATGACTACATTAGGACACTTGAGGAAGTTTGGGATTAAGTAATAGTCTTATCGTCACATAGGATATGACTAATTGCCTTACGAAGACATTGTATTAGTTGGCATGAGTTCAGAGTTTAACCTTACCTTGGTATATATTTTATCTACAGGGCACAAAAAGCTGTGGGTTAACTGTGTGCAGGGCCGACGGACTGCGGGGGAAAGTGCGACAGTCACGGGGGGGCCCAAGGCAGAGGGGGGCCCATCAGAAAAAAAAAATATATATATATTTTATTTATTTATTTTAAGCTGAATGTGGGGCCCCGATCTTCGAAGGCCCTGAACAATGCCATTCCAAAAAAAGAAATAATTGACTGGCTCATGATAGGCCCCTGACCCTTGCAAGGAGATCAGGGGCTTGCGCATGACTAAGGCATGTGTGCGGGAGAGTAAGCAGGAGCAAGCCGACATTGAATTGAACTGGTGGCGAAAATAAACGCAGCGATGTTTCTATGGGGATATTTAGCTGTACAGATATAAGTGCTGGTAAAGCTAGAACAGTTTAAGACTCCACATCACTGTGGCAACACAACCTATCTATCAGCTCAGAAAGCGCAGAGAAAAGTATGATAAATACATGAGAGTGATGGCCCCTGCAAGTTTCAGTAAGTTTAAAGAAGTGCCACACTGTTACTGTCTTTGAAATGCATTTAGACATTTTAAGGGGAAAACACATTGTATTTATTATTTCAACTATTGAGTTATTTGTAGAACAGCATGCTAGTGTAGGCCAACAAGATTTATTTTCTGAATTTTCAATGCTGCTTTATTTTTATGTTTTAAATTGGGAAAGACATGTTCCAAAACGACCAATAACCTTTGTATTTAAAAATAAATCAAGCAAGTAGGCTAATAATAACCATTAATGAATTATAGGCTATCGCATCACAGTAGGCCTATTGTCCACAATAATCACAGCCCCCCATCCATAAAGGAACTTTAAAAAGTTGAATTTGCACTTGTTGTGCATACACAAGTGTATGGTCTATTATTTGTATTTAGTGTGTCTGCATAGCATTGCACCAAAACAGTAGAAGTTTTCTTTAATTGTGTTTTGTACTGTCCGTAAAATTTTACCTGCACATAGCAAACAAAATTGCACAACTGTAAGGTCAGTGTCTGTTGTATTTTTGTATTCAAATAAACAGTTGTTTATTTCTATAGTGCGCATTGGCATCTTTGAGCAAAATACCCCCAACATTTTCGCCGACCCTGGCCAGTGACCACCTTGACTAAGACATTTTCTGGGGGAAACACCGGTAGAAGTAATGATTTGGTCATTCCTCAAATAAATGTATTGTGGAGTTGTCTGGCTCAGAGAGCCATGTGTATTGTAAGACCGCCTTTCAGGGGGCCCATCAGGACTTTTTGTATAGGGTCCCAGAATTTGGTGCTACGCCCCTGATTGTGTGGCAATTGGTTTTATGACAATTTAATTAGTTGTAATGTTATGAGAGAGTAGCCATAAACTAATACCAATGATCAATTTAAATAACAAGAGTTATTTGATGGCTCCTTCTTAATTGGCTGATTTTAGGCCCTGTATTGAAAAAATTGTCAAAATCTAGTTTTATTGTTAAATTGATGCTGTGTAATGTTATATCAATGTCTTACAGACTTTGACAAAAACACAAATTAGATGTTTTTGAAACTGTTTTTTCTCTGTCATTTTAAACTTTATCCACAGGAATCCCATATATGTTTAGCAAAGCACTGTGGTGCTCACTATTTGAAGATTTAAACAATATGAGTATTTAAGCATTGGTGAAGACACCAATATTTGTTCCACATTTTAAGCACTATTTTGCAATAACATTGACATTTCTGCATTTACAGCAATATTGTTACAGTTCCTTTGACATTTCTCCAATTTCAGAACTATTTTGCAGCTCCATTCAGCATAATTTTTCATTAAATATTTTCAAACTTTTTCATATCTTCATACTCATTCAGCTATCCAGTTAAGTGTCCGCTTTTTCAGCCTCCAACATTCATACATGGAAATGCTTCTTCTAAATTAGATAGCTGTTTTGTAATGAGCTTTAATTTTTGTCTCCTTCAAAATTCTTGCATTTTGTAATTAGATTTTTCTCTGAAATAGGCCTATATAATCGACCATAACACTTGAATGCAGTTATTTTTATCAACGTTAAAAACAACCTAGTGCATCCTAAAAATACATTGTTTGAGGCATGTATTTTAAGCATAAGATACGTTGTGGGCAGATACATGCTGTGGTGGAGTACATTTAGTAGGTAAGTTTAGGAAGTAGGCAGACAGTTGGAAAGTTTTTACTCAAATTTCTGAAACCTCATTTTTGAACTTATATCCGGAGGAAATATAGTAGCCTACTTTTTACTACACTATGGGCCGGTTTCACAGACAGGGCCTAGATTAAGCCAGGAGTAGGCCTTAATGTGGACTAGTTAAACTGGGACGTTTAACCCTTGTGTGGTGTTCATATTGTTGTTACACAGCCAGTGTTCGTGGGTCTGGTGGACCCACTGCATTTTAGGAGGTTTTAATTCAACACAATCAAACATTTTATGTTGGAATACTCAACAGATGTTTAGTTCAACCCAATTACAAGAAATATAAACAGCATATATGGTTAATATTTGCCCTTCACCTTTGTTAGATCACATTTATTAATTAAAGTACCACTCGTTTTTTGTCTGTTTTTGAATAAAATGTAATAAAACAAGAAAAACAATTATAAAAAAAGATATGAGGGGAATAAATTCAACACATTTACAAATGAAGCAGGGTTTTTCATAACTATTGATTTTAATTTATTTAAACTTAATTGGAAATTTAACCCATTCAGGTCACTTTACACTACAAAACTAAAGGGCTGGTCCTATAGGGCTGGCTGCTGAAGGCTGGTCCTGTGTCTTCGTTTTGGAACTAGCTGATGCTCAATCTCACTCTCTTCTTCAGAGTCACTGTCAGATTCTGAGAGAGTTGAGTTGGAAGGCTAAGCTCTCGATATACCGGTCGATCTTGGTTCCTACTCTCACCTATGGTCATGAAGGCTGGGTCATGACCCAAAGAACTAGATCACAGTTACAAGTGGCCGAAATTGGTTTTCTCTGGAGGGTGACTGATGTCTCCCTTAGACATAGGGAGAGAAGCTCAGTCATCCTGAGAGATTTGGAGTAGAGATGCTTCTCCTATGTGTAAAAAGGAGCCAGTTGAGGTGGTTCGGGCATCTGGTCAGGATGCCCCCTTGGCGCCTCCTTGGGGAGGTGTTCTCTTCACGTCCAGCTGGAAGGAGGCCTCGGGGAAGACCCAGGACTAGGTGGAGAGATTATATCTCCACCCTGATCTGGGAACACCTCAGGATCCCCCAGTCAGAGCTGGTTACTGTGGCCCGGGAAGGAGAAGTTTAAGGTCCCCTGCTCGAGCTGCTGGCCACGAGACCCGACCCCTGATAAGCAGTTTATGATGAGTAATGATCATGAGAGAGTGAGTGATCCTCACATTCTGACACCTCTAACTCTACATCATCTTTAAAAGCTTCTCTCTCTTCCAAAACCTACAATTTTCCCACTTTTATTAGTCCTGGGTCCAGTAGACCCGAACATCCTGAATGTAATATAAATGTGTAGGGGGGGTGTATAGTGCGTGTTGACCAATTTTTTTTTCTGATATATGTTCTTCACAGTAAATGAGCCAAGGCCAATGAGTCTCAGTTTGAAATTATAATTTATAGTATAATTTTTCTTTTGATAAAAATTAAAATGGGTCCCACAGACCCGAACACCACACAAGGGTTAAATCACTGTCATGGATATGGCTTAACTTTGGCTTAGTTTGTCTGAGACTATGAAGTCCGGGGGCCTCATTTATCAACCGTAGGGCGTAAGAACATTGCCACGCAAAGTATGGAATTTACCAAAATGTACTTAGACTTATGAATGTGTGTAAATGTAAGCACAACTCTGACCATGCTTACGAACAGAATCTAGTGGTAGAATAGCGATATTACAAGCACAAAGCAAAGCATGTAAGAGTTTCAACGTCTGCATTAACACTAGAACCGCCAGCGTTCTCTTTATATCTATAATCGCCACGCGTCAAATCCACCCGTGCATTTCTAGGGTAATATAAAGTCATACATTTATTTGTTAAATCATCATCTGTGTTTTGGACCTCTTGTTTTATAATCTAAGCTTGCCACAATCTTTCAACAAAGGACAAAAAATGACGTTGCATGAAAGTTAGCCCGAGAATTCCATGAACAGAAAATGCAATAGGCCTATCTGAAGGAAGTATGACATGAAAATGAAAATTCTACAGGCGGAATTGGACATTATTTAACCTTTATTTTACCAGGCAAAATTCCTTGAGGTCAAATGACCTCTTTTCCGAGCAAGGCCGGCAGAAAATGGCAGCAGTTAGAATGAATTAAATATAAGACAAACATAAGAAGAAAGCACAGACATGAGAAAACAGAGACAAATACATTCCAGAAGGCGAAGAAGAAGAACAATTTTGAGGCAATGAGAAAAGTTTTAAAAATCATTCTTAGTGATGAGTTCCTGCAATTTGAGTGTTTTTTAATAGTGTTCCAGGCGGTGGGAGCAGAGTACATGAAAGCCCTCTTCCCAAACTCAGTACGGGTTCTGGGGATAGAGGTGGAAAGAAAGTCCAGAGAGCGTAAACTGTATGACATGAAGTTGGAAGAGAGAGCTATGATTCAAACAAGATACAGTACTGAGACAATTGTGATTACTAATCACAGTGAAGATATAAGTAGAAAATAAAAGGTGTTCATGTTGTGTTTTGTCATTTTGTTATTCATGTGTGTCAGTATTTTAAATCACAACAACCACATTTGAAAACAGAATTGTTTTAGACACTCATTTTATTATGCTGAATACATCTTCAATTTAAATGCATCCATCTAATAAACTCAAGCAAAGTTGTTATTTCCAGTGCATTTTCCATATTGAAAGCGGTCTCGAAATCTAAGTTCGTCAAATAAATGTTAATAAGACTTAACCACAAGTACTCTTCTGGCTGGCCTCTGCAGTGGGAGTTGGTCTTCATTTAGATATTCCAAATAGTCCATGCTCTCACAAACACCACTAAGATGAAGTTAAACCTGCCTCCTTGGAGGATTAATTCAAACTCAAATTTAGACCTAGAGTAGCTCTAGTCATCCGTATTGCAATTGGGTTTGTTTAATCCAGAATAGCTTTAATCTAGGACTATTTTAAACTCAGTCTGTGCAAGTGGTTTTGAATTAATCCAGCTCAACAGGCATTTTCGTCTCGGACTAGGCTTAAGCCTTGTCTGTAAAACCGGCCCTATAATAACTTGACTTTTAAATTGAGATGAAGCTTAATTAATTTCATTAAGCTCCCCAGTGGTAGCCAATAATTATAATACAATATTCTTATATTAAATGGACCACTTTACATTGGATATATTTTGGTGCTAATCATTTTGTACTTGACAGCAGTTTTTATTGCTGGACTTTTACTTGTAACACGGTAACTTATTTCCATTTTTCATATGAAGGCTTAACATTGAGTAGCCTAGGCCTATAGCCCACTTTTGCCACCTATGGATAAATGGAAGTGAAAAAGAAAACAATGCAATAAGTATCCAGTAATCCTTATAAACCCTTGTTCATTTCTGGAGGTATGCTAATAGACTTACAATTTCAACAAATCGTTGAGGTACGCTCATTTTGTAAAAAAAAAAAAAAGTCACTAGCCACTGGCTGACATAAGTGACAATGTGAAGCTGCTGGAGTACCAGTAGCTCAACTACTGGTCAGTTTTTAGGCGTGGCACTAGACTAGATAATGGTATTGTTTTTACCAGTCAGGTGTCTGGATTTCCGTATAATTCAAACCGTTTTGAACAGTGCTCCACATGAAGGACCTGCAGTGTCTCATTTAATAATTTGGAAAAAAAATAACAGTGCCATCTACTGAACACTAGGCTCAATTACACAAACAATTCATCAGCTGCAATAGGCAAGTAGTTCTGGTTCACTACAGCAAGAAACACTAGAAATACTTTTACGTTACGACACTCGGACTTGTACTTGTTTGTGTGGCATACCTTCTTTTTTGTACCCTACTAAACCCCCCAAAAATCAACAGTGAAATAAATATTTATACAGTTCTGAGTTTTTTTTAACATTTTTTTATTCATGTTTTGAGAAAGTTTAGTCGAACAGTCCGAATCCCATGTCATCATCAGATTCCTCAGCAGACTCTTCTTTCTTCTCTTCCTTCTTCTCCTCAGCAGCTGAAAGACAAAGATCACTTGATATTATTTGCTGGTAGGATGACCCTAGTTAACAGCTATGCTAATTTTGACAATAAGAGTAATTTTTCTTGACATGTCTGTTAGCCATTGTTTGGTTTACCGGACAACTAGACCCCCAAAAATTGCACATTATCACTACTTTCTCTTAATAGACCATGAATTAAAAACTCATTAATGTCAGATAAAATAAAATAAATCTAACAGAACCTAGTACCTTCTTGACTGGTACCCAACACATAAAAACAAATGGTGACTTAAGGAATAGTTCGTTTTTTGCCTCACTCTCCGACCCTAGAAAAGGGGACAGAAACCGTTCCTGTAACTGCATGTATTTTGATATAGAAATGGGCAAAGGTCGCTCATCCAGGTAAGCTTAGCTCAAACACTGGTAGTCAAGGGGAGCAGGTCAAAAGAAACTTTACAACATCACTTAAAACTTGTGTGCTTTTTGGTACTTTATTATTTATATATATATATATATATATATATATATATATATATATATATATATATATATATATATATATATATATATATATATATATATATATATATATATATATATATATATATATATATATATATATATATATATATATTTCTACACGTTGTGTCATTTTAGAATCAAATACACATGGGACAGTTACTTCCTGGTTTCCTTCCCATATGAAATTTGTTTTTTTACAGGAACGATTTCAGATGATTTTTTTTAAACTATTCCTTTAAACGATTTGGCTGCATGTAATCATTTTACATACAAGGTGAAAGCAAAGGCAATGTGCCAAATATCACTGATACTGACAAACAAGGTGCTAAATTGCAATGTTTACCTGCAGCGGGGGCTGCGGCTCCGCCTGCGCTAGCAGAGCTGGCAACAGCCACGGCACCACCTGCTGGCATGCTGGCCAGCTTACCGAAACCTGAGGAGACATGAGTTGGCAGACATGAAGCACAAATGATAACAGTGACACTCAAGACAGGACAACATATAGGTCAGTAACAGTATGATGTTGTAATTAGGCATTCTGGCACACAACGTTTAAACAGTATTTTCTTGGGCTTAAAGTGGGAATGTTTAAAGCGTTTTACATGTTTAGCTTAGGGAAATGAACACTGATTTCTCCGTTATATAGCATTTTGCTATTACATTATCACTGTGATAAGATAGTAAGGATCACTATTATTAATGACAGTACACATACAATAAAAATTGGGATATAATTATTTCCAGGTGTAAATTCATCCACATAGTACAACTTTATGTTAACAGACTATCAGTTAATGAAGCGTTTGAATAAAGTGATCAGAATACCCCCATAATTTAATTTCAACACTTAAAAGCCTCATGTAAAAACTGGGAATCTTGAGCCCCTTTTACACAGAAATTGCGGCATATTGACGGAACAACATCACTCCAATATGCCGGCTTTGCTTGCTTCCGTGTTATTTACACAGAACCAAGCAACGCCGGCCTGCTGGCGCATCAGTAGCCCCTTTTACACAGCGTTCCGGAATGAAAGAGGTGCTTGTAAACAGCATCAGGTGTGACGTAAACATTTAGCGCCACGCCGGTCAGCTGCTTTACAACAACAACAACACTGGCCGGTGAATTGAGAGCAGAAGTGCTGGAGCTTGCAGTAAGAGGGCCGTATTTTACTGTCCCCACGATGTGCCGGTTGAGCTCGCTACGCGCTGAGTCCAACATCACTGGGACTGTTAAACAAACTGACAAAATCAATCCGCTTCACCTCTGTGTCTGTGTGACAAGTTGGCTGTGAGCGAGTCTCTTTGTGAGGGCAGAGATCTGCCAATGAGACATACACATACACACAGTGTGTGAAGTCACGTTACTGTACAGAAATAAAGTGTGGATATACGATCAGACTTAGGATAATAATAGCGGCGGCGATCCGGTCGCAGCCTAGCTTAGCCATTGTACAACTTCCCCCGGGCAGAAATAGACTCAAACTCTGCAAAATGAAGCGCGGGGGTTTGGATTGAGCAGCGGACCTTATGACCAGCTAGATTAAACGCCGTTCCTTTTATTTGGTGATTTTTACAGGACATCAGGCCGCCGTGATTAATGTTAAACACACATCCTTCAACTGCTAACATGGTCGCATGTTTAGAACGTAGGCTAAGGAACGTCAAACGCCCCCCTGTTCCGCAACAAGCCGGCCGCATTTAAACAGAGAGGCGGAACTGATTGTGTCGGCAATCTTACTACCCCCCGAGGTAGTAAAATTCCCGGAACAATCTCTCGCACTTTTCTTCCCTCGTTCCGCAACAGTCGCATTTATACAGCAGGGCGGAGGGCCGAAATTCCAGCATATTCAAAAAGGTGTTTGGATATATACGACGGGGTATTTAAATCTTTTATATCCTGCTCCATGCTGCCTAAAACTCAAACAAAAATAATTACTACACAAAGGTATCACTGACAAAGTGCACATTGGAAAACTCACCTGCGGCAATCAAGTCGTTCACACTCTTGCCAGTGAGCTCAGAGATCACCTGTTGAGAGAGATCAAAATGTGTGAAAATCACTCAGGCAATGATTAGGCACTGGCGGAGGAACTGTTACCACAGACAAACAATAAAAAGCAGATGGCTCTGTACCTTCTCCAGCTGGGCATCATTGGCCTCAATGCCAACACTCTCCAGGATCTTCTTGATGTCCTTGGCTGCAGGGTTTTCATTGCCACCCAGGGTAGCGAGCAGGTAAGCAGCTACGTGACGCATTCTGCAAAAACAATCACCATCACAATCAGGTTAAAATGGTGACTGAGCAATCCTTTATTCATTTTACTCCATTTAGAAAAGGTGCTCAAAGGAAATTTCAGTTTGTCAATTCTTGCAACCCCTTTGGATTAACACAGTGGTGGTATTACTATACCTACTGTTGTTCCACTTCCTGGGTGAGTA
The DNA here is from genome assembly GCF_949987685.1 of Ammodytes marinus. Lineage (NCBI taxonomy): Eukaryota > Metazoa > Chordata > Actinopteri > Uranoscopiformes > Ammodytidae > Ammodytes > Ammodytes marinus. Next base: position 21,156,914 of record NC_137230.1, on the reverse strand, counting down.
TACCCATGACAAAGGCATAAAGAATTATATAAAAAAAGCGTTCTTTACACTGATCTTGTTTGCTGTAACATCATTTATGATCAGAGGAAAAATGCCGATATCCGAAATTTAAAAGTTCCTCATAGCACCTTTAACAGATTAAAGCAACATTTTAACTATAAATGGCATGTTAACTTCATTCGAGACACTGTTAAGTATTTGAGTAATACGGTTACCCTTAGATAAACTTACTTATTATATGATCACCACATCTTTATTCTGTGCCTCATTGCATAATTAGCCTATTTTACTGACAGCAAGATAAGCCCTGTTTGGCAGCACTGTCTTCCAATCAGCAGAACTCTTTCTATCTGGCATCAGGTTTAATTTAGTAGTGAACTTTTCCCACATTGCCATCATGACATTTAAAGAATATTGTATTGTTAGAACATTTCAAACTTTGAGGGCGATGGCAATTTAATTCCATTACAACACAACTTAGTGTTGATTTTCAGGCTCTATACACATGCTAGATAGCCTGGCATCAAATCAGAGCATCTACTGAGACTATGAATTACAGCGAGGGTTATTTACCATGGAGCAGTACGTCTTTGAATTAAAAAAAATTCTCAAGTGTGACAAAAGCAAAAACACAGGAGCAGATTTTTCTCCCATGTGGCGGCGTGCTGCAGTCCCGCTTACAATAGCTAGTTTAGCCGCTCCGCTGTTAAAATGGATTTAATTGCAAATATTTCGCTCTTTGATGAGATTGTCACACCAAATATGGAAGTTAACATATATATTGAAGTCACAACCATGTTCTTTCAGCAAATTACACATGATTTATACTGTAAAAAATATACTTACTTGTTAGACAGGCGGACGCGTGTTCACTACGAGGTTAGCACGGACAGAAAGGAAGTAACGTCACCGGAAGAGAAAGGAAGAGACCTCGTTTCTTCTTCGTGTTTCATTAAAGACGAGAGCATGTGAGTTGCTGCCATGGTCGAAACCTGCTGCACCGGAGGATTAAAAATGACCGAAGCATAGGCTACATATAATCTGTATGCATATATAAAATTAATAGAAATGATAACGGTATATGCAATAGATTAGAATAATAAACAATAAAGACATACAAAATAAAGTGCATAAACAAATCAGAGGTTGGCTTCACAGACTGTATATTTCTATAGATATATGTTTATGTAAATGTGCATATATTTGTGGTGTTTATAATTTGTTTTCTTATTCTCTTCATAATTCCCACAAATGAATAACGTGTGGTTCTTTTTTTTTTAAAGTTCATGAAAATCATTACATTACAAAAAATATATAAATTAGTTATGAACAGGCCCATCGTTGTTTTTTCTTAATTGTGTAACCTATCCAGGGGTGGATTACTGCACAGGCACACCGGGCACAGGCCCAGGGGCCCAAGGGCTCAGGGGGGCCCTTAGCCAGAGATACTGATGGTAACTTTTCATGTTGCATAGTCAAAGAGCTCAGACACTGATGTCAATAACAGGGTCCAAAAAGGAATAGCCTAAATATAAGTACTCATTAAAATGTAACAAGATAGAAATCATCATGGGCCCCTCAACTAGTAGGGGAGAAATACAAAAGCAAGATAAAAACAACAGCATTAGTAGCTCTGTCTAAGGGGGTTGAAGGCCCCCTCACACATATACAAATAAGCTTTATATGTGTGAATTCAAAATTGTTCATATCCACCCTTTATCTGTTGAAATGGGCCCCTCCATCATAGAACATGGGTCTGCAGACCAATCTACTGTTTTTACAGTTGCCGAGTAAAGAGTGCTGCCTGTTTAAGAAAAATCTGAAAAATAATGTTCCTTCTGCATCTCAGGATTTGATATCTCTCTAGTCTCTAAAATTTCCTCACAAAGTGCACCAGATTGATGCATTTTACTATAAAAAGGTAAAAAAAAATCCGGGGGGGGGGGCATACCCCCGGACCCACCAACAAGGTACAGGGTACCCTCCAACATTACCCCAAAATCCTGTGGGAAACACTGACTTCCTTAATATGTTTTTGCCATTAATTGTATGTATCCGTGTAGAAAATTCAGTGTACCTGACTGGATAGGGACAAGTGGGGGGCCCTTTAAGAGTGTGTGCCCAGGGGCCCATTATCTCATAATCTGTCTATGATCCTATCACTCAATTCCTTTGCAAAGGCAGTTAGTAGGATACTAGGCAACTTTTTTCTTTTTTCACAAGTTAAGCTGTTCTTTCTGTTAGTAAATGCTGTTCGCAAAAACTCATCACTACAGCAAATGTGCCAAAAAGCAGTCGCAGAGATCTTGCAAGGGCCAAAAAATTTCCGCTCGCGCCCTATGGACGCGAGCTTCTTCGTGTTTTTTTTTTTTTGGGGGGGGGGGGCATCACTGACAATTTCAGCCTAGGGCACCCAAAAGCTTAGCAGCGGCCCTGGGTGAAGTAAGCGATTTATTTATGTAAATATACGTGTTAAATCGATCTATATTCATACAGTGATCACTTATATAGTGTGCACGTTTCATAACGATCTCTCAGTCACCCGCTCGGCATGTAATCGGCAAATACACTTTTCTGGCATCCCGCAACTGATATCCAATCAGAAGAGGGAATGCTACAAACCAGCACGTGTCACTGCCGCTGCACGCACAGAGAGGGACAGAGGGGTGAATGTTTATTCGCCTACAATGGCAGCGCAGGTAAAAATCCTTCACAATGTCTGTTTTGATGGTTTTTATCATGTTTTATCGCACTTACGGATCTGAGATGATGCAGATAACTTGCTGCTTGAAGACCGCAGTGCATTAATGTGGTGACATAGGGATGAGGGAGGGGTCTGCTAACTGCAGTCACTGACAGAAAGTTAGCTAAAAGAACCATTTTGCTTACAGCACCTTTAATGTACTAGAGACACCTTATAATATATATTCATGCCTAATCTATTCTCTTGTTTGAATGAACAGAACTTTGTAAACAAATGTGTTGCAATAGAAAAACAGCCTCTGGAAAGAATGTATAAATAAGAACAGCAGTAAAATAGATGTATGAATAAGTAAAAACAAATAAAGGCTGTAATACAGAAATGTGTTAACAAAGAAATACATTAATCCTGAAATAAATAATTAAATACATATACATGAATAATAATATAAAACTTGGTAATCAAACAGGACCTACATAATTGTCTTAAATAACGACCCAGAAATATTGATGTCGATGGAAAAAACATTTAGAAATAGATTAATACATGTATTTATTTCTGTAGTTCAGCATTTATTTTTTATTTTTGTTATTTCTGTATTCATTTATTATTCTGGTATGTATTTGGACAGCTAATGCTTATTTATACATTATAAGTTATTTTCCTTTCTCCATAGAGGTTCAACCACCTGCTTTAAAATAACCTGTCTTCATTATTAATAAAAGATAAATGAGAATACATTATCCAAAATTGTGTCACTGCCAATTAAAGCAATCATTTTCCAAACATGAATTATGTCTTTCAAGCTGCTTATCAGCATCCTGTCTTTCTTGTGATACATTTCTTGATTGTGTCTCCCACACATTGTTTCACGGTTGGTGCAAAGCACACTTACAGTTCCCTCAAAGTATTGGAACGGTGAAGCCAATTCCTTTATTTATTATATGCTGTAGACTGGAAACATTTGGGTTTGACACCAAAAGATGAATATGAGACAATAGATCAACATTTCAGCTTTAATTTCCAGGTATCTGGATCTGATACACAACTGAGAAGATAGCATTATTTGTAAAGGAACACCACATTTTTAGGTGAGCAAAAGTATTGGAACAGATATACTTCAAATAAATTAAAGTGAATAAAACTTAAGATTTTGTCGCAAATCCTTAGCTTGCAATAACTGCATCAAGCCTGTTACCAATTGACATCACCAAACTTTTGCATTCTTCTTTTGTGGAGTTCATGATGGGCAAGAAGTTGAAGGTTTTAGACTGGCCAAGTCAATCTCCAGACTTAAATCCTATAGAGCATGCATTTTACAAAGAGGAGATTGAAGGGAGTAACCCCCCAAAATAAATAGCAACTGAAAGAGGCTGCGGTGAAAGCCTGGAAAAGCATCACAAAAGAAGAATGCAAAAGTGTAGTGATGTCAAGGGGTCACAGGCTTGATGCGGTTATTGCAAGCTAAGGATTTGTGACAACAAATTAAGTTTTATTCACTTTCATTTATTTTAGGTCTAGCTGTTCCAATACTTTTGCTCACCTAAAAATGTGGTTGTTCCTTTACAAATAATGCTATCTTCTCAGTTGTGTATCAGATCCAGATGTAAATACCTGGAAATGAAAGCTGAAATGTTGATCTCTTATCCCATATAAATCGTTTGGTGTCAACCCCAAATGTTTTCAGTCTGCAGGAAAAATAAAGGAATTGGCCTCACCGTTCCAATACTTTTGTGTATGTTTTTAAATTATGTACAGTATATTAACACAAACCAATATTTTCCTCCTTGTCCCACTGCTTATTTGGCTCAAGATCCAGTCCGGCCTCCTACCTCCTCCTCAGCCCCTGCTGCTGCTCTTGGGTGTGATTGATTTGGATGCCAGAAAAAAAAGACCGAATGAACCATCCCCATCCGACACTCTGCAATGGACCTGGTTCACAACACCAAGAGAAACCAGCAGCTGGGACAAACCACCAAATGCTAAATCTTCATTGAGAGGGGAAACATATTTTGGCTGGCTGCCAAAGGCTGCTATGTCATTGTCTGTCATAGGTTACCATCAAGAGCCTTATTTTACAAAAAGCTCAATTCAGATATAGCCTAAACGTGGACAAAACATAGCCTAGACAAGTTTCTTTTTTTCTCGACACACACACACATGCACGCACGCACGCACAAACACACACGCGCGCCCCCTTAAACTGGGCGATTGCCCACTTTGACTCGGCAAGTGAAGTGAAAACAGGGAAAAAAGAGAGACAGAGACGACGATCGCCTCAGACGCAAATTTCACTCGTGGACCTAACCAATAAAAATGCTTTCATATGCAGCTGTCTGCAATGGGGCTCATGCCTCAGCTGATCACGAGTATCAATAACATTATCAATAATGTAGGATGTGTCCCTCAGTTCCCAGTGCGATGCTGACGTCCGCACGTAATCGGTGATTAATGAATGAAGAGTAAAACAAACATGTATTAGATGATTATGAGACCCAAGGCAATTGCCTACCTTTGCGCAATGGTTAAGATCGCCTCTGGGCGCACGCACACGCGTGCGCACACTTCTTTCACTAAATTGAAACGTAAATGTATTTTTCAAAATCAACATTTAGGCCATTATTCTCATATTTGATATCCTGGTCATGAATTGTGATTAAAAATAGATAAAAACGTGTTTTAGTATAATATATAATGTAGATGAGAGGATGATTATTAAAAAATAGATCACTTTTCGTTTTTTGATTTCCAAACGGATATGGATTGAACGGAAGGTACACGGATTGAAGTCGTTCTTCAGTGGCTTATTTCAAACTTTGTTTTTAGACTACTGTTGACTGGTCTCTGCAGCTGAATGTTGCCTTTCTAGCTAGAGCACTGCAGGGCTGTGAAGCGCTAACTTCCTGTTCTTACCGGCTTCAAAATAAAAGTCAACTCACGTTTGGCTAGTAACAAGCTTTTAACGTGAAGGCGCACAGGAAATGTTCTGTTTGCACACGCGCTAATTTAACTGCGGTAATCTCCTTCCGGTTATTACCGTTGGTGAAGTTTTTATACGGTAGAATCGCTGCACGAGCACAGATCCCGAGGACACATATCTTTCACCAGCCAAGGTGAAGGGTGGACTCAATAACTTACTTGCCTAAAACTACATTTACCCACATTTGGAGTGTTAATGTAGAGCCCTCTAAGCAGTGTTCTGCATCTCTCCTCTGTGTTTCAAAGACAGCCTCTCCTCATTATCAACTAGCACTAGTGCGAATGGACTTGTATTCATCATCGCACGTGATCAATTTCAGTAGCAAATGCGATCAAAACTGTCGCACTGTACTGCCCTGATTTAAGTGTTCCCTTTATTTTTGTTTGAGCAGTGTATTATGTTGGAACTGCCATGTCGCTCTCATCAAGTTTAGATTTTCATAGCTGAAGCAGTTTCCTGCTTTTCAAACAATTGAGGCAAGAGGTTGAAAGAGGAGCATTGAAGTGGAACAATCATTGGTAGATGCTGAAGTGTCAGTCTGTGTTGCAGAAAAATAAATAGTTGGGAATTTAAGTTAATTCTGGGTTCATTCTTAGTATCTAAAACCAAACATGTTACATTAGCTCTGCATTAGCAGAGTCTCTGTGTGTTGTCTGCATGTTCATGGTGCTGAATCTCCATCAAACATTTACCAAACACGTGTCAGGCATGACAATTATTAGAGATACACAATACACTTTTTTTCACTACCGATCCGATTAGAAAAACAAACATTGATGTGGTTATCTGCCGATACCAATACTGATTCAAATAACAGAGCTCTTTTTTCTTGATTATTTTTGTTGCTATTTTTGGTATTATGTGTAAAGTTAAACAATGCTGTGGGAAACCACACAGCACGTCATATTAAAAAAGTAAAGAATATACAAAAATGCATTGAAATGTATTCCAAAGCCAAATCTTTTTACTGTTTGGAACTTTTTCAAAAGCATAACAGAATTTCAGAGGGTGCAATTGCAAATTGAAAGCTCTTTCATAAGGTTTCCATAATGAATATTTGAAAGAAAAATGCACAAACTTTGTAAAGACAAATAAATCTTTGCTATCAAAAAACCCTCTCAAATAAGTTAAAAACAAACAATGGCTGCTTTTTAAATTTGAACAGAGCAAGTCAAGTTGGGCTATATATTAATGCAGTGGCAACAGCTATACAGAAACAACAGCATCATTAAAGTCCAAGAGAATGTGCTTAAGATACCTGGATTAATCGTCAAAGTCAGTCCCATATGTGATTTACGGCCGTATCGGCAAACAATACTGACATCAGATCGGTCCCATCTTTAACAATTATTATGAAGAAGGAAGACTACTAGTCAGTGTTAGTACATCCTTTTGCAGAACAGTCTTACGCGCCCCACACACATCCTACCTCTACTGCGCGTCTACCTCGCGTCTGCGTCTGACTTTTGGTCACAGACTGTGAAATCAACGTAGAGCGAGCACACATCCAACCTCAGACGCACTGCTGAGGCGCGTCGGAGGCACGTCTGCAGCGCCGCTCCCCTTCACCTCAGGAGGCTCGCCTATTTTTTTCTGAGAGCAGCGCGTCTCTCTCGCGTCTCTGTGCTTTAACTGATAGAGAAATACTCTGTTGACAGTCATACCAGCAGCATTCACTCTAGTTACACGTTTACCCGGTGTGTTTATTTCAAAATAAAACATCCCTCAGTCGTATACGCGAATAATCCCTTTATTTCACGATTTAATTGTGCAATCAAAATCCGAGGGATTTAAAACCTAATTTTCAATTAGTTCTGGCATTTCATTTTTGGATAAATGACACATATAGAGATCCAATATAGTGAAGAAATAAAAAAGATCATGATGAGCGCAACAGTTTTCCGTTGCTCTATGTGTCTACGGCCTTCTTCTTCCCCGACCACACCCCCCTCTCTCTCTCCCGTATAAATCAGTAAAGTGATTTTTGAAATACTCTGCTGAGAGTCATATTGACTTCATACTGGCAGCTTTCGCTGTAGTTTCACCATTTCCTGGTGTGTCCCCTTCAAAATAAAACTTCCAACAAGCGAAAATATGGCAAAAAAAAAAAAAAAAAATGGCAATGGGGCGCACGGATTACTGTCCAGACTCAATATAAATCATATGCATCATAGATAACATGAAAGAACTTCATTTTTAATGGGAATTATCTATGAAAACTCTATGTAGAAAGATAGGGCTTTTAGAAGCAGCGCTGCAGCAGCAGCAGCTGCTGAGACGTTGCATGTGTGTCCGAGAAAAGTCCGAGAGAGGCAGCAGTAAGGTAACGCGACGCGCTCCAGAGGTAGACGCAGGATGTGTGTGGGGCGCGTTACATGTTTGGAACAAAACCTGAAACCTAAACAGCCTTCAGTGGTTGTTCCATATGTTATTGGGCCTAAAACTGAAAAATAAAAATTGTGTGTAAAAGATGTTCAGAAAGATCTTCAAAAGTCATAAATGTAAGCACTGTTTATTTAGCCTCCAATCCAATTATTATTTTCTACATCACAACAGTTTATATTCCACATCAATGTAACACAGAAAAATTAGTTAAGAAACCAGAGAACACAAAATAACAACACATTCTACAGATAATAATCCTAAACAGGCAACCACTAAAACATTTACAAACATTATAATTTTTTTTTCACAAATGTTGCAAGTTTGGTCTTGGTACTAGAAAGGAAATAAACCTCAGATCTCAAAGAAGGAGCCCTGATGTGAGACAGTCTCAACCATCCAGCATCAAAGCTGCTTTTCAGAGAGGTTGTGCTGATATGGCCTTGGTACACAGTCAAAGAGGAAGTACCAATCATTCCTGGTATTTAGGTTTTTAGGAAAATCACTTATAAAAATTGTGAAAAATATCAAAAGAAAAGTATTATAAAAAATACTCTATTGACCATTCCAATATATAGACAGGGAAAATGGTTAGAAAGTTGAAGGGTACTTCACAAAATGTTGCAACAAAATCAGACAATGGTCAGTGACATTCAGTGGAGAGCATGACTGCAATATCAATTCCAAGTCTCATTACATTTCCTTCTGATATACTATACATGTGACGCAGTGAATCTAGCTAGCTAATGCTGGATAAAACACAATTAAAAAGGACAAACTATACATTTTATATTAAGACATTTCATTTTGTATATACACCCCAACTAATCTGCTTAATGTTCTGCCTCAAAACAAAAGTATGCTCAAAAGTAGCTTATGGGATTTTATTGTAAATTCTTCATAACATTATGTAACTCCAATGTGTCCGAGTCTAAAATGGTTGAACATATATTACATTCGACATTGTCAGTAAAATTACAGCTATTTCGCACCATAACATGACATTTTCTGAAGGTTTTTAAAGTACTTTGCATAGATAATTTATTTGCATTCATGTTTTGCAGCACTGTGCGAGTGTTTTATTTCACACTTTGTCCGAAAAAATCCGCAATTTTTGATAAGGACTAAGGGATTACAAGGAGCACCACCAATAAAAAAAATAGGTTTATGTGCTTATCATTTTACTTGCACTATTTAAAGCGCTACTAAAAATCTTTGAATTTAATAAAAGTTAATAACACTAAGCAAGGAAACCCCATGTTTAAAGGAACAACAGACTTTGAGACTAACAGATAAAAGTAAGATGTCAAAGAGATGGATAAAATATGCATAAGAAAACTGCAATTTTTGTTTTGTTAAAAAAAACTCATCACATTGACATCACACTGGATTGAGGACTGAAGCTAAATTGAAGGCAAAGTTATTCTGCTTTTAGACACATGTTTCTGTTGCTTTATCCATCATCCATCTAATGTTTTAATAAATTAAATAAAGCATAACTATCTTTATCTATACTACACTCCCATCTCAATAGCTTGTCTTCATAAAGCCTAGTTTAAATGATGCTATATGTTCATGTTGTCGAATTAAAACAACATTTTGTGAAATACATTTGTTCCATGGATACTTTTGTGCCCCACAAACTAAAATAATGTTTGGTGAAAGGCTTCTAATGACAGTCATTGATATTGAAACATTCATTTCCCCCCATTTGCTGTGAAAATTAGAAAAGTCTTTAAAGAAACTCACTTTTTGTTATATATTGTAAAAATCATGATGCACAGATTTCTTTGATTGGCATGAGTGTAAGCACAATGGTCAATTTTGGAGTTTCACAATAAGGTTTTACACATAGCTATGATAGCTGGACATGCATCTTGCAAAACAATTACAACTTTTTTTATATGGGTTTTATGTGTAAACATGGGAGAAAAGCCTACATAAACAGTATATCGACATGAGCCTGCTTAAAACAAATGTAACTGTTTGGCAGTATTCAGTAATGAAATGTTATCATTCTTATTTTAACATGATGTGTCGTTTGTGTATGACATACAGAATACACAAGTTCCTAAACTGTGGGCTTTATTGAAGCAAAGACGATACTTAGTGATGATAAAATGTTTTAAAAATGTGTGTAGGGACACAGGTCAGAAAAGATTTACACTTATTGCTCTACTATATTATTGAAACGTATGGGCGTACTCTTGTCTTAAAATGGGGCACAAGTTTCCATAAAAGGAAATGATTGTTTAAATTTGAAGACATTTTACCATAAATCTTATCCCAGCAGTAGCACTGGTGTCATCTTTAGTGCAAGGATGTCAACGGTTAGAAGGGTAAAAGTTCAAATGGAGTGAATGTTTAATTTAATTGGTTCTGCAAGACATTGTTTTAAAAAACTGGACAGCAAAATTGAAATGAATGACATGCCAATGCAACAGATTTACAACACAAGACTTGATGAATATGCCGCAGCCTTATACGACATATGTGACATCAACATGTGCCATTTCATTAATCAGAACAACGATGAAAGCTCACATTAGATGTTATTGTTTCTTAAAGAGATTGTTTGATATGTTCAGACTGCTGGATATTAGGAAGGTGTTATTTTTTATTTTTTTTTAACTTTCACTGAATGATGCAACACAATGATAACAAGCAGTTTTGAGTAAAGATCAAAGACAAAATGATAAGTAACTTACTTCTCATTAGGTACTGTACTTGGCAAAAGGAAAAACATGCCATATAGTACAGTCCTGATTTATGTCAAGAGAAATGCATTAAAAGCTAAATAAAACTTCATCTCACGTCATGCTGCAGAGTTTATGCTCATAAACCTACTTTGATAAGTGAAAATGTGAGCATCTGGGGTGGCAGGAATTTAGTTCAAAGTAGCTGGACCCCATTACATCACTTACAGTACACTCTGAGCTTTTTGTGTGGTATGTTAGAAAATTTGAAGGGTAAGCCCAGAGAAAAACCTTTAAAACCTTTTTGAAGTGTCCTTTCAGTTGTTTCCCTTTTTATCAAACATGTAATAATAATTTTTTAAATAATAATATGCCCAACCTTCCCTACCCAGACATTCCCTTAGAGCTGCAATAAGAATAAATCCGTATCTTTTTAAAAGTTTTGCGCAATTAAAGGGTTTTACATACGTTTACCATGTTATTTATATCAAATTATCTTTGACAATAACAGATGCAAAGCATGTAATAATCCCTCCCACAATGATTTCATTAACTGAACTTGACTTTGAACCATTAAAGAGAAAAGGAACAATGGTGAACACAGTAAATAAGATAAATGTGTTTGCCCTGAGGCACTTGGTAGTAGCTATGATAAAATAATTAAAAACACTACCTTTTCTACTCAAAGGAATGTGTAGTTGGTCTCAAAAGCATTCAGAGTTGCATTCAAATTGTCAATTCAAAAATAATGCACACGTGTGAGTGACCACCTACACTGACAATCATTATCATTCTAGTGTTTGTCTACAGTTCTCGTGTCCAGTGTAAATATGGTGAACATTAAAAATGCTGCAGAAAAAGGGTGGAAGTGGAATATATGGTATGTGTGACGAGGAACTAAATCTAAACTTGGATAAGTTTGTTGTGTTTTTTTGATGTGGCAGGGAGATAAGAAGGAGACCAGAACAAATGTCCAGAAGGCTAGACGAGGAGAGACATGGGAGCTGGGCATCAACACGGAAAAATCCTACTGGGGATAGTTGTTCTGTTGCCGGCGCTTTGCTGACCTCATTTTCTCAAAGCGTGACTCCATTTCCTCTAGGACCTTGGGGGTGTACCTTACTACCAGCTTAACCGTGCCCTGAGCTGCTTTGAGGAGCTCCACAGCTTTCTCGTGGTGCTCACCTTCCACACTCTGAAAAGAATAAACAATACGGAAATGTAGGAGAGTAAGAATGTACTGTAAGAAAGTATCACAAACAGGCCTAACAACTGCAGTAAAGTCTAGTTTTATAAGTTTATATTACAAAAACAATTAATGTACTGTGGGAAATTGTTAAGCACAACATCAACAAGATATTATGTCTCTGGAAGAAACAAATACCCCAGAACTTTAAACGTATTGAAGTGAACTATATACAAGCTTATCATTTGGGAATTTTAATGACACATCAACCAAGCAAAGCCAATGGGATGACTGTCTTTGTCTGAACATGGAATGTACCTAAGTACAGCAAGCATAAATCACAACATCTGCTTGTTGTAGCTAATTTGGAAGAGCTTACATTTTTTTTTACCCCTGTTGAATTAATTTTAACAAAATAATGTATGTTTACATTACATTTTTCTCCAAAACCCATTTTGTTTATCTTTGAGACGTAAAGGCTGAATTAATTTCCTCCCAAATAGAACATTGAAATCTACATTGTAAACATCTAGTCTATTTTCATTTTTCAAATACAACAGTAGATACGGCGGGAGGTGTGCATTGTCAAGGCGATGCCTTAACTATAGCCTTAAGCGCTGCGATAACCCCTGCTTTTCTGGATGTTTGTTTTTCAAAGTTTGATGAATCACTTTCCTTGGAGAGACAACTTTTATAGCAAGGCTTGAAGGTGCTTAAAGCCACTACGAGTAACATGGTCCGTTGGCGGCCCCTTTGGACAAAAGCGGTAGTATTTTTACAACGCCCGCTGTCGCAAAGCTGTTTTCTAGCTCGTGCCAAGCGTGCGAGTGTCAACTGAGAAGGGCGCCGCGCAATATAGTGCATGTCCGTGTGTTGAAAGTGTGAGGGCACGGACTCTTTTCGGCTCCGTGAGAGTGGTTAGTGACACTGCATCAACTAATGCCAGTAAGTGCTACACACACCTGATTGCAATGAGTTGATGCAGCAGTGTCACCTAACTACTCTCTCACGGAGCTGAAAGATTATGTGTCCTCACAGAAAGCGAGAGACGGCAGTTAGTATAGATCACGATGAGGTAATGTGTTTTATGTTGTTGTAAATAATGACTATTTCAGATTAATAATGGTCATCCGATGATGGTGAAGCAAAGCACACTTTGTGTTAGTACCAACTAGGGGTGTGCACATGTACACGTGTACACGTGTAACCGTTTAGTAAATCATAACCGTTTAGGAAAAATCAATAAACGAAAACCGTTTTTTTTTTTTTTTTTTCTTAAAATTTCAAAGTTTTTAAATATGTTCTGGAGACACGCGTTTATTGATTTTACATCACTAATAAACTAATTGGGGAGGATAAAAGCTAGTCTTCCGAGAATCTGTCTGTCCCTCGGCGAGTGTGTGTGAGTGAGTGTGTGTATCGGCGCACACACACACACACGGGGAGTCGCCGTGCTGGGACTCGACTCACAGCCATGGAAGAGTGATGAAAGATAACCTAAAGATTAAAGTTACCCGGTTGACGTGAACTACGCTCGTAAGTAGCCCGAACTTTAAAACACCTGTTCAACATGCATTTAACGTGGACATGTAGAAAGCCATAGGCTATATTAATCAGGAAATTAATGAAGCGCGATTATGACGGCGAACGTGTGTGTGTGTGTGTGTGTACCATGGACCTATTATAAGAGGTGTGTAAACGAGCGTAGTTCATGTCAATTGTGTGTTTACAGGCGAACGAACGCGTATGTGTGTGTGTGTGCGCGCGCGCGCGCCTACAAGACGGCGGGGGCACGAGGACAATGACGTAACGGTTAACCGTGTACACGAAAAAAATTTCGTCGTGTACACGGTTAGGCATTTTTGTAAACGTTCACACCCCTAGTACCAACCGCTCATTCATTTAGGAGTAAACACTGCAGTCTAGTTCACTCCCGTGAAATTGTATACACGTTGCTTGGCAACGCCCTCGTCCCGTCCGTAGCCTATATCACTCTCCCTTTTAGCTTTTCTTCATTGCATTTTCTTTTTTTTTTCTTTGATGGTTCAGCCCCGTTATCAGTCATTATGACGACAAATAACTGTCTCAAACAAGGCTCCCGCTCCCCTTCCCTCACCTGGAGGGATAGGCTTCTCAAATCGCGTTGCTGCGCCACACTGAAATCTGCGACCAATACGGATATGTGACCATATAGCATGTACACGCGAACCGAAAATCGGACTGGGTGTACGACCAGACCAAAAGCAGTAATAAAAACTATATAAAAACGTCTTTCTTTGCACTGATGGTCTCGTTTGCTGTTAAAGGTAATTTATGATTATCAAGGGAAACATGAGGCTGTTTAAAAGATATTTAAATGTTACTCGTAGCCGCTTTAAGTGTTTTCAGTTTTGCTCTTTTCATTGGCTATGATATCAAGCCAAAATATTTCAAATAATACTTTGGGCTCTTTTTCAACGTGTTGTGGCTTTTACAAAGTTGCAGCGGCAGTGCCATTCTACTCATGCTTTGTCTTTGTTGACGCTTCACTCAACGTGGATCGGCTCATATTACATAGTGTTGATTCCGGTACTGTCCCCACTGACAGGCAGTGTTCCGCAATATGAATAACACTGGCGTTAAGTTTAAAAGTCATGTGGACAGAGTTCAATCCTTCCTAAATATTCAAGTGTTAAATGTTTCACCTGGTGGATGATGAAGCAGCAGCTTTGAATTTCACAATATTTGGAAAATAAATGTCCACATGGTATGTGTATATTTCATCTAACTGAAACAGGTGTAAAGCTACACCATCTAATCTCAACATCCCGGAGTAGGTTATGATATCTGTGAATTGAACATACCACCCCGTTAACAGAGAGAAGCTGGTCGCCTCTCTTCAGGCCTCCATGTCGGTCAGCGATGCCTCCTGGGATTATCCGGGAGATGTATATAGGGGAGTTTTGCTCCTTCCCACCCATTATATTGAAACCCAGGCCTTCTTCTGTCTTAGGCAGTTCCACGACACGAGGATGCGAGTGTCCCTCACTTGCAGCAAAAGCTGCCACAGTAGCCTTAAAAAAAATAAAAAAAGGTTGTTTAACCTTTGAACCTTTGTAATTCAGATTAGAATAAGTAATGCTTGTGTATTAAGTGGTATTTTACTTGGTTCTACCTTAGCTGTGGCGTTGGCCCTGACCTCTGGACTGCTGTTGATGTCCACTGTTTCATACACATGTTCATAAACCTGAAGAGACATTGGATAGATTTGGTCACATACCAGCAACAACTGTCCACATTTCCAAAAGTTAACAAAGTAATCATACCAAACTTTCACAGCTAGGTGTTTTTAAAGAACAATAAAAGGTAAAGTGTCTCACTTCTCTCACAGCGTTACAGAATTCACTCTGTAGGACCCTCTGCAGCGCCTGCAGCTTCTGGGGAGGAACTTCCCCTGTCCTCTGAAGCTTATCAAGCAGCTCAACCGCTCGGTTAATATCTGTCAACGAGAACACAAACACCACCATCAAGGTTTTTAGTGATCCGAAAATTGACTGTTACCTGTGTTAACTGTTTAGGTCAGTAATCTGTACCAGACAGTATAAAAGTAAGTACTGTCGGTCCTGTCCAGATCATTGTCAGTTGTTAATATGCAGCCTAGGCTCTGTAAACGGGTACGTAAACAACGGGGCCCCACAATATAGCAACATGCCTGTTAACAGATCCTAGGCTGTGTGATTTTTTTCTCCAGAGCAAACACAGTACATTGGACATGTAGCGGATTGTGAGCGATATTCACACATTTTAACAAATTTATTTGACAACAAACATAATAATAATAATAATTGATAGGTTTTATATAGCGCTTTATTGCCTAGGCACTCAAAGACGCTTTACAGGGTTCCTGGTTCAATTCGTTCACACACAGTCATACCGGTGGTGGTAAACTACGAGGGTAGCCACAGCTGCCCTGGGGCAGACTAACATTCTCCATAATCGCTGGTTCCACCTTTAATTAAATGTTTTAGAAATTGCCTCAGCCACCAGTGGGGATGTGGCTCTGTCAAAATAAATAACCATGTGAAACTGCACTTTCAACTGAACCTTTTTTCCTTTTATTTTTGCATTTAGAACGCATTAAGTCCAATTAAAATAAATCTACTTTAAATGTTAAAAAACTTGTGAGAGTTTTCACGTGGTATTTGATATTATTTCAGGTTATTCTAAAAAGCCAAAAAGAAATGCCAAAAATAACAATGTATCACTGAAAATGTTGCAAAGCGACCATATCGAATCATGCCATGCTGATCTGCGAAGAGAGAAGATGCTACCAATTATTTAGTTTAGAAATTGCAACATGAGAAAGAAACTGATTGAGATCATCCTATTCCCCATGTCTTGGCATTATTAAGACTTTTGATACATTTAAGACACTTTAAATTCCAATTTAGACCTAATTTTTAAATCAACTGAATGGAATTGAAAGCAGTGGGGGTTTAATTAATCCATAATGTTCTGCTATGTTTAAACAAAGTATTTGTAAAGACACAGCAAGAGCTAATGTTAGCATGTTGTTAAAGGGAAGACTGAGGTTGAATGTGAAGACGAAAAACAAACATTAAAAGTCTGTAATTGCACATTTCTATCCGTTCATCCTTTGATGATGAAGCTGGTAAAACATGTGTAATTTGTTTTATTTCGCAGACTTTCTGACAAACAAGACAGACAAACTAATCACTCTCTGTTGTCACTCAGCTAGCAAAGTAAAGCAATGCAGTTCTAAAAACTATCGTTTCTTTAACTCGACGTCAAGAAACGTGTTGTCCTGGCAAAGGCAATATTAACTACACGCAACACTTTATTAAGGCATTATTAACTAATTAAACAAGAAAATGTGCTGTTATTAAAACAATCACCATCTGTATTTGGCTAAGCTAAGCTAGGCTAGGTTAGGTTAATGACTCACTGCTATCACAACAAATGTTAGCCAATTAACTTTACCTCTTTCCAACCGCACAGGCTCCCCAAGCGATGCCATTCCTGAAATGAGTTGTTTATTTGACGTCAGATACACCTGGTGTAAAACGCTGGATATGGAGAAAACTAAATTTGGCAAATCCTGGCTAACGTTACGTCGCGCTTAGTCGAAGACGATCAATCAGATTAGCAAAGTTAGCCGGCTAGGCTAGCTGCCAGTGTCATGATGCGTTTATGTCACCTCGTAAAGTGGAAACACCACCGAACTCATCATGTTGACTGGATGCTGGTGGGCATGAGCTATCTTCCTGAACTTTTGAGAAATCTCAAACATTTCCCAAATAAATGCAATATTTCCAAATAGAATGAATTAGGTTCGACGGAGGATAGGAAGAATCAATGTTGGTTTCGAAAAAGTATAATTGAGGCCTTTAATTAATTTGGCAACCACATCTCGCACAGCCAGACGCCACTTGACCAACGCGTTACGGCATCATCCTGAAAATGGCTCAAGCTAAATATTGAAGCTCTTTCTTAAATAAAAAAAAGCAGATGCCTTTTAAAATGATGTTAAGTGGACATATCAAGTAAACTAAGCTAGGTCTGCAATAGACCAACTGATCGTTTATGACGAAAGGTAGGCTACTTTCGTCCTGTTAGTATAGCCTCTAGGGACGACACTTTCCCTATAGCCTAGGCTACTTCGTTACCGTCACGAAAGTGAAAGTAACTTTGGATTTCTGCTCGATAATTTCCGACATGTGCATTAAAGTGTCAATCTGGGTATTGACCATGGACCAAAGAAATTCAGCAGGAAACCCACAGTAGGCTTACCCACAGTCATATCCCCAACTAACCGTCACATCAACACAATCAACAATCATCTGCAGGTAGGTGCATCATTTATTTAACAGCTGTACTTAAACTCTCTCTGGATACTCATAGCGCCAGGGATTTTTACATAATGTCCTGTGTTTTGGTGACAAGGGACGAGCAACCAGAAGGTTCTGCCCTCTGCTGGTCGGCTGCAGCACACCTTGAGGCTTCAGTAGGCTACATCATTCTGCAGAACACTGCTGCTGCACTGCTTTCTGTGGCCTGACACTTTTAAAGCATGATTCACTCCTGACCACACCCCAGTTGGTGATGACACACAACGTGACAGATGATGAAAATCACCTGCTGTAACATCACAGATAGGGGCGTGGTTAGAGGCCCAACATACATGAATATAGGACCCACATTTAGTGGAGCAGCAGCATTTTCACACTATCCCTGCGTTCCAATTCCCATACTTCCATACTATTTAGTATGCCAGAAAAACATTTAGGATGTCGGATGTCCCAATACATGCACTTCAATTGTAGTACGCTGAAAATACATTAATGCCCCAGTAACTCCAATAGCATTTTGGAGTATGTGTCTGTACCTATTCTCGACATTTCTCGATAATGAAAAAAAAATCTCCCTTATCTGATTTGTTTTTCTCTTCTGTGGCCCTAACACTCTTCTGTACTGTAGTATGTATTGTAGTAAATAGAAAAAGTATGTGATTTGGAACGCAGGGTGTGGCTTTTGTTTCTGTGTTTATTTCCTTGTTTTTGTCTTCAAGGAATACTTCACCCATATGGAACCGGCGTTCTATCATTATAACATCGCCATTATAATATAATGAACTAGAAGCTGTCCTGTAAATCCTAACCCCACAATTTTACTAGTGTGATGTCACAATAGTACAATGTAGGGTTAGACAGTGAGACCATAAAACACTCTTTCTGCCTTTTCTCAGGCTAGGATGAACCGATTTCAAAAATGTTTGCACCTTCATATTTTCACCGGTGAAGTAAGTCTTTAAGGCTTCAGCCTTATTCATAGGTAACAGAAATATTACATCATACTCTGAGATTTATTCACATGCAGGATTTGTGATCACAAAAAACAATTGGATTTTCTTCCTCCTGGCTCAAAAACAAGTGGTGATTTCAGATCAACTTTGTCCATTACTTTTACAGCTGTGTGATTGGTGGATGGTGGTTTTCTGGTATGCTTTACGTAACAAAAATAGCCAGAGGCTTCTATTCTCATAAGAAATAGAGCAGCTCAGAATTCCTTGTCTAAAATACATTGCATGATGCTTGATTCATTGTCCCATCTGCTGAGCCACGTTGATCGTAATTTACTTAATCAGTGCAATTCTGTCTTGAGGTAGACTCTCTATATAGCTTCGGTATGAGACAAATAACTTACAGCATCTTTGTTGGGCTCCTCTGGCAGATCCGAGTGGAAAATTTTCCCCTGGACGCGATAAGAAAGGTTTTCTCTTCTCAGCAACATTGTTTTTCCAAATCTCAATACGTCAGGTACGCTTCTCTTCAGAGGTCGCACTTACCTTTGGGTTGATGAAGAAGAAGGAAAATAAGGGCTGGGATCACATGCAGCACTAACAGAAGTCGCGATTGAAGTTTTTTTTGATGCTTTGTATTTGTCTTTGTAAATATGGGTGTATTCTCTTTTTGATATTATGGGTAAATCTGGAGGTGTTTCATGATAAGTAGATGGAAAATTGGAATTAGTTTTATTGCTATCCTATTATGACCTTAAACTTGGCAAGCAAAGGGTTGTCACTATCTAGTGTACTGAGTTATGAGGGAAATCTTCATGAAGCAGCAGCAGCCTTTAAGCCACATACCAAACCGTTCTGTTACCAACAATGGCTATTCCTTCTGATCACAGATATACACTATACAGCTGTAGCCTGTGGAAAATCTGTGATGATTGTCTTTATGTGGAGGATTAAAAACTGGGATTACCTTGAACTAATGGGAAAATGTCTGGTGATTATTTGTAATGCACAGACATGTATGGGTGGGCAAATCCACTGTCAAACTCAGCTAGCGTTCATGTGCAACCAACTTGTACTAGTCTACGCTTGTATCTGTAGTGCACTGCTCATGTTAAGTTCTTGTAATTCATAAAATATGGCTTGTGCAGCTGGACTAACAATGAGGTACATCTCTGAATACCTGTGTTTGTTAACACCAATAAAGAGGCCTTTCAGTAAGTCTGTGTTCCAGTAATGTGCTGGTTGAGATCAGGAAGTGGTCACTGCTCAAAATAACAAGGAGATCACCCATTACACTGCAGTCAATTACCGAATTCATCAACTCCATTGTAACATTTTGAATAACTACATTAATTATTATTGAGCTTCCTGGTCATTTCATGATCTTAATTTGTTCACTTTGGGCAGTGTTCATGTGCATGTATGAATGTTTGTATGTGTATGTGTGTGTGTGTGTGTGTGTGTGTGTGTGTGTGTGTGTGTGTGTGTGTGTGTGTGTGTGTGTGTGTGTGTGTGTGTGTGTGTGTGCGTGCGTGCGCGTGTGTGCACCTGTCAGTAAAATAATGTTTACCCTGCCTGGAAATGCACTGTTGAAACTATCGACATTGATTTTGTTTTTTCAGTTGCCTATAGTCATTTTTATTTCTTCAAATATTTCAGTTTAATATTGCAAACAACTTCACAACATACAAAATGAATAATATTAACCCAGAAACATGTCAATGAATAAATTTTATATATATATATATATATATATATATATATATATATATATATATATATATATATATATATATATAGTTTTTTTTCTTTTATATATATCTTGTCCTCTGGTGGGGATAAAAAAATAAACAGCAAAGCTTTGACAACAGCACCTTGACATAGTATGTAATTCCAACATTACCTTGAGAAGTTTAGAACAGTAAACAGATAAATTACTTGAGAGGAAAATAGTTTTCTGCTGAAAATGTAAACGGAATGTTTTTTTTTGTTCAGCATCATATCCTTTTTTTTGTAAGTGGAGAATTTCTCAATTCACAATTGAAGCAGCATGCAAGCTTTTGAAGATGGAACTGTCCCCTCTCCTTCCTTGCCTGTTTTTTCCCTTCGTTTTCTAATTCTTGGCAACGTAAACAAATCACAATGTCTTGAGGAATGTGATATAGTAATTTAAACTGGGCGCAAATGACTGATCAGATTTTTTTTAATTGTTTACAAGGTCATGAATATGTTCAATAAATAGACTGTAGTATAACTTTTACTGTATAAACTTCATCTTTTTTTTACATGCAGTCCATAAAATTTTCATTTGACGGAATAATTTACCCTGTTATGTATATATACAAATAGATATTTTCTCTTTATTCTCTTTTTTAAACTCTTCAATAAAATCTATACATTTTATACACTATCTCCCTCTTTTAATGGTCAATGTGCATACACATGAAGTGTCTATCCTTATAAACCGCCAGCCGATCTTCTTTTTGCTATCCATGGTGAGCGCTCGCACGTAGGACTGGGTTGTCCTGCATTGGGAGTTATAATGCCGCTTGTCTATTCCTCTGCAGCCCTCCTTCGTGTACCCCATGGGGTTGCATTTGGTCTCATAAAAGTATTGCTTCAGTTGGCCATTGGGGACAGGGACCTTTTCCATGACGGTAACTGTCTGCCCAGACATGTCTATTGCCGTCTTTTTATCCACAGCTGTCACCCACTGGCTAATACTGTCACACACGCTGAGCTCCCCGCGCCGGGAGGGATCCGAGTGTCGCCGCACCCTCATGGACATGTTGGCCGAGTCCAGATAGTTTTTGTATTCCTCCAGAAGAAAGAGCAACGGTGGCTCCAAAGGCACTTGGTTGCTGATCATCACCCGCGAGTCGTACAGGTCGACATCCTTGGTGTCTCCTTGGAGCACAGAGGACGGGCCCCCATCAGGCCCCTGTCCCAGCTGTGCAGCCTCTCCCTCCACCTCAAGCAGCTCCTCTATCACCTGCTCAAACGTGTCTGTGAGAGAGGGCAGCTCCCCGCGCCCGCCGCTCTGTGGAGTCCCGTGGCCCCGCGCGGCCGTCGCAGCGGCGGCGCCCAAGTACCCTTCCGTCCGATGGCTGCGCATGCCCGGGGCGTCTCTCAGGGGCGCAGCTCTCATGCAACTGAAGTATGAAATAACCATAGTAAGGAACAGGATGGTCATCACTCTTCTAACCTGGTGGAACTACAGGGGGAGAGAGAAAACAAGAGGGAGGGGGAAAACAAGAGGGTTAGTCAAATGGCATTTTTTAATGAAGCTGGCTGGTCTTTGTGAGGGAGGCAGTGGAATTTGGATCATCACAAAATGTAACTGATATCGGTGCGATCAGCGTTTTGAAATTGTTTGCAAACTGTAATCGTCCTGTTCCCATGTGAGGTCTGGCTTAGATTTTTCATGTGTTGGCAACAATGCACAAAACGCTGCGCCAAGCATCAGAGAGATCGCTCATTACAAAAGATGAGATGGCACGAATAGATGTCACTGCATCCTTACAGACTCGCAATTATTTATGAGCTTTTTATTACACATGATGGAGCGTGCAGGGTTGTGTCGTTTTTTTTTATAATGGCAGCACCTGCCAGTCATCCCTCACTGCCTGAATCATTGTGTTGTCTTGTCCAGTTTTTTAAAAGCTCACACCTTCCCAATATATTGAAGGCTCATCTTACATCCTCAGACTTCATGTTGAAAAGTGCATGTAGTAAATTGTGCAATCTATTAATAATACAATTGACGGTTGGGTGCAATCTTGGCTCCAACCGTGGGAGGGTCAATTGACATTGTGCTGCACATGTTGACAGTAGGATATGGTTTTGTTTGTTCGAAGGGCTCGTGTATTATCTTTTGACTATGACTAAATCAACATAATCAACACTTATGGAACCTCCAACACATAGAACACTTTCGGAAATGTTGTTTTTTTGTCACCTGTGCTGCTGTGTAAATATTGTTGATTATTTTAAAACTGGTAAGACAGGTCTGATAGTAAACCTTATCGTCATGAGCGGGACTTTGTTGAGGGACAATGTTTGTCTTTGGCAGGTGGGTGGCAAGAGCACTGCAGGATAAACAGGATGTCATGAGGAAACTGAATGTCATCCTCCCTGCACTGTCAAGTTAAGTACCAATCTGGAGATGCCGAAGAGCAACTCACAAGATAAGCAAAGCACTGCCAGGGGGTAGAGGAGAAGAAAAAAAATAGCCTGGCCGAGGCTTTGACTGTACTCCGCATGTCCCAACTTGAAACCGCAAAAAACAAGTTGTGGAAGCACACTGCTGCTGCCTCCGCTCTGTCAGGACGGACACGAGGACATATACAGCAGGGAGGAACCTGAGAAACCCCACCTTAAAAGCATTTGTTTCTTTCTTAATTGGTATCTTGGGCCGCGGCTGCAATTAACCAACGCCGTGGTGACTGCCATAGAGATATCTTGTCTAAAAATAGCCGGGCTGGGAGTCTCACAGTCTCTATTCAGAATATCACATCCTTCTTCTTAATGAGCCACTTGTTCCCCAAGCTCTGTGACGTGCAACGCCGGAGTGTGTGAGTGTGTTTGTTGGAGGGAGGGGAGGGGGGCATGGGGAGGGGCTGGGTGTGTGTGTATTTGCAGGGAGATGTGGGAATTTTTTTTCCTCTCACCAATAAAACAACAATGAGGACAAAGCCAAGAATAAGGAGCTAATGCCCATTTCCCCCCCCCCCCCCCATTAACCATTGTTAATAAAAGTAAATTTACCATTGTGAGTAAAAGTCCATTTAACATGTGAAAATCCTAAGCCTATTAATAACCCATCAGTAGGCTCTCTAATGCCTCGGTTCCAATAACAAGAATTTCCTGTGAGGCTTCCCAGCACAGAAAATCACGTAGGTTTTATGGGATCTGGGCCAACCACAAGCTTTTTGTGCGTAGGATGCATTTAGGCTGATATTATTATCAGCATTTGCGCTCCAAATGGTTCCACTTCCACATTAAGGGAGGGCTGATTACTGTCAGGCGTCAAACTTTCATGCTGGAAATGGTGCAGACGAAGAGTGCTGCTGCATCTTCCGTAACAGACCACAGGGGTAATATTGCAGTAGCAGGGGGTGGAGAGAGTGTGCCGGCGTCATTTCGCAGCATAACAACCACAGATGACGTCTCTTCCAGGTCTCCATAGGGGAGAGAATGGAGGGGAGGAGGAGGAGGTTGCTGGGGGTAATGCCACTCAACAGCGTGCGATTGCATGCCGTTCCCCCGGGTACCCTCACACCGGGAACAACAAATGATTTTATTTCTATCTCTTGCGATTTCCTGTTTCCATCAGCTCCAATCAATATGGCTCATGCTCTCAATCAACATCCTGTTAAAATGCGATAAAGCCAATGAATCATTTAATTGCTGTGGGACGGCGAAGAATCTGTGGCTTTCTATCTACTGGAGGCTAAATGTGACAACTGATTGGTTTGCTCTGGTTTAAATACATCCAGGGAAGGAACATTTTTATGCTCGCTGCTGGATTTCACAGTTAATAAAAAAAGAAGAAAAAAAAAGCGGTTTGCGAGTTAACACAATGAGCATGAATAATAAAGCAATAAGGGGGCAACTACATATGAAGGAATGTCAGGAAATAAATTTGATTCTTTTAAGGAGCCTCTCGGGCAGCTCGGTTTGGTTATGAAAGTGTCTGACGCAAATTAGTGGTTGAGCATGTTCCTTCCACATAGATTGTTTATAAATCTAATAAATACAATCCGGGTAGCCTACAATTAAGCTGTGTCATCAGCATCCAAGTATAGCCAATGACGGCCCTTTTGACCGAAAGCATAAATCACTTAACATGGGCTGGGGGGAGATAAAGCCTCCGATAACTGCTGCTCAAACATGCCTTTATTCGTGACAACACACACGTATAGCACAAAACACCCAGAACAATAGGAGCAGATCTACCATTTGGCTCTGAGGTCTCTACATGACCACCTGTTCATCTGCTTTGAGAAACCGCGGCTGTATGGCAGGGATATGTAACTTACCCTCACATTCTATTCTTTGTGCCAGGTGGGGATTATAGTGATAAATGCCGCCTTTGACAGAACCTGAAAAGTTTCTCCAAAGCATGAAAGGACAAGTATGGCTAGTATTATTGCACATTCAGTAGGATAGGCCTAATGCTCCCCCAGCCTAACCTGCCGCATGCGTTTCCTCTTCACCATTGGCGTGCATGACATCTTAAAAACCGTTAAGGGGGGAAATAAACATCAAACAGGAGAGATGAAAGAGGCCAACGTGCCCACCACATTTGAATAGAAATATATGACCTGTAGCAACATTTGTTCTCTGCCGCCAACACTGTTTGCTCGTGGGCATCCGTATTTGTTCAATTCCTTAATTCCTTTCATGGCGGTTATTGGAGCTATTTATCTGGCAACATGTTTTGTCACGTTCAATATGTCAAAAAAGAGAGAAAAGAAAAAACAACAGAACAGCAGCACATGATATCAAAACGTTTTACCTGAGGACCCCTTTTGTGCCCCAATGCAGCACAAAAAAAGCAATTAGAGTTGTCTGCAGTAATGGCTGACACATGTGAACACTTCCCTGAGATCTGTTTTCAATCTGACAAAGTTTCACAGGACGTTTAGTAATAGATGAGCATCACTAAGGGATTATAGCTGGCCTCCAGGCCAACCCCGGCCACTGGCACGGAAAGCCCGGCATTCAAATAGCTGCTGAGTGATCTGTGCCATCCAAATGGGTCGCTGCCTCACTCTCACACTGCATGCGTGCAACAGTGGACTACAGAGAGAATACAGTGGCAAGTATGGGGAAATCATTACCGACTCTAATTTGAGGCTACTACACACTCATCCCTAAATGCGCCAAAGTCTAGCTGATAAGTGTGTATGCCCTAATTTGGTTTTTAATTATAATCTTGACAAAAAAAGCTCAAATTGTTTCCCATGAATCAGCAACCGAGAAAGCCAAATAATAAAGTATCGCTGACCAGAGCTGCAACTCCAAATGAACAGCATTGCAGTTCCCAATTGTGTACACTAGATGGCGTATGAGACCGTGAAATAATAAGAGCTCCTTCTTTCTTTCCATCCCTCAAACTTCCTCCCATTTCTCTATCCCTTCCTCCTATGAAAGACAATATGATAGATAGATAGATAGATAGATAGATAGATAGATAGATAGATAGATAGATAGATAGATAGATAGATAGATAGATAGATAGATAGATAGATAGATAGATAGATAGATAGATAGATAGATAGATAGATAGATAGATAGATAGATAGATAGATAGATAGATATTTTTTCCAGGACGCACAACCATGTTTTTGTGCGTAAAAGTCAATTGGAAATCGAGTTCACTGATGGAATTTAGTCACAATTTTTACCTTTTTTTTGGAAAGCACATCATAAATTAATCGTTAAAACGTCAACTAACTGGCCCCCTTTGAATCTCGGATTTAGTTTCTTGGAAAATAAACTTCCCCATGCGAGCCAATTTTCCATGACTCCATAAACGGGGCTTTATCTCAAATCCGTGTTCATTCTGGCCATTAATTTGAAGTTATTCAGTGCGAGCACAAGACCGAGAGGTAGACCCAACGGTGTAGGCCTACGTTTAAGTCTCGGGTTTCCTATAAAGTCTTAATGAGTTCATCAAAGTCCCCCCCAACAGTACAATCAACAGTACAACAACTGTCTGGAGTTTTTGTTTTGTTGTGTGTTCACAGGGCAGGAGGTGAGATTAGATTATGTTAGCCCCAAACAAAGAGTTTATTGTGCTATTTATGCGCATAAAAAGTTCAAACGTGGCTTTTTTTTCAACCAGAGACGCACGCTGGATCGTTTCCACTTCGTTACTTGGAGAAATACTTAGGTACAAAAAGTCACATTGCTCAGGCTGCTCTTATGATTACTTTCTTCTTCTTCTTCTTCTTCTTCTTCTTCTTCTTCTTCTTCTTCTTCTTCTTCTTCTTCTTCTTCTTCTTCTCGAGATTACATCTGCCGAGCTCGTGCTCTCGACTGGAAACCCAATCAACATAATAACTCCGTTTTTTATTAATGAACGAGGGGATAAGGTTACACATATCCCCTCTCGGGCTGCAGCGCAGTCTCTTCGCAGGATAGCCGGACTTGATAGAGCTACTTTT
Source organism: Ammodytes marinus (assembly GCF_949987685.1). NCBI lineage: Eukaryota > Metazoa > Chordata > Actinopteri > Uranoscopiformes > Ammodytidae > Ammodytes > Ammodytes marinus. The sequence goes on along the minus strand of NC_137230.1, from coordinate 21,129,996 downwards.
AGTCCCCCTCCCCCCCACCCTCTACTACATCCACCCCTCCCAAACACACAAGTAGTATAGTCTATACACACACCTCTGTCTTTTTCTCAGGCAGCATCAAACAAACACCAAAGTGGCTTAAAACAAACTTATGGAAAAGCAGACAAGACGCATAGCCTACCTTTAACTGCCCAGTCGTAAAACAGACCATTCAACAGGACAGTAGTGTCATCTGGGATGTTCTGGAAAACTCCCTGAGTAATTTTAAGCGATATTTTCCTCTCTGTGCTCTCCCCGACAAGCTTCGGGATATCTCTTCAGCTTTGGAGCAAATAGATTAAATTATTGATGGTGGAAATTGCATGGATGAGGTAATGCACTCCCATGGCTGCACGGCTCCTTTGGAGATCGTCTGAAATTGAAGTTGTCGCATGCTGAAAACGCTGCAGCGGCAGCAGCACGGGATGAGAGAGAGAGAGAGACCGCTGGAGCTGTAATGAGGAGCGTCTTTGCAACTACAGTAACTTTACTACACAATGACGCTGCAACATGTGACCAGCCGCTGGCTGACTGGTCGCCACCAAACTCCTGTTTAAACAGCCCCGAGGCGGAACTATTAGTGCGCTCTCAGTGTGCATTATGCGCTTCTGTTTGTCCGCATGTCGTGCAGCCTGCATCCACACCATAGAGTCTGGCGATATATTAAGGCTCTCCTCTTCCGTATTTTGCTCGCTCGGGGCTAAAGAGGTTGTGTATTTTCTGGATTGTTGAAGGTTTTTCCTAACAGCGCGTCTCCACCGAGTCCTGATACCCTGTGTGCCATTTGGAGATGGCCTATTTGTGTGTAAAATTAGATACGCTGAGATGTAAAAAAAAAAATAAGCATGTGTTGTGCTGGTGTGCAGCTAGTGAGGAGGCGAGGCGTTTTATTACAAAATAAGCTTTAGGATGATGCGTTTGAGTCGAAAATAGCCTATATATCCGTTTTTACCACCACTTAATCCATTTGAGTCACTATGAGTCTTTCTTAATCTCTTGATGTAGCCCAAATGTTTCCCATTTGACCATATAATGTGGTGTGTATAATGTGACCAAGAGTTATACATATATATATATATATATATATATATATATATATATATATATATATATATATATATATATATATATATATATAATTATATCCTATATATATATTGGAGTTTAGGATGAGGCTTATCCTTTGCTGCTGTAAAATGATAAGTGTTGAAACATTTGGATGGCAACAGGCACTAGAGGCCAACACGAAGGTTTGAACTTATAGAAAAGAATTAGGCTTCTCTTTGCTTTCAAAGAGATGGATGCTTCCCCTGAAAGTGCTCCACAAGGGTATTAAACAGCTTTTGCAGGTTATTATTACTAAATGTCGGCTTAACAAGCGCGTTTAAATGAATTACACAGATCTTCTTGAAGAATGAAACTGCTTTGCTTGGATACTCTGGTTTCTCTCCCCCCATCATCGGGAACAGACTGGGAACAATTCCTTCCCTTTACAATGCAGAATTCAAATAAAAATGTCAGTGGACCCACAACCTTTCAATGGGTGATGAACGTTTGGAAACTCCACCTCTGGTGAATACAAGAGTGAGCATAATGGGGAAATAGCAGCTCATTATCCTTGTGACTTGGCCCCGGTCCAGTGCAAAGATTTATTGTGATGTGTTTGCTATATTGCCATCATGATTTTTCCCTGCACGAGCTTATGAGCTGGAGAGCTCTTGTTTGGCATGTAGCAGTATGGGAGTGGATGCTCACACCTGCTTAATGAGTCACTCCCACCTCCAACACACCCGGGGACATGCCAAGATAGATATAGACCTCCCCGAAGGCTCACAGGAGGTGAGGGCAAACTCTGGATGACAAAGAGTTGCATCAGCAATCACTGAGCGACATGACTCCAAAGAGGATAAAAAAAGAAGCACACTGCACAAGGGGGCTGTTCCAAACAAGTAATTCACAAATAAATCACTTGGCATCTCATTAGAAGAGCAAAAACAACAACATGGTCTCTCTCATTTCTGCAAATACAACACAAGCAAAGATGGCGTATCAAGAGAAGCCTTTTGGCGTGCGTGTGCGACTGAAGCTTTAGGGACTGATTACTGAAGGATATTAACAAAATGTGTAATACCTGGAAGCAAAAAAGGAGCGGTGAGCGGTGACTCATCCGAATGAGGGGTCAAACAGAAAACATGAGAGAATTGGCTTTTTACAAGGCAACCAAGAGTCCTTCTGAAAACTGCTCATCCACTATTTCCTCTGAACTCAGATGTAAGATTTCTCTCCATGGCTCCAATAACAATGACTTCAAACTATCCGAGGGACTGGGATGAAACCTCTTGTCTTTGCACACTGAGACAAATATTTTCTACTGGTTTCATTCATGGCTAAACAATTGGGATTGTCAGTTGGGTAGTTCTCTCCTCACGTTATCCCCCGCTCGCAACCCCTTTCGCCTATTCGTGCAGCGCAAGAGAAGAAACAACTACAGGAGTTGACTACACAACACACTTGTATAACCTTTCAAGGCTTTTCTTTGCCAGACGCAGCACGATGCTGATGGGTCTGCACTGCCAAAAAGCTTCACTTAACAAGTAGAATTATGCCCTCCTTGTGCGAGAGGAGGAAACCGTGTAACACGGACGAAATGACATTTTGTGAAATGTCATTTTCACTGGGGATAAAGGAAGGCGATGAGGGTATTTTGATCAAAGTGAAATTGCATTCCTTCCCAGGGACGAAAAACACGTCAACTGAGGAAAAAAATATATGTCTCTTTTTTTATAGTATGAGGCTAGATGACGTCAAACAAGATGAGGGCGAGCTGGAGAACGCTTGAGAAAAACTCTCAGGCTGGTGAACAGGTAAATCAGTTTTAGGCCTTTTTCTAATCTGAGGCTGCAGTGAGGAGTTAATGTCATCCCTCCTGTGATGACAATAACCTTTATAGTAATCATCAGGCAGACAGACACATAAGACACCAGTCTGCTAAGCTTCACATGCACTCCATCCTTCCACCTCCTCATACAGCTGATACATTATATCCATAGTGGCAGAGACTGCAAATCACTCCATAGCCTATTAAGCCTCTCTCTGTTTCTGTCTGTCTGTCTGTCTCTTTTCTTGGCTCCCCCCTCCCCCTCCCTCCCATTCTCCTCCCCTCAATCCAATATCACCACAGCATCAATAACCTTTGCATGGTTCACTGCTGAGGGGAAAACACACTAATCACTACTTGGAAATGCTGAAATATTTGTTGTTCAGAATGAAATTCAAGAGAGCAGACATATTTATTTTTCATCTGCTGTAGAATAACTCAATCAGATGTCTTGAATATGCCTCATGCTGCCACTGCCAGCATGCGCAGCGACAAAGTCATCTTTGACCAAATAAGACATTGATTAGAAAGAGCCCGCTCATAAAAATGCAAAAAATAAATAAACAAAATTGAATGAAAACAAAATCAATCGATTTTTTGTTTTGGTTTTTCCAACACTGACTCAATTGGGTCTATCTGACATTCATGGAATAGAAACATTATAAATCTATATATACCTACACATGTTTGATGATTTCTGGAAGTCGCTTGGATTGAGTGATGCATGAGAGGCACACTTGCTGGCATGATCGAACATTTCCTCACACGCACACACACACACACACACACACACACACACACACACACACACGCACACGCACACACACACACACGCACACACACTCACTCACACAGCGTCATGAATCCGTGCAGTCTCGCACTGGTCCGACATACTAGATGTCTTTACAGTCAGAATAACTATATCCACTGTGTATTAATAACTTATCGTGAGCTTCTCCGCTGTAAAATCTCGATCGTGCCACTGTGACGAATAAGGTTCGGGATGAGTTTCATGGCTTCGCCTCGTGCCGGAACTTGTTTAAACAAGCCTATTAATTGGATGAAGATGTGGGTGATGAAGATGATATGCTAGTGGTGGTGGTGACTAAAGCAGCGGCAGCAGAAGCGACGGCGGCGGCGGCCGATGTAGTGTACATTTCCATAATGATGAAGACGCTTAATTTCTCTCTAAATATATTGTGACGTCTGACTGGCTGTGAGACGAGATTTTGTCCCAGCTACAGCTCCGAACATATTAAATTTGCCTATTTATAATTGATCACAGACATCATCTTGGATAAATAGACAAGTTATTACTTGTCATCATGAATGAAAGCCTAAGTATTTTTTCTTTCTTTAAAAAAGAAATAAAATACCCGTTATAAAATCAATTTGAACGTGCTTAATAGAAAACCAGATTTCGCCCAAATCCCTTTAGTCTCCCAAATTGATCGCAGCGGAAAACGAAACTCAAAGGCCAACCTTTACATTATGAGGAAAAAGCAGCAAACACATTAGCTATAGACCTAAGACACAAATTCTACGTATTATTTTTAAATTAATATTTATTATTAATTATTTCTACGGAATGCATTTATTCGTTTATTTTCCCGTTAAATAAATAGGCCTACCGGAATAATTTCATATGAAATCTCATCCGATTTTTATTTTGCAATGAAACCTACCATCAGGTTTGTTATTGACGCCCACCTCAACTCTGCAGAGCTGAGAGTGCAGAGAGAGGCAGAGAGAGGGAGGGAGAGAGAGAGAGAGAGAGAGAGAGAGAGAGAGAGAGAGAGAGAGAGAGAGAGAGAGAGAGAGAGAGAGAGAGGGGAGATTCTCGGTAAAGATAACACACGCGGAGACGCACGCACACAGTTGCGAGCGCACGCAGGCGCACGCCCGCACACAAACACACGCAGCCCCATTTATGGACTGATCCGCTGACGTACATTGCAGAAAAGTGCTATAAAAAAACCTTCATACATACAAAGTGTGTCGTGCCACCCCACAGACCCCTCCTAACTCGCCTCCGCTCATCCCTCCTCCTCCACCCAACACGCCCACGCCCACACCATAATCCCACGTCTCAGTAGAGGGAATTAAATAAATAAATAGAAATACTGCTACATGGCCAGAAAATCGGCAGTCTGCAAAAAAATGTTTTAAATTTATGAACAAAATGCACTCTGGAAAGATGCCGCAATAAAATGTCTAACAGCATATGTGAATAAAAGGCCAAACATGTATTTCAAGTATCACAATTTACCTGATCTTTTATCATCTTAAACGCTTATAGTAAATAAATAAATAAATGATAGCTAGTAATTTGTTCATTAAACGGGTTTGTGGTGTTGATAAGCACTAAATAGTTGCGACGCAGCCTTTATTAAAGCATCATTAAAAAAGGAAGAATGTCGGACAGCCTTATGAGTAATATGATGTTGCCTATTTTAGTTTCACTGTCATATAAATTTGGTGAGAAATAAGCAGCCTGCGTTAAAGGTAAGACGAAAGGTGGATAAAAGACCGAAAACGCCAGCACATAATACAGATTCAACTAGAAAGAATTTACTGGATACATTCGCTATTTGGAGTATTTATTGGAAAATGTGCAGCCTGCAAGATGAGCCTTTATTAAAACCGGACTGCGAGTGGGCGTTGGGGGCTTTCTCTTCTCTTGCAGTTGTTTTGCCATGCAATTGCTGCGTCTTGGATCAGAAATCTTTCATTTTTGACCAGAGGAGGGGAAAAAGAAGAAGACGAGAGAGAGAGGGAGGGGGAAATAGACAATATCCACCGCTCCTGCATCGGTGCGAGACGATTTTTTTCAGGCTAAAAGTCCTTCAGGACAGCGGAGAGAATAAACCCCCAGAGCAGTTTGGTGTGATGATCATCCGGATCTGACGGCTTCGCGTGACACATTTTACGCGTGCCTTCATTTGAAATAATGTTACTGAAATAAATAAATTTAGAAACACACAAGAAAGAAAGCGAAAGAAAGACAGTAGAAACATCGATGCCTCGCGAACAATTGCATATCAAGCCATTTTATCTGTCTCCATCAGCCATAACATCTGTGAGTGGATGCACTTTGACCACGCCCATTTATATTGTAATGTTCACACCGGAATGATGGAACAAGTTGTATACTGTAACCGAGACTCGTTCCGGCAAAACACGAGTCAGAGCCATTAAGAATTAAATAATTTTTTTCTTTTCTCTCTCTCATCTCCTTTTTATTTATTACATTATTCATCCTTAGCCGTCGTTTGACAGGTCGACACAGAGCCGTGCGCGGACAAAAGAGGGGGTAGGGTAGCAGGTGAAGTGAAAAGTACCTTATGAATGAAACCGTGGAGCGGTCGTAGTAAAACACAAGTGATTTGATGGCGATGACGGAGGGGGGAGGGAGGGTAGGGGTAAAGAGTATAGGGCTATTTTTGGTCGATAACAAAATCCAGAGGGTTAGACATCAAGACAAAACATGAATGCAGCAGACCAAACAAGAAAAAAAAGATAGATAGATAGATAGATAGATAGATAGATAGATAGATAGATAGATAGATAGATAGATAGATAGATAGATAGATAGATAGATAGATAGATAGATAGATAGATAGATAGATAGATAGATAGATAGATAGATAGATAGATAGATAGATAGCAGACTTCCAGACATATTTTCTGTGATATGCACCTGCATCAGTATACTCCAATTCGTGCAAGCAGAGAGGCTGGAAGGATCACTGCAGCGTCTTAAATCCCATGTTGGGAGCATGATTAGGCACAACGCAACGATTACGCAAATTATGTTGCAGCAGGCGTGTGTTCGGAAACTCCAGAATGGCTTCAAAAGAAAGGGGGAAAGAAAAGCCCACGAAAACAAAAAACGAGTCCTCCAGTCCAAACGTCTCAGATAGACTGACCCAAATCCGAACGTTCCACGCAGTCCGTAGGCTATCTTATATACGCCTACTTCAATTTAAGAAATAATTCAATTTGAGAAATAAAATAAAATAAAAGACGATGGTCTAGGCCTAAGATATGTTGGTCACCTGGATCGGGTTTCCCTTTCGGAGTTATTTCGGTCACTGATGTCCGTATAATGAAGACTCTGCTTAAGGCGAAGGCTGCATGCTGTAGTTTCTTCTAAAGCCGAAGTTCATTTGAGAAAATAAAAAAGCCAGAAGCCCCGCAAATACGACAGGAACAAAAGAGTGACATGAAAACAATGGATTGTGCTCTTACCTTTACAAGGGGCTGACAACCACTATGTGCGTGGTTAGATCTCCGCGACCAAGACTTGCATTTCCCAAAGTTTAACGCAGTGTGGGGGGGCTTATAGGTAGCCTACCGCGAATGTGGTGTGCAAAAGAGCAGACGACCTAACATTTCAACTTTCACAACGCTCTCCAAAAACTCATCGCAAAGCACAAGCTCTCCTCTTTCTAACGGCAAGCGCTTTTCCTTTTCCCCCTTTTTAATTGCCCCTTTCTCGCTCTCTCTCTCTCTCTCTCTCTTTCGTTAGAATCCCGTTTAATTTCCGTTCACAGACCACAGGCTCCCTCAGAATAAGCTTACCAAAAGTTGGAAAAAACAATCCCAGGTTTGGCAGAGGGGTGCCGGGGGGAAAGAGAGAAAAGAGAGTTGGCGTCCACTCGGCGTTTTAGTCCATGCACGACTCCGGTGCCTCTGTCCAACGTGCTGAAAGCATAACAGCCAGGGGTAACTATGAGGGGCCAATGAAATATCTATATACTTTTGTTTGAGCGCCCACTTAAAACTGTTTTTTTTTCTTCAGTTTTTTTTACACTGCTGCTTCTCCGCGTCCAGTCACGTGTATCCCCCCACCACACACACAGTTGCCAAACCAGTCTTGTAAATATTTGATCACATGTTGGTCAGACATTTCCTTCCAGATAACATAGCACATATAACAAAACTCCGGTTTAATTCAGTGTTTAGTCGCCTTTAAAAGAGAGAGAAAAAGAGGCTCCACTCTCACGCCAAATTACAACTGGCACCGGTGATATTGAGCCCTATTGTTCTTAGTGTCATGCATGGCAAGTGTCACAGGTAAGTGGCACATGTTGCTTTTTCTTTTTTTTTAAATTTGATATGCTACAGGTATTAACATGGGCAGCGCACAAAAAGAACATACATTCATCCATAAAATATGAAGCCCTCGCTGCACACACACACGCACACACACACACACACACACACACACACACACACACACACACACACACACACACACACACACACACACACACACACACACACACACACACACACACACACACACACACACACACACACACACACACAAACAGCCCTGCAAAGCCTACATCACATCCACACATTTGCGCGCGGACGCAATGTAAAATTCCCGTAGGCTACCTCTCTCTCGGCATATCCTGCGCCGAGAAATGCCTCACAATCTATTTCTTTCTTTCTTTCTTTCTTTCTTTCTTTCTTTCTTTCTTTCTTTCTTTCTTTCTTTCTTTCTTTCTTTCTTTCTTTCTTTCTTTCTTTTTTTGCACCAGCTTTAGTCAATGTCAGCCTCACCAGACATGCACGAGTCTCGATACTGAGTTTCTCAAGTAGCCACTGAGTCCAACCCTTCCAGCAATGCGTTGCCAGACTAAATGGCCAGCACGACTATCTACTGGTAATCATCCTTTCTATGCTGTGTGTTTTCTTTGCTACTTACCATTTTCCCCTCTACGCTGGGTCCTGGAGATAGAAGTGTCTTAATATCCACTCACTCCAACAGATGCTGGTAGGTAATGTGCCTTGTTTGAAGTCATCATATGAGAACTTCTGCTGTGCTCAGTAGATCGCCCACCACTTCGTTGACTTATGAATCTAATAACCCTTTGCAATATCGGCGTGCTTAAACTCTCTCAGGCAAACACCTTGGTGGCTCCACGGTGGCGACACATATCAACAAGCCCGGGGTTGTCAGAAAAGCTTGTACAGATACACGTAACACCCTCGCCCGGACAACGCCATTAGGGGTCTTACGTGATAGAAATAAGCGACGGCAATCCAAGTTTATGGGGGACACATATAGGCTAGATCCTGACTGATCGGCTCGTTCACCGGCTCAAATCTTTCAATCCACATCGGGCAACAATGACAGAGACATGACACTTCTTAGACATATCCATCTTCACGTGTTCGTGTTATAAGACTGTTAACTCCTTCTTTGGCGAAGGGCCATTGGTCTATTACGCATAGGTACGCGCAACTGGTAATTTGCATTTTTTTCTACGATGCTATGCCAGGTCGCTTTAATAATATATGATTCCCCACCCCCCCGAACAATACAAATATCGCATTGTTAGCGCCCCTGTGTCTGCCTGCCAAGTTGTGGAGGAACTTGTTGCTGCTCAAAAAAAAGAAACCCCCCCTCCGCTTTCCCCCCATCGTCCCCACCTTTTTTAGATAGACAAAACACTCTCAGATATATACTTACATTGTCAATTTATGTGTCAAATAAGTGCCTCGTGTTCTTTGCTCCGGAGAGATGTGACAGAGATCCCCCCCAGAAAAAAAAGTTTATCCACGTCCTCCAGAGGAGTAAGTATAGGTACTGAGAGACACGACCACAGCGATTAGGCACGCGTGATACTTTTTTTCGATCAGGAATATCTGGAAGTTCAAAGGCAAAAATTTGTTTTCAGTAAAATTCCATCAGTTACACTGCCGACACTCAGCCATCTGATTGTCATGCAGTGACGAAGCGCTGTGCTTGCAAGTGAAGCCCCACATGTACGAACTCACATGAGTAATAGGTGATATTTTGCCTGACTCTTTGCCAGCGTCCCTAAAACTTTCGACATTGTTCATAAGGAGAGTGTCATTCTTGCTGTATAATTAGCTTTTGTTTTATGGGTCATCGTTTGGAAATTACGTTGCAATGGTGTCGCGTTAATTTTCTCACAAAACAAGAAGCTGCTCATCAATGTGTTTTTTATTTATATTTTACACTCGCCACTCACACGTTTTGCCTTCAGCCTCTATACGTCACTTGTGGTTATAAGAGGAGAGGGAGACACCATCCCTAGTTCTTCATCCTGCGTGCTGGACAAAATGCACTGATTTGTGTTTTTTATGTGCAGCTAGTGGCAAAGAGAAGGGCTGCAACTTTCTGTGTTGTCAGTACCACTTGTCAATAACCACCAAACGTATGACACATTCAAAAGTCTCCTCTTTGCAAATACAGTTGATTCTAATTTGGTCTGACTATGCATGTACTCTGGCATCTCTTGTATAGGCAATGACCCAAAACTCAACAACACAAACTTTTTGTGTGTGTGTGTGTCAATGCATTTCTATCTCAAAGACACAGGATGGCATAATCAGATTCAATTAGAATACTTATTTTCACCATTTAAAATGTACCCTTTTTTGTGTGTCATAGAGGCAACAAGTGCTGGAACTGAGAGTCACACATAGCTGATTATCCTTAAACTCACTCCTCTCCAAAGGTAGGTTGCTTTTTTTTCTTCACACAGTGGCAACTCATTACATGCTACTAATACAAGGGAGTGACGTCAAAGAGAGAGGTAACACATATCAGCTCTGCGTGGACTGCATGCGGCGGGTGAACAATTCCCCTTCATCCGCTTCACAGGATTAAATGATTAGGATGTATGTGTCCCTACACCTTGCGGGCTCCTATACCATCATCAGCCTACTCTCAGTCCTTTTTGCCTCCTGACGTGGTAACTTGACTTGCTCCTACTTGTGATGTTGTTAACACTTCCTCTGCTCCCACAGCTTTTCGCAGACTCAGTTACTGACTCATGCTCGTCCCTTCTTTTTTTTAAATTTTTTTTTCTATTCCTCCACTATTCAAGCCCTCCCCCGCACTCTCCACCACAATATCCTATGGCTGAGACCTAGGTCACAGATCAATCACTCCATCCCCCTGGGATTCATATGACTGCGTGGCATTTTGCTCCACCGTGTGCCAAGACACTTCACCTCTTTCAAGCTTACTCCTGGAACTTTAAAGTGTTGGAGTGGACGGAATATGTTTTGGTAGAGGGAGTGTTATTTGTATGGGAATCCAACTGGGCTGCACCAGTGGGATGAATATGGAGAAGGAATTTTTCATCCTCACATATCTTCTGTAAAGAAAGGCAGAAATTTGTTCTGATATTGATATTCATTAGAGTACAGTCAATGCAGAAAGAATCACGGCAGGGAGAGTTGCAGCATCGCTCATTATCACTTGGTTAATATATCTCTGTTTTGTGAAACTGTCTTTACTTCTGTAGCAGCCTCTCCCCTTCAAGACGTAATTTAATTTGACTTCATTCAAAATGTCTCTCCGAATGAACCCCAGCTCCACCTCCTCAAATAACCCCCTAAAAAAGTATTGTTAAAGCCATTTTTAACATCACAGTCGTCACACTTCCCCGTGTAGGTCTGCTAATTACATTTGGGCCCTGTCTGGTCTCTTGAATCATTACTAAAATGTGGAGTGCCAGCCTAAAAATGTGAGTCTATCAGCACTTTCCTCCCCCTCGCCGTAATGACAACTATTAAGCGAGGATGGAATCCAGTAGGGGCTACGTGTATCATCGCTCTGTCTTAATCTTTGTTCCATAAATATTGATAACAGGAGCCCCACGTCATGTGTTACTAGTACCTGCTGTTATAAATAGAAGGCCTGCTGATGGCAGGTTATCTCTTACTGTCAGGTCCCAGTGTATCCCCCCTCCCTCCCCTCGTCTACCTCTTGTATCTACAGGAAGTTGAGCTCTGGGACACAGGAGGAGCATGCAGAAAAAACAACAAATACTCTTGATTACACACCAGTATATCAAACTAGTAAAGCTCATGTCTCCTCTGTTTGAGCCTTTGACGTTCAAACAAAGTGTCATTCGTTCAATATAACCTGGCACACATGTTTGAGACCTTGATTTATTGACGCCAAAACATCATTCCTTCCTTTCTCCATGATGAAACAGTCAAAAAAGCTTAATCCAGTCAACCCCTGTTGACAATGTGCTTCACGCTGTACATCTGTCATTATGTCGCACAGCTTCACAATCTTTCTGTGGTGTGGAATTAATTATCAGGCCCAGTCGGTGACTCAGAGCTCAGGTCTCCAGAAAGTAATGCGGCCCCGTAAATAATCGCCCTGCTGCCACCATACTTCACACTGATGGCGGGCGCTGCATTTGTGCTAATTTTTGCCGTTCTATGTATAGAGTGACGGACAGTGTGAGGATGGCTGATATTTGGGTTGCCCCAGTGGCTTGGCTGGCTGAAACTGGACTTAATTTTCTGGTTCTATATTGAGGGTTTCTTTCCGGCTTCTTTCCGGCTTTGCTCTGTACAGTATGATCGAGGGGTGAATTTTGTCATTTCTTCGGCCTGAGGCAAACACATGCATTGGGCCCTCCACACCCCTTGATATTCTCCCCCTTTTCAAAAAATTTCTATCTAAGAAAGATCTACGTGTCACAAATTTTATAGCTGTGTGGCATCTAAATAAAGTAGTAAAGTTGGAGTGCCATCCTCGTCTTTATTTCTTTATTTCATTGCTTTTATAAAACAATTAATTCAAATGGCTTAAATGGCACAAATGTATCAAAAACCATGCTTCCAAAGCACACAATTACCAATGGACAGTGGGGTGTAACCATAGATAGTATATAAACCATTGGTGTAACCAAACATCGATATACTGTATCAATCAATTGGCGGGAGATCGGACCGTATCGATGCAACGGTAAAACATTGATGCATATCGCCTTCCTTGTATACGCTTTTATTTCGACAATCTCTCTGCACATCTGTGTGTGGAATTATTTCCACTAAAATAATGGATTGTCTTCATTTCAAAATCTGGAAGAGCTCAGAAATAAAATTGTTAAACAGCATTTTAGTTATTTTTTGTAAATTGATATAAATGTAACGGGATGTGTTAATGGGATATTTGACATTGTTTCAAATCGATCTCAGGCCCCTGAATCGTATCGAATCAAAGTTGTATCGCTTCACACTTTGTTAAATATTATATTGTTGTCCAATGAATCGATCTAATATCTTATCGTGATGAAACTAGGGATTTACACCCCTAATGGACAGTACAAAATAATATGTTCACTATAAACATTAAAGGTTGAGTATACGGTGTCCAGAAAACACTGATATCTGAGCTTATCTAGGCACTATTTGATGCTCAGAGCGAGTGCTCCAGCCATCCAGACCTGAGTGCAATGACCAAGTGTAGGCCACTGACGCGCTGGGAGTGAGACAGTGTGGCTCGCACTCAGCCACTGTTTCCCTAGCCATTTATAGAACTTTGGTTGTGTATAAACACCAGATTATTTTTTCAAGCGCACACACACTAAGATAGACAGATAGCTATTGGTGAGTAGATATTCACTGACTTTCAAGTGTTTTTGATTTCAATGACTGAGTATACTTTTAGACACATTAAGATGAAATTAAAATTCATAATATTAACTACTACTACTACTACTAATATAACTACAATGTGTATTTTCGTGTCTTCATAATTGACCTCTTAATGTTGTGTGTTATCTTGTCCTGTTAGTAACACAAGACAGAAAACAAAATACCATAGAGAAGAGTAGTGGAGAGTGTGAAAAGTAAAACATTTATATTTGATAGTTTGGGGCCCAAGGCAATTGCCTACCTTTGCCTAATGCTAAGTCAATGATCCTTCCACCCCTAGCTGTCTGTTAACCAGCTAAACACCTGGTGAAGTATGTAAACTCTGATTTAATTGCCTGACGGGGAGAAATCTGGAGCTCTGGGTGTGACAAATAAGAGCATCGATCTTTTAACTCTGACTAACCTTTGTGTGTTTGACAGCCTGGAGTGGAGGAAGCTGGTAGTCTACTATTAGCTTTATGACCGCCTGGGTGGGATGGGTAATCTGGGTTTGCCACTGGACTGAGAGGCTGCCAAACTACAGCAGGTAACAAGGAGGGTAAACACAAAAATTTGGATTAAAATGATCTGGAGTATTTTAGATATATTTTAATTTCTTGGACAACAAGAACAAAGAAAAATGGATCCAAACAGATCAAATATCACGCAGAGTTCTGATTTATTCAAGACTGAAAAGAATGCAATGTATTTAAATTCTGTAGCGTGGTGCACTGAGATGACATCGTGTGCGAGGGTTTGGGTAAGCTCGAATGTGTGTGGAGTGGTGCGAATTTGAATAGATGTATTTGCATCTTGTTGCTTAGCCAAAGGCATTATTGGTTCCCAGTGGTAGTGACCTGAAATTTTGCATGCACGGCAACTCTTCAAATGGTAGCCCATTTTATGATCAGCCAAATTTTGCACAGAAGAAGTATGAGGCACTGACCTTCGATGCAATGCATATATGTAACACACGTTGACATAGATGTTTACGTTTCATGATTGTCTCTCCTTCCCAGTTTTCCCACAGAACTCTATGGAAAGGAAAGGAGAAATAGTTTGTCCTATTTATATGACACCCAGCTTTCAAGAAGTCCGACTGACTGTAATGTAACAATAAATTACAGAACAGACAATAGCACCAGTAAAATACCACAAGTTTGCAGATGAACAGAGGCAGCAATGCTGCATGCATACTTAGGAGGTAGGTGTTAGATTGTGAGTCCATATTATCAGTGATTCGGTCCGACACCAGTGAACTTAAGCAGCACATACTGTTGACTTTATAATGGCTTTTCGAACTAGACGATGAACCAACAAATGTCTTATTTTACTTTGAAAGCATAGGCTATCTTAGATTGCCAAAACAGTAAGACTATAAATAGGTTTCCAATATAACAGCAACAAACAATTGTAAATACCACTTTAAAATCCAGTCCAAGCCAACTTAAAATATAAAGTCAGACAAGGTCAGCAACCCGGCTGAATTTAAATCAGCATTACGCAGGGTTTAAAACAAAAACGTTTTTTCAATGTTTTTATGTAAAAGCTCTATTTCCAGATTCACATACTAAAATGGCTATGTGATGAATATAATCTTTATCTGCTTACGCACTTGTGGGCGCCCAGGAATGGACAAGAGGTCAAGAGTTTTAGCTCTTTTACTGGTCACCGGATATAAAATACAGGAGCAGCAGCCTGCAGAGGAGGTGGAGGCTCGTGACTTGGGAGCTGGCAGTTCAAATCCCCGGACTGAGTGACGAAAGCAGTGTAGGGGAAGTAACACTGTGATCTGCCTCAACAGCAACTGTCAGAGTACACTGAAGTCCCAACTGTTCAGAAATGACAGTGTGAGACGGTGGCAGTGTGCCGAGAAGCTCCCAGGTGTGAGCATGTAAACTTCCTCTTCCCTGTGTCCCATAAAAAGAACTGGTTATTACTCAATCAGTAATTTATGTTTGGAATTACATTCACAACTGAGAGTTTGCTCATCAAACCTGAAGCAATGTGTGGCTGCTTCGATGGAGATTTGAACTGCAATACTGGGAAATCATCATGTAAAACATACTGAAACGGTTGATTTTGAGGTAATAATTTTATTCTCAACAACTGCTCAGGAAGTACAGGAAGCAACCTCAAAACAAGGTCAATGTAGGAGCTTTCGATTATATCACATGATCTGTATGTGTAGATGGAGTTTGTTATGAAACAGCATGTTGAATCTTGGCCCAATGACGGAAGGCAAAGAAGGCAGCTTCTGATTGGTTCATGAAGTTTTCAGTCTAGCCTCATGAGACCAGCTATATCTCACATGCTTATTCGTTGTTCCATGCTGACATCAACGACTACAAGAACCTCAGGGGCTGCCTTCCACTAATGGACGGAAAGAGGGGAGGGTCGGTCTGACTGGATGCTAGATTGACAACTACATAAACCAATCAGGGGCTGCCTTCCACTAACGGACGGGGCCAGATTCCTTTCGACAGAGATTAGAGAAAGTCCAGACTGATCTGCAGGAGAGAAATAAATGTGAAGCTCGCGAGAGCAGGCTGGTCCACCATAACAGGCGGTGAAACCCCATTGTGTTATTTTTACATGTCGTTTCAAACTTGCAAGTAAGTGAGCATTTGAGATGCTGGCATGTGGATTTTGTTTCCTTCTTGTAGCTCTCTGAAAAGCTAAGCTGCTGGCTGTAGCTTCTTATTTACAGTACGGATACGAGAAGAATCAAGCTCATGAAACTCAAATAAGGATATCTCCCCAACTGTCAAACTATTCCTTAAACTGCTCAGCCAAATGGAAATGTAAACAGCTATAATTGTATTACAACTGTGCAAACTACATCTGCTGAAGAAGATGAAATTATTAAACTCCAGAAAGAGCTACTAGAAAGATCTTGAGGTGAGAAAGGATTTTGCCATCTACGGTTATAATATGTGCACACATTTTGACACCTCTTCTTTGTCTAAACGTTAGAAACACCAACCTGTCTTGAGAAACAATGTTTTTCATATCTGAACTTCATGCCCCCAACTCCCAATCAATCCTCCTCCCCTCTGTACGATAAAGTCAAACAAGATTCCCCATTACAGTTGACAGACAGACAGTTGGCACGGAGCTTAAAATAAAGGTCTTGAAGGGGAATAAAAGCCCTGCCGTGAATTGTGAGGGAATTGTTAAGGATAATACAAAGGAGTGGGATTTCTAGTGCATTTGTCTGCGAGGGATATCCCAGCCAAAGTTTCTCTATACATCAAAGGGCCGCCACAAATAAAAGCACACTTGTCATGGGCGAACAAACTGCCTCCTTTGTGCCTCCTACCAGCCAAATTCAGCCACACAAAGCCTATGGATGTACAACACTGCAAAGAATATACATGCTATTCAGATGGATGCTTTGCTCTCTGGTGGGTTGCTGTGTGCTTTTGTCTGCCCTGACCAGGACAGATATATAATATCACTGGATCAAAAATCCTTTCAGTCCCTTTTACTCCCTGTTAAAGACTCCCGTTACACTCCCTCCCACATACACTCCACTATTCTTTCTTCTCTTAAACAAAGTAAACTTGATGCAGCCAGATAACACTTGCAGCCCTAAGGCCTAATGCCCAAAAATGAGTCTCGGGTTCATTCAGGTTTTTTTTTTCCTTTTTTTTTGAAGTGCCTTGTACAAACTGTGGTCTGACAGACTGGATGTGTTTCACTGATGCCTTAAGTAATCTTTGTCTGTTTTGGGTTTCCATTTCTTGAAACCTCTGTCATCGGCATCTCTCACATTCCTGTGAAATAAATCACCAGGACACTTGCCAAGAGGAAAAAAAAAGAACAGGAAGAAAGTAGTTTTACCGCCCGCACACACTCTGGCACGACTCACAATTACACAAACCCATCTGAATCACATGGAAGTCCTCTGCTCCTTTTTGGCTCTGATCGACAAAAGCAAGTAAAAGTTTGTCAACACTAAAACATACTGTGGAGGCATCTAATGTTCTTCAAACAAATTCCTCTTCTGGTTATTTTCTCAGTCGATAGTTTGTGAAATATAAAATCAAATCAGAATTTCACACATATTCAGTTTACTATCACAGGAAACAACCAGGAGCACCAAACATTTAAATTTGAGAAGCTGGAGGAAATTATTTTGTTCATCACAACAATTTTTTCAGCTGTGATTTTAATATTTTGATATTGTATGCATTATTGCAGTTCTGCAAATGTGTTGATGATGTTCAATTCTGTTGATTTGCCCCCAAAAAGTATTTTTTCTTAATTACAATTTATATTAAATGTGTTTAAAACATTTATCACTTACAGTTTCTACATATACATGATTCCTGAGGAGTCTTGAAGTGATTAACAAGATAGACGTTACCTGAATCTTAATGTTGTGATTTATGAATCTGACTTATAATACATTTGCTATAGTTATTGGGGATTCCTGGTTAAGGAAAAGGTAGAGAGTGTTTGTAATTATAGTTTTACTGTATATTCGACAATACGGACAGCGAATAAAATACATTCACCATTATCAGCACAATAATTATCACAGCAGTTTTAAGCTTATTATTTTAATTATAATGACAGGTTTATTTCTGAGTAACACCTAATTAGTAATTGGTCAGAAATATTATATAGCCCACTGTGATCACAGGAGAGGGGAGCCCTTTTTAATTGTAAGGTGTGTGTGTGTGTGTGTGTGTGTGTGTGTGTGTGTGTGTGTGTGTGTGTGTGTGTTGGTGTCTGATTTCAATGCAATTACGTCTTGTGCTATTTTTGATTGATTGTATTTAAAAAAAAAATACATTTGAGAAAAAAACGTCAAGACACACCTAAGTTCACTTAGAGGCACGACGGCAAGAAACGGTGCCTCACTCTGCCTTAGGAGATTTCAGTGTGTGAATAAAGCGAATCTCTGAGTGAATGCAATGAGTCATCGCCAGGGTCATTTGCTTTTCGCTGCAAATGAGTGTGGGTGTCTGACTAACTTGCAGTTATAAGCTGGATATTGTTTTCTTAATCATGGAAAAGGCACAGAGAGAGAGAGAGAGAGAGAGAGAGAGAGAGAGAGAGAGAGAGAGAGAGAGAGAGAGAGAGAGAGAGAGAGAGAGAGAGAGAGAGAGACATAGTGCTTCTGTGTACAGTAGGAGTTTAAGAGCATGTGTGTTTGTGTGTGTGTCTGTGTACAGTTTGTGTGTCGGAGGCCACATTTTTAGTCTTTGAGACACATTGTGCGCCTGGAGCCACGCAGGCTATTTATCAAACAAGCGCTTTGGCCTGGAAATGCAGCTTCATGTCATCTGAAAGAGAAGTCCTCTGTGTCAGTGGCAAAGTACGCCACTCTACCACGTCCATTACAAGGATGAACACATAAGAAGTGGGAGGGGATATGATAAGTGTGGTCAGTTGCACATTCATCATGATTTCTTAGAGTTCACAGAGTTTTTAAAGGCCGGTTTAAATTGGAAACTTCTTCTTCTCTGCAAGGCAGTTGCAGGTTTTTAAAATTGAAAGGCCATGGTAGGCAGATGAAAATTTACTTAAGCTATATCTGCATCAATCTAGCCTATATACAGTAGCTTATACTTTATCCGTGGTAACACCATGGCCATGTCATGCACATACATTTTGGGGGGCATGGGCTCATGCAGTAAGAACAACAACAAAAAAGGGCACAATTGTATTTTAAAACTAACCTTCTGGCTAAATCTTGCATATTCACTGTCGCTGTCAAATACAATAGAGATAAAGATTTAAACAGGAACACTTTGGACATTGTCTTTGTATTTGATTGATGTGCCATTTCTCTCTCTGACTTGTTTTGGTTGGTTTCATAATTAAAAAAAGTGCCTACCTACCAAGGTGATATAATTTACTATAGCAGAACTGGGGTGGGGCTGATGTGTGCTTTACATGACAAGTCAGGACAAGTAGCAAAGTTAATTTACAAGGACGGGGCATGTGGAGTACTTTCTAAATTGATATGAAGTCATATTTCTCATGGACATTACTACATTTCTGTCTTTATATTTAATTTTTATTTTATTATAAGAAAGGGTACTTTTGGACTCTGGGGGCACAAGGGCATGAAGTCAGCCCCCCTTGTTTCCTATCTGTGCACTTAACTGGTTAACACCTTAATTAGAAAGGTACAAGGTTAGCATTACACTATGATAAAAAACTGACATGGGCACGGATCATTTATTTTAATAATGTGAGCCATAAGTTGTCACATTCTGATATGTACCTTGGGCAAATGCTGTCACTTTTCAGCAGTGTTATTACAATGACAGTGTCAAGCCACTTGAGAAAATGAGAACTCAGGGCGTTCGTGGTGTGGCTATTGGAGCTGTAAGCCCTCAGTGAGAGTTACTTTGTCATGACAGAGATCTTGATATTGCATAAAGTGAAATTATTATATATTATTACAAAATGACTTGCAAGAGGAAAAATGAAATACATATCCTGTACTCATCAGTTTTTCTTTATCACAGTGTTTATTTTAGAAATGCAAACGTCATCAGTTCTGTAAACATGCAACTCCCCCTAAAAAAAACTCCCTAAAAAATATATAGGGGCGCTCTTGGTGTAGTGGTTAGAGCGTCCCCCTAGAGGCTCAGTCCTCATCGCACCAGATAATCTCTCTTGCTTCCATTAATTATTTTATGCTAACCTTATACACATTCTTAAAATGGTGTACACACAAATGATTTAAAGCTCTACATTCTCACATGTTTTCAAATGTTCCTCTCAAGAAGGTCAATAGTATCGACTTTTCAGAAAATGCCCACAAACAACATATTTTTAGTTCTTTTTCTGTGTTCTGAGAAACAAAGCGGAGGAAAACTTAAATTTTCTCCCACTTCACAGTTATATCACCAGAGGCGACCAAACTATTTACGCACTAATGAGAACAATAAAGGTGTCAAGTTGCAGTTCCTCAACAGGTGCAACAAAATAAGAGTGATACAGATGTGAATCAAGTGCAGTCTGAAACCTGCCAACAAAGTCCAGTCTAAACCGTACAGACTGAATAAAAAGTTGTTAAATTGTTGAATAAAAAGGATGGAAAGAGGGTCTGTGTTGAGGTGTCACTTTCCCCTGCAGTTGGAATTTCTCACAACTGAGAAATTAACTTTGCTACTTGTCAGGCAGCTGTCTACACCGCCTTATATGAAATTTGCATTATGATGATCACTTAGGTTTTAGCACCATCACCCAACAAAAGGTTGATTGTCGGTCATTATACAAACTGCACTTGAGATGCTCCCAATTTGAGGGTCGGAACCCTCCAAGGGATTGCAAATCTGAGGGGTCACGAAATGGCCAACAAAACAGGAATCAGAAAAATATTTTTTGTAGCTACCACATAAACTTATTGTTTGATTTAAATATTTTCTTAATTAAATGTAATAATATTGAAATTTCAAGCCTCCAAAATGGTTCAAATGAAATTATCTGAGAAGGTGTGTTCACCCTTTGTTTCCCTGGCCATAAACTGTAGACATATGTGACAGTGTTGCATGTGGATGTAGCTTCGTTTAAAGGGGTGACAAGCCAAAAGTGTTAATAAGGCAACAACACCACTCTACTGTTAATATTTGCCCCAGAAGAAGAACATGCTGAGTGGTATTGAAAACAAGCCACTGCTCCAAAACAAGGAAAACATTTTTCCCACCGGGATTTATCAAGACTTATTAAACAGAGCTCTCACAAAAGCGTCACTTAAGCAACATCGTCATCAGGTGAAGAACCCCACCGCCCTCATTACTGAAAGACTTCATAATACAAACAGCACAAGCAGAAACGACAGAGCAGAACATGGGAGGGTTTACAGGATGTTTGAAGGGGAACAGGTGTGAAGGGTTGCCGAGAAACTAAATTCATTTGAATGGCTGCATATTCCCTCACCATCCTGAAGAGGTGGAGTCGACCAACCACTCAGTGTGCAGTGGTTCCTCGAAGTTGCGGTAAAGGGTAATGAGCATACACTCATGCACCGTATAATACCAGTAGGCTTGGGACTTAACCCTGTCTCCATGGCAATTGGTGCAATGATGACAAAATTTACTGTTTCAATAAACTAAATGACACAAAACACTAGAGCCTTAACCAATTTCTCAGTGTTATGTGTTTTATGGATAAAGTCATTACATGTGTGACACAGAAGGGACACATACACACGGGGGTATTTTACACTGTCTGCTTAAGAGCGGAAAATACAGAATTGGTTTGTCAGAGGTTTGTATTTGCGATCTGTGGGTTCAGACTGTAAGTCGGCAAAGTACTTCAGTAGACTCTGCAAATCTTGAAATGTTTATTTGCAAGGCTACCTGCACCATACAGCCCATTCTCCCAAGGATGAGTCATCCACAGGCTACATACAGTACGTTTGAGGTGGGCTTTGGATAAGTGCTTGGAGGAGAAAGCAGAGGGGCAAAGAACACTGCTGAGCCATCACAGCTGTACTGATTTTCTGTCACATTGTTTCACAACAGGAGACATTACCTGGTAAATGAAACTGTAAATCCCGCCCCCTTCCCCCATCACTATAACCACAGCACAAGGTCCTGCCAACAGTCGGCTACGTATTCTATTGATAAAGGGAGCCATGTATTTGCTGCCACATTGTTTTCACACCAAATTTGTTTGCCATGTATAAAGGTAGAGGGAGATTATAACATGAGACATCTCTGAACAAGACGGTCACTAAATACACACGTTATCAGATAGATTTTCATGCACGTCATGTGTGCAAAACAATACATTCGACAGAGGAAAAAAAAAAAAAGAAGCAATCTAGTTCCCTGAGTTTCATGTGACTGGCAGTTTGCATGTGATCTCATTGAGGATAGATGTTGGCTCAGATTAACAGAGCCTAACTTTTTTCCCCATGTCAACCAAATATCCAACTTCATTGGGTGTTCTTCTTAAAAAAGTGACAAACAACAAAATGTAGTTGTGTACAAAACTTCAGAAGTAAAAACTGAACAAAACATAACAATAAATAAAAAGCACCACATTCTCACAGTACAGTATACTGTATGCTAGTTAACTAACTTAAATATTGGTGATTCATTTTCTGCCGACTGACTCGTCCATTGATTGATTAATCATTTTAACACTAGTTTAAACCTGTGTGAAAGGTGATAGACGTACCTTGTCCAGAGTCACTTTGTTTGACAGCCTTTTGATTTGAAGTATCTCCCCAAATGTGCTCCAAACTTTTGGACAAAACAGCAATTATTTTATACTTGTTTCTCTATTCCTTTGCTTCTCACTGTTGGATATACTGGACACAAACGTACGTGGTGTACACAACAATCTCCTTTGCCCTACTTTACATGCCAAATCCAGGGTATGTTTCCCAGGAATTTCCATAAACCCCATTTAAATATTTGCATTTGGCATCACGAGACGAGACCATGAGTGAAAACAAACTATATGATGCTACAATTTTGAATGAAAATTAAAACACATTTGATTTTTTACTACAGCACAGAGACAGGTCAAACATTTTCCCTTCTAATGTTTTTTTTGTATCTTTATTAACAAAGGGAACAAAATCAATTAAACTTTCCATGAATGCATCAGTGTCCCCCTAAAAATCTGAATTATTAAGCTTAATTTTTCAGTGCGTTCACACAAAAATCAGATGCAATCAACATGTACAGTATACCTATTCCCAGGTGACATGTACATATCATTTTAGGCTAACAGGAGTTAAAACAAAGCCACAATATTAGTGGTAAAAGAGAGCACTGGTATAAGTGCTCCACAAGTTATTCCGCCATGACATATTGCTGTAAGATATGGGGTCATCTAATTAGACAGGAAACTAAAAGTTCACAGCTGTGACGTGATGCCTTGTGGGAGTCAGGAACATTGGAGGAGGGATCATATGCTTATATTAGAATGCGGCAGTCAGGTTTTCTCTCTTCCTGGCTACGCATATAGATCCATAAATGCCTCTTTTCAAATGCTGTATTTACCCAAAACTTGTTTAATTTGACCTCACACTCAATGTTTCCTGCATCAGAATAAGAATACAGAGATTTAATTGATTGCATCAGTACTTTGCCTGTGTGTTTGGGTATAGTAGTGTGATGGTATCTGGGGGTGTTTGCTCATGAAGTGTTGCAAACACTTCAAGAGCAAGTGCTGACGTTTCATCTACATGTAGAAACTTTTTTATTCTAAGCCTTGTCAGTTGTCTATGGTCATAACCACTCATCTCTGACGCTACATGGTTTTTCAGGACATTATTATCCCTGTAATCAAGCCAAAGAAAATAAAACAGTAGAATCAATATTCAATTGGATGTAGGCTACTCCAGTGACTTGGCAATGAAAACAAGACATATACTAACATAATGACAATCAAGTACACTTGTTCTGACTAGAGGGCAAAATGCCATTAAAGTCACTGTGATCTTTGTTTAACGATACAAAAATAGAGTTAACAACTTTGTGACGCATTTGCACAGAGGTTTTTTTTACTAACAAATCACAACACATAGCATGTAATGTCTCTCAGGGAGGCAAGATAAAACAATAGGTCCGACATGATCTGAGATTCTACCTGCAGTTGCTAAGCAACACCCACCTCCAACCTCTCAATCTGTCCCATTGGTCAGCAGGAAAAACGCACTAGGCGCCCCATTGGCTAAGAGAAAGTTAATAAACTTTAGCCAAGACCTGCCTCCCCGTGTGCGCACACACTATCTCCCGCCCTCCCTCACTCTCTCACACACAAAATGAAGAGATTCTTGTGAATGAGCGCATGAGAGGGTGTCAGTGCTTGCGCAGTACAGTGCTGATATATGCATTGAGCTCCTGAGCTAAAAATAAAGATCATACTGAATGCTGTGCCACTGTAACTTGCAAGACTGAATTCAAAGTGACAAGTCTAGTTCTCTCCAGACAGAGCAATGTGGTCTCACCCTCATCATAGATCCAAGTGATTTGTTTGATATTTTTTTATTTTCTTTTTTTTCACAAATAAAGCTTGTTCATGGATTTTCGTCACATCTGAACAAGATAAAAATGCAACTTAGAAAAAGCTAATTTAAATAGCCTACAATTTAAAAGTGGTAGATAGAGTGGATCATTTTTGTTTACCCCACAGACCTTTCACATTAGCACAATTATACCTTCATACAAAATTCATCCTTGGTCAATTTATTGGATTTAAACATGGTTAATGATATAAAAGTAGATATTAAAGGTGCAGTGTGATATATCTGAATATTTAGTGACATCTAGTGGTGAAAGTTCTAAAATGCAACGCTTCCTGGGTAACCCCACTGCTTTAGAATAATAACAGACCCTACAAGCGCTTTGAGTGCGAGAAAAGCGCTATATAAATTAAATATATTATTATTATTATTATTACAGTGGCCTTCAAGGACAGGAATCTAGTTACTAAAGATGGCTTCATCCACCACTGCCTCAAGTTTTTCCACAATATCAAGTGATGAAGTGAAGATGTATTTAGTTATTTATTCTATTTGACTTTTTCTTTGTCTTCCAACAGGTGCATTTCCCAAGGACACCTTCTCTAAAAATGCATATGGCCATTGTGTGTCCATTCTGTGCTACTGTAGAATCATAGCAGTGCAAAATGGCAGCCTCCATGGTGGCAAGCCCCACTCTTATGTAGATATAAAACGCTCATTATAAGGAAATAAAAGAAAAAACTACTTTTATTTTTAAGCGATTTTAGATCATTTAAAACACACTTATGAATATTATATTCCATTTCTACCAAGTCTGTTATGAAACATGCCAATAATAATGTGATAGTAGCTTGACTTTTCAATACTTTTACAATATTTGTTTATACCTATATGTCGGCTAAATGAATAGCTAAGAATAATTTAATTATTTCAAATGTATATACATCACATTTAACATTTAACAAGTATTTCCAGTGTTAATCAATTATTTCAAGCCAACTTTATTGTTACTTAGCACACAATATCGACCGTTATCATTTAGGTATTTAAACTATTTATAGATTTATTTTTAGCTATCCATCACAACCATTAATTTTTTTTAAATTAACTGTTCAGCCATTACATAACGCATGTTTTATCTGTTATTCTTACTAACTATCTCAACTATTTATCAATTTTTTTGTTTTGTTTAGCCAGCTAAATTTAATTGTCACTGATTAATGGTTAAGATACATTTCCACTGTTTACCAATTACTTTACGCAAATGTTATATGACCCTTTACCAAATTTTTAAACCTTTTATTCAAAAGCTTTTCTTCTGTTTATCAATTTATCTCAATTTATTCATCACTCTAACCTGTTAATAAAAACTAAATGGTTGAAATAATAAACAAACTCCACTTATATAGTGCTATAGTGCAGACCCAAAGTGCTTTACATTGTTTAGTACACATTCACCCATTCATACACCAATAGCAGCAGCTATCACGCAGGGTGCACACTAACGGGGTTCACTGTCTTGTCCAGGGACACTTCTACATATGGCCTGAAGGCAGGGGATCGAGCAACCGACCCTGCACTCCAGTGGACTACTGCCCTACCCACTTTGCCACAGCTACCCTAATAGGCCATTTCATCCATTACTTTTTTTAATGCTTAGCCATATATATGTATCAAGACACCCTTGGCTATGAGTGATGGATACATTGTCAAAATAAGCCATTTCTGTTTCTTATGCAAAGATCACAATTTCTACTATTTATCAATTAAGTTTCTTTTGATTATTTCGACTTCAGTGATCGCTTGTTACCATGTGCCCCCGTTTGGAAATAACTGGTATAAATCATGAAATAAATAATAAATACTAATTGGAAATCATTTTCTATACCCGTAGCTATTCTTAAAACTGCAAATCTTACGTTTTGGACAGCAGTATTTGGGTTGGTGGTTAAACATCTTAAGACTGAATGTGGAGTCTCTACTGTGTTGATTTGTTAAATACACTTACCATCCAAAATCACCTCAAAGCATTATTGGAGACCTACAACATTCTATCAATCGCGACAGTCTGGGCTCAACTTTAGAATCGGACGTCCCCCCCCTCACTAATAAGAGGAGAAAGTTATTTTAGCATGTCATGCTAGGACAACCCTAGGACAGTTACATTTCTCCTGCCTTTGAATTTTTACCTTCTCCGAACATATCCTTTTATTTATTTTTTGGAACCTCTCGTAACCCACACATTGAAAAAACCACATCGAAACTCTGTAGCAAAAAAGCTGATATTACATTTTAGAAAGATATTTATTAAACATAAATCAGCCATAGATTCTGTTACAATACATTTTATTGTGAACTATCTATAACCATGTCATTAACTGTACAAGAAAAAAAAGACAGAATAAAAAATTAAAAACAGAACCATTCCTCCCTTTGCAGTCGTGGTATTTTCTACCTATTATATTAGCTGCTCATCAAAATGTGTGGTCACTGGTAGAGTGATCAATGTAAAACACAGAACATCAACAGGACAGTTTGTTTTATTTCTTGCTGTTAGTGTGCACATGAGTTTTAAAACATATTTTCAAATGTAAAGGTAGACTTAGAAAAGACAAATGTAGAACGCTAAAATAACTATACAATGTTCTTATTCATTCAATTATGATTTCCCTGCAGCGTAAGGCTAAATCGAAGTGCATAACAGAATGATGCAAACTACATAACATTTAATCTTATAACATTAGCATTTGTGTTGGTGTAACCTACACAATAGAACATGTTTCTTTTGGGATTTGAGAAATTATAAAAAAAATAAAAGATAAATACGGATTTTAAAGGGTGAAAAGTGAAAATGTTTTCTTTCTTTAAATACAGTGAACACAATGTTGCTTTACAATCGTTTGGCCACTCGTTTCAACTGTTGGGATGTTTTATAGAAAATGGACTTGGATCTTTGAGGTTCAAACATGTTGAGATTTCCTTCAGAAATGCTTTTCACGACCCTTCGAGGCTCGTTCTCCTCTGAACCTGAGGACAGAGACAAAACAAGAAATAGTTTCAAGAATGAACAGAACACTACTTTTCCATCCATTACTCAGTGCGTTTACATGCAGACTCATAATCGGATAACTAAACGAATAAGACCTCAACAGGACTTTTAACCTGCATGTAAACACCTTTATCCGATCTACTTCGGACACAAATCGGCACAATAACGGACAAGAGAAGTCGGATAAGAACACCTAGATAACTCGTTCATTGTCGGCATTCTCTCTGCATGTATACAGGGATCGGATATCGCATATCGGACTTCTCGTTCTGTGCTTGTGTGCCTGCGCGTGATAGGCTACACCATGGGTTATTGACGGAAGAGAAGCGGACGTGGCTCTAAAACCACTTGTTGAAAGCATGGTTGAAAGGGCTATAGCGCCACCTAGCATAGTGGAGACAGCCATGCATCGGACATTTATCCGATTTCTGAAAGGCCATGTATACTCAGACAAGTGACACGGTCCGTTCGAGTGTCTTGTTCGATATATGTGATAATCCAATCTAGTTGTGCCATGTAACCGCACTGACTGATAGCTCTGAATAATTGCATGTCAACGTCATGATAACGATTTCATTTTAAACACTTTGCAACTTCGACACAGCCCCTTCTTCAAGTATACAATCATTGTAATGATTTTCAGACAGATAATGAGCTTCAATGGATCGTGTCCAGACCAATGGGCAGAGCAAATTTAAGTTTTCCGGCAGCAGGTCTGGATTTCTAGGCTATAGACTTGCTGCATGCGGAAAGAAAATGTAAGTAAACTAAACCTCAGAGAGCTACCTAGCTTCTTATTGTAGTTAATGAGTTAACTAGTAAGTTAAGCCTTCTGTCTTCTTCAGACACTATAGAGACAGTGCGGAACGCGTCATAATCGGAGGCCACGCCCATCGTGGGGGAAAACAATACACAGCGCTCCATCCACTTTATATTGAATGACACCCGTATTCGGCAAACTACTTAATATAAACGTAATACGACATGCCTTTCACACGTTACTTTCTTTAAAGCCACGACTCTTGTCTATCTATACGAGCTGTTTTTGTGAAAAAGTATTGAGTAATTTTCAATATCGAGACAAAACTCTTAACTAATGTATGCTGTATGCTAGGCTAATGTTAGCCTTCTGCTGTAGGCTAACCCTCACGGACGGAAAAAAACACCTCAATATTGAAAATTACTCTATTATTTTTCACAAAAACAGCTCGTATGGACAGACAAGAGTCGTGGCTTTAAAGAAAGTAAAGTTTTTTGTAAAATGGATGTTTGAATACGTTTTAATTAAGTTTGTGCCCTGAAATTCACAATTTTTATAGTACATATACATGCACATATTATTTTTGATATGTATTGCAAGAGCAAGAGCAGGGGATAAGCAGGTGAGGAGCTAGAACTGGCAAAGGAAATATAGAATAAGAGTAAATGGTAAATGGTAAATGGACTCCACTTATATAGCGCTTTTCCCTGGTTTTTCACAGACTCAAAGCGCTTTACATTGTTTTGTACACATTCACCCAATCACACACACATTCATACACCGATAGCAGCAGTTACCACGCAGGGCGCAAGCTAACTCTCGGGAGCAATTCTACTTAAATTTGAATTTAAGTGTAATTTAAGAGTAATTTCCACAGCTATTTAACTACTTTAGAGTTCTACTCAACATTTCTAATGTCTTTGCACAATTGCAATACAGCACTGCACATGAACTTTAAGTAACTTGCATTACTCAGTCTAATGGGCAGTGAGCAGACTAGTAGAGGATTACTTAGTAATACATAGACTGAATATAGACTTGAATTATCTGTCTCCTGAACATTCTGTCCCCCCTCACTACAGAAATCATTGCTACACTCCGAAAAGATCTAACCCAAAACATTTTGGGATTTTATATTGCTATATTTCATGTTATTTAACCCATTGATGACTATGGCAATCTAGGATACATGTCCTTATCACCTGAGGGTTTTCTGAAAAAAATACTACTAATTGTCAACGTCTACCAAAACCTTAATATATAAGCCTCTGTAGCGCATATAAATAAAATAAATTAAAAATTCAAGGTTCACAGTTTTTATATTTAAACATGCTCCCTCAGCACTTACAAAACAACACAGTTTTCGAAAAATCGTCAAAATTAGATGAAAAATAAAATAAAATAAAGAATAAATAATATAAAATATTTTAAAATAATGTGCTAAATGAGGTGATACTCCTACTTCCTTTAAGCATGGAAAGTAGTGACTGAGTGTGCAGTGGAAAGAGAAAGATAGACAGAGGGAGGAAGAGATAGCTTTATTTTATAATTTAGTTCAGTTATCACTGGCAACATAAATCCGACTTCCCAGTAGCCGATCACTTGGTCCAAACAGATGTATAACACGGAGATGAAAACGATACTGAAACTTAACCATCGCCTGGCTGGGCTGAATTTGAGTTGGAGCAGCAAAATATAGCCTAAATTCACATTGTTAATAAATAGATGCAATGGCCCTCATTTATCAATTTTGCGTGGAAACTGGTGCAGATTCTGGCGCAAATACCTCCCTACGCCAGGTGTCGCGTGGTATTTATCAAACAGTCGTATCTCGCCAATCTCAGCGTACGCCAGGCCATTATTGATAAATGCGGCGGCTGAAAACGATCGTACCACGCCCCTATATTTTCTCAGTTTAGAGGCCTCGCCCAGAGGTTTTACGACATGGATATGCGAATTACGGCACAGAAGAGGAATTTATCTGAAGTAAAAATTGAGAATAACAGCGAAAGTAGAAAAAAAAGAGTTTCATTTCGGAGCATTACAAGCGGCATCAAAGAACAACAGAAGGCAGCAGTTAGGAAGGAAATAACTGCTGCAGTCAACAGCGTTGGTATTGACAAAACGATCTCCAGCTGAGGATTTTGCATTTTAGGTTTACATCAGTAGGCTACTATCGCTCAAATGCTATAAAACAGCATATACAATTATATGTCGCCATTTCTTTACATAGATGAAGAAAAAGTGGTCTGGCTCAAACATCGCGTGTTGCTGTTCTGAAATGCAACCAACTGAGGGTGCGGGCATAATATAGCCTAAGTGGTAGAGGAGAAACAGACGCACCAACTGTCCGGTATTGGTCCCCATGAAATAAATACAGAGATTTGAATGATTAGAATGTATTGGCCCTTTTAGATAGCACTACTCAAAAGGGTTGTAAAAACTAAAAATAACACATTTTGCGTTTTACTGTATGACAGCAGGAGTGGTCAGCCCGGCGGTCAGCTGCACAAGCCGACCCGGCAACGATCAGCTGTGAGAGCGCCCACAGTCCTGCTCCACCAGCAGGTCGGAAAAACGTGCCGGTTAACGGTGGAAATAAATCGCTCGCTTAAGCGATCAATAACACATTAAAAGAGGAACTAACATCTAAAAAGTGCGTCAAATAAATAAAATGTTAAGCTGAATGTTGTGCCGTGTATTTTTTATCATAAAGAGCAGTGTAGGCCTACTACATATTTAATACTGTGGCTAACATTTTGAATGAATGCAGCCCCCGTGCCTCAGTGTCCCCCCAGCAGCTCCAGACGGAGATAACTGCCCTTACGCAGTCCCATGCAGCGCTCCTAAGTGGCCGGTGTGTGCACTATTGAATCAGTGCTCCTACTCAGTTGCGCACCATAAGCTGCACAATTTTAAGTGATTAATATCTTTATTTCGGTCTGAGCAAACACTGCATTTGTATTATCTTCTTATAATTGTCCAACAAAGTCATCGGCTACCCGGCACAGCCTGCACTGCGAGTCCATGCTGTTTACAAAATTGCGTACACCAGCTGAGAGCTGGCGTGGGATTTGAGCGTATCCTACGCTCACGTCCATATTGATAAATGCCGAGATTTGCGTGGAAATGTACGTACACCCATTTTTCTGGTCTACGCAAGATTGATAAATGAGGGCCAATGTGTTGTGCGATTTTTGTCAGATTCTGCGCTCCGAACGCCACTAACTGTTCTGTAATACAATCAGGTTACTCCCCCCACCCCCAATACAGCATTGATTTGTCTAAAAGCAAACATTAAAGTAAC
This sequence comes from Ammodytes marinus, assembly GCF_949987685.1. Lineage (NCBI taxonomy): Eukaryota > Metazoa > Chordata > Actinopteri > Uranoscopiformes > Ammodytidae > Ammodytes > Ammodytes marinus. Next base: position 21,098,599 of record NC_137230.1, on the reverse strand, counting down.
TGTGCCAAAAAGCAAGCGCAAAGATTTTGCCCCCCGTCTTTAAATCTTAGTGACGGCCCTGATTTACAGTAAAGTGACGATAAAATCATTTTTTTGTTTTGTTTTAGATGAATATCTTATCGAAAAACACATTGGATATTTTGAAAAATGTATATGCGTGAACTCTTGATCATGTGCTGACACTTACCTGCCAAACGATGCACTCTGAGTGGTCTCCGGGCCACTAAGGGGTCTTTCTTTATACGTTTCGCTGCAGTGAGACCCTGTGTTAACTCTTCTCGAGTGCTGCAACAGTGAATTAAACAGACAGGGAAAATAGAAAAAGTAATCAAACATGAGTTTCATGATCTGCAGCAGGATTCCTTCCTAATAACACTCAAAACTAACGATTCCTGTTGTAGACAGTTCTTAGTCTGACCCCATATTCTCACAAATATGTCAAAGCAGAGTGTTTAAGCCACAATTAAATAAAAGGATCCCCATGAACGCAAAAAAAAAAAACAGTGGGACATTACCTGTTTAATTTCCGCTTTCCTTGGGCAGCAGACGTCATTTCCATATAGGTCGGCTTGGCTCGTCTTGCTTCTTGTAAAGACGTGATCTGTTGTCTACAGAGCAAAGTTAATGTTACAATCACAAATCAGCCGGTTGGATTGAATAGAAAACATTTCCCTTTGTATTTAAAATAAGATGAAGAAAATAGCCTATAACTGATCGTTTTGTGTGCGTTTTTTTGGTATCCCACGACGCTTAATCCAATCAGGAGAGAGAACTCTTCAAAAAGGTGGGTCTCTTTGCCCGTTCATCATTTGAACTGTTGGAACCATCTAGTTCCGAGAAATTCTTACTTAGGTTACCTCATCTTGCTATGCAGTTTTCCTTTGAGATATAACCAGGTGCAAAGTGCTGTCATAAGGTCTGGATAGGGTTAGGGTACCTGATCTCAAGTATTTGAAGAAAAGCAAGTCCTCGTGAAACTTTGTTTGTAGGGTAACAGATGTTTTCAGGCAATTTGATTTGTTTGTGTTTATATTTTTAGGTGTGTAATGGTACACAAAAGTCACGGTTCGGTATGTACCTCTGTTTAGAAGTCACAGTTTGGTTCAGTATGGTATGGTTCTAAGTTAAGAGTAAAAAAGGAAAGAGACTTTAACTACAATTGCAGCTTAAAGGTATTTTCAGTTAAAAAAAGTTCCGTCCCACAATCAAAACAAGTCTGTTCATTTGGCATATTTACGTCATCTTGACGCTATTTACGCCATAATTACGTATTGCGGTAAGCTACGTTATGTTTTGTGACGGTTCGGTACGAATACGTGTATTATTACACCCCTAGTTATTTCATTAATGTGTTTTAATTTTGAGGTTGGTTAAAACACTTCTCTGTCAGGAGGATCTATGACTTTAGCTCCTTCTCCACAGCAGATACTTTCCCCAGGAACTAAGAACCTTTGGAGGGACTCTGAACTTTTTGATAGCAGGAACCAGGGTCTAAACCTAGTTACCGGGAAATTGATTTACCCTGGAAAAGGTCCATTCTTGGGCAGTAGTACTTTACAAAGGTTCAGGAACTGTGGGGGTTGCAGTGCTGAAGATCTCTGATTGGTTGAGTACTTGCAGCGTTTTATTTCACTCGCCATGTTAAAAACGGCGCCTCTGCTACGAGCAATCGTCCCATTTCCTGTGTGGATTCAATCCATTTGCGGCGTTATAAAGAACGATCAGCAACAGTACAACTTCAACTTCCTACATGCTGTGCTGAGCAGCCACGTACAGCGCATGTCAGCAGTTACGCAACACTATTTAGCTCACCAGCCTTGTTTTTTCCTGCCAGACTTTAGTCTTACTGCTAATATAGATAGAGAAATAATCTGTTGACCCTCATAGTGACATCATAATGGTAAGTTAACATTCACGTTAGTTTAAAAGTTTAGATGGACCAAATCTTATATCACAGGGCTCCAGACTAACTTTTTCATTGGGTGCACCGGTGCGCCTAACTTTTTCATCTAGGTGCACCAGCATATATTTTGGGTGCACCAAATTAGTGCTGCACGTTTTGGAGAAATTGTGTGATTGCGATTATAGTGGCTAATATTGCGATTTGCGATGCAATATAATAAATAAATGGTATTATGATTCTTGGTTTTCAAGGAAAATGTGCGATTATTGATAGTTTTGAAATTTGATCTCAATTTAAAACAAACACATATTAAGAATCATTGAAAATATATAGAAAATAAAGCTTGTACTAGGCTAGCAGCCTACACTAGGGGTGTGAATGTTTACAAAAATGTCTAAATGGTTACAGTCTGCAATTTTTTTGTGTACACATTTAACCATAATATGGGGGGGGGGGGGGGGTCAACGTCACTTTTTTTGCAGAGGCTGTTGGACAGTGTGCAGTGAGAAAGACAAGCAGACAGACAGACAGACAGACAGAGAGAGGCAGTCATTTCATGATTTAGCTTTTTGACTTAAGTGATCATAACTGCCTAGTGATCATCTGTCATTAGACTGACTCCCGCTGTCGGGCCGTTGGGCTCGCGAGCCGATCAGCTGTTTGAGACGGAGATGAAAACAAAAGTGAAACTGAAGGTGGAGCGTGCAGTTAAATATTTAAATTAATAAATATTGTAACCAAACACAATAATGTGTTGTGTTATCTGCTTTAGTACAGTAAATCACATCGCCCTCCACTCCTGGAGATAGCCTATAATCATTTCCCAAAGTAAAAAAAAAAAAAAAAACGGTTTTCATTTATTGATTTTTTCGTAGACGTTTATGATTTACCAAACGAGTACACCCCTTACCTACACTGTTTTCAAAATAATAAAACACTTGATTAAAAAATAATCATAATTTCCCCATGAAAATAAAGGCATTCCTCAAGACAATAGTCTCTATCAACTTACTGAAACTTTCGTGGCCCTTCACTCTCATGCATTCGACTTTTCTCCGCACTGAATTGATAGACTGGGTGAGTTGCCACCGGTTGCCACGCGACATATAGCGACTATTACTTTCCAAGTTTTAGACAGCAGTTCAATGTGTTCAACGTCACCGTACTGAATCCTAAAAATCCCCATATAGCAGACGTTGGCTTTGATTTCCGTCACAGTTCAGCGTGGATGCTGATGCCCGTCGGTGTCCATGTTTGTTTGTTTACTCTGCTGTCTGCACCATAGTCTGCACCTGTCTTGCACGCCGTGTAGGTGCTCGCGCAGCTACACACACACACTCACTGTCAGAGGAGCCGAGTACGCTACCAAAAAGACGAGAGGAGCGGTTGGAACGTTTAGACACACGTGCGCACATTTATCCTACATTAAATCGCAATTGCAGCCATTTGTGAGGAATGTAATCGCTCTAGCTCACATCGTGATTAGAAGAATCGTGCAGCACAGCACCCAATATTACATAATATGACGTGAAAAATTTCAGGTGCACTGGTGCGACCAGTGAAAATATCTGGGCGCACTCACCAGATTTTTGGGCGCACGTGCGCCCAAATTAGGCGCACTCTGGAGCCCTGTATCACGATATAGGTAATTTTATATCACGATATGGATATATATCACGGTATAGTATTTTTAGGGCTGCAACTAACGATTATTTTCTTGATTAATCAATTATTAATCGATTAGTGTTTTGGCCTGTAAAATGTCACAAAATGGTGAACATTTTTCAAACTTTTTCCAAAGCCCATGTTGACTTCCTCAAATGTGTTTGTATGTCCAAAACACACAGATATTTCAGTTTACTGTCATAATAGGATTAAAGAAACCAGAACATATTCACATTTGAGAAGTTGAAATCAGAGAATTTGGAAATTTTTTATTAAAAAATGACTCGAAACGATTAATCGATTATCAAAATAGTTGGCGATTGTTTTAATAATCGATCAGTCGATTAATCGTTGCAACTCTAAGTATTTTTCCTTTAAATTCAATGGATTACAATAACCGTACTGAACTTTAATCACATTAGATTATTTTCATCTTTTGCTTGGAACTTAAATTTCCATACAAAAGAGAAACTGGTACAAAATGCCACACCAGTCTGGCTTTAGTCAGTCAGTGCAAAATAAAAATGACAGCATCAACCAAATAGCCTACATTTTCCAATTGATAGTAGCCTATATCAAAATAATGAAAGACTTGAATTTTCCTGCAGTATTTGCTCATCTTCATTTAAAAAAGCTGTCAAAATTAACTAGTGAGCAAATGTCTGGTAATACTTTCACTCCAGCTTCAACACAAATAATATTTTCAAGTTTGACATGTTTTAAAGTTACATAAAACCAGCCTTGCTAGCTGTCTCCACCAATAACAGCACAGGGGTTAAGCCCTGATTGATAATAAAGATGTCAATGTTGGCCAGCTAGCTCACGAGAGCTAACCCATGTAGTTTGCGGCTTACAACAAGCCAACTCTGCGTCACGGCAACAGCACGCTGAAGCGCCACACACAGCAGCAAGTTTCCTTTGCCCGGTGACATTTTTGATCGTTAATACCAGCTGCTCTGCCACCGTGACATGGAGTTTGTTCGTTAACTGTAGTGACGGCGCAGGGTTCGACATAACGTATAGCCCGATGGCCCGGGGCCAGTAAAATCATATGCAGGGCAAGTTGATTGGCCAGTCACTGGCCCGGGCGGGACAGTGACTGGCCAATCACAGTTCAGTATCTTTTTGTAGACTACATCATGGTTCATTGAAATGCGCGTTGAGAGTCGGAATGAAAGCAGTGTTTATTTAAGACTCAATATAATAAACCTAATATAAAATATATTTTTTAATGAAAGGCCAGTGGACAAACGATGCGTGGGCGTTTTGACAGGCGGAGCAACAAGCGGGTGCACTCTCGCTCCATTGGCAGAGCTGCCTACCGTCAGCCTGCGAGTCGACAAATCAATCGACTTAATCTGCCCCCTTTCTTTCTTCCCACAGCAGAGGTTGAGGTGCAGAAAATGATAACTGCGCTTTTCCGTTAGCTGCCGCCGTAATGTTACAGTATTTGCATCCAAGCCCCAATGGTAAAACAAATGAGAGGCGTTATTTAAACGCTGTGAATGCGTCTCCGGTGATTGTGTCGGTTGTAGACAGAAACGAACGGAGGGACTCGGCTCACTGTACAGTTCCTATAGTCGCGCAGTTTGGCACTGTGTTTTCAGGCTCGAGACATTCAATCAGATCGCGGAAGTCTTTCCCATTGAAATCGCTAACGGGGAGAATATCCCCGGTTATTATTTTAGCCACAAACCACAGTTCATCTGCGCGGCGGCTCACTCGCTGGCGAGATCACACGGTGAAACGCTGCTGTGATCGGACGAAGGCATTGTGTGTTTCTAAGGTGATTTAACCTCATAGTCTTAGACGAGCGTTTAACGTAGCCTATGCTGCATATTTTGCACTGCATTGTTTTTTATCAATAGTTTGAAAAAATGGTCCCGACCCACACCGGACTCTTATGTGAAGCTGACACTTCATGGAGAAGTGACACTCCTGCAGCGCGCTCACGACCAGACGTGAACCGTACACGGTGAAATCTCCCATAAAAAAACTGCATAACCCACTGATTTTCGGATTTCTATTCTATTTTTAAAGTCAACTTGAGCGCAAGTGGAAAACCGGTCATTCGGTCGACACATTCACATCCCTAATGCATATAGAGAAAGTAATAAAAACAGCCTACCACACCACAAAGAATGATCAGACCTTCATCTCTTATTTTTTTTTTATGTTTGAACATGACTTCTGCAGGTGAACTATTCATTAAACTGCCCAAATTCAAGAATAAAAACAACCATCAAACTACTGGACTTTAAAATACTGGCCGACTCTTTTAACATACTTTCAGTTGTAGGCTTCTAATTCAATATGTTTGCCTGGTTTTATATTATGTGTATGAGCAATATCAACATTTCATATAGGCTAATTAACTAAAAGAAAATAGATATTCCCTTTAGATCTGGTTATCTTTCTTTATTTTTCTAATACAGGTATTATAATTATTGACACTAAATTATGAAGAAAAAAAAAGTGTGTGCAGGGCCAGTGAAAATATACAAGGGGCCAGTAAAACTCGGATCCACTGGCCCGGCGGGCCAGTAGGAAAAAAAAGTTATGTTGAACCCTGCGGCGCACCAGAGCTAAACAGCTAGGGCAACTGAGGCTTCTTCTGCTGAGGGTAGAGAAGCTGTATTACAGCCCAGAACTCTGCTGCAGTGTAACTGTAGGGACTCGGAGGGACAGCTGCCTCCCACGTCATGATCTTTTTTTCTCCGCGGTATAAACGGTATGGCCAAATCTCTCCCGGTAGACACTTTCATATCGTCCACGGTATGATACCGTCATACCGCCCACTCAGCCCTATTTGCTACTATAGCTTAAAATGTTTCCCGTTTTGTTTGCCACACAGCTGAAGAATTCAAGACGCTGCTCAGCTCACCCGACTTAAGCCTCTTGGCCCACAGCGTTCCAGTCTGGAAAACTTATACTATTTTTGCACTCTATTCTCAGTCTTGTTTTGAATAAGGGTTGAGGGATTTACCACTTGTGTATGAGTGTTTCTGTTTCATATAGAATTCTTGAATTGCTTTGAAACGTTCAGTGCGAAGACAAAGGGAAGGGTTTTAGGATTGTTGTTTTTAAACATCTAATGGAACTGTGTTAGCTCCCAGTGTATCATAAAAAAATGCAATAAAGTGATTTTAATTGTATAATTAACTATTTCTAAATGCAATTTAATTATACACTTTTCAATGTGTCGCAAGAATTTAAAAGACATGACCATTAACCAATGTTGAATCCATTTGCATGATATAGAGTTTCTTTGCAGAGAGGTTTTTTTCCCCTCTTTGACAATTGCTACTGTCATATTGTTTGCTATTCTTATTAAGGCCAGGACACACCGGTCCGACTACCGACCGCCGCCCGAAAATGTAGTCTGCCGATTCAGGCAGCTTCAGTCTGCTCGTCGTGGCCAAAAAAGTGCTAAGAACACACCGAGCCGACTACTGACTTTCCGTACACTCTGCGCTTGCGAAGGACGTAATGTCTCCATAACAGCAGGCGGCGCTAATCTGTATTGTGGCCCCCAAAAAACGGAAGCTGGAAATGATGGGACAACTCTCTAGACCATAAAGAGCACCATTTTTAGCAGGGAGTATCGAGCATGGTGTCGAGCAGTCAAGAAGGGTTGATGCATGCGAGTACTCGCCGAACGAAACAAACAAACAAATTAAAACAATGGCTAGCGATGCTTCACTTCCGGGCTTCACTGATTCGCTAGCCCTCCACCAATCAAATTGCTCCGACTAAAAGACTGCCCGACAACATCTACGACGGCAGACGTCACCGAACACACCAAACAGATTTGTGTCCCCGCCCCCTCCAGATTCTCCGACCATGTCTGATGGCCGATTATCGGGCCGGTGTGTCCTGGCCTTTAAAAGCTTAAAGAGGCTTTGACAGACATGAAAAACTGAGAAATACAAAGGCATGTGTGCTACGCCATATAGCAGTTAATGTTTGGGAAACAGGCTCTTCCCTTTGGTATAGTTCTAACACTAACTCCCAGCTAATTGTCCATTGCTTAAAAGAGCATGTTGAGATAAATTGTTTGGTGAATGTGAGGCAAGAAAGTGCGACAACTCGTTCCAAAACATTGTGGCGGCTGTTGCAGTTTTTCCTCTGAACATGACAGTAAAAATGTATGTCAAACTTAAGATCGTGATATTCTATATACCAGTTTGTCTCTGCTGTGAAATCAGTATTTTCTTTCCCAAAAAGTCCCTGTTCCCAAGAAGAGGAATGCATCCTACGTTTTTTTGTTACAATATTTCATGTTTATGTGAAGAGAACTGTACACTTTTTTAGCAGTGAATTGTGAGCACAGGAGTACAGCAGGCGCTTTGTGGGTGCATCGATGCATTTGTTTATGTCTGCTTCAACGTGAAAAAAAGCTGCTCCATATGTACTGCCAAGAGAACCAATATACTGTAAGGGTGTATTCACACTGGGAAAGTCCGCTAGTTCACTTGCTTTGGTCCAGACCAAATAGAGTTTAGATTTTTTTTGTTTGGGTTGGTCCACTTTCATATTGCCCCTTTTGCAAGTGGACCAGCATTAAGAAGTAAAACCACACGTGATCTGAGGTCATTCATTCATTGGACAGACATTCTGGGGTGGGGAGAAGCAGGAAAAACAAAGTAAAAACTGCGAAATATATAACTGATACGATATGGGGTTAAAAATTATAAATAAATAAATAGGCCTACATCTAGCCTATAAATAAAATAAAATAAAAAAACATAAAATTATTGTTGTTTCATATGGTTATAATATGTAGGCCTGTGTCAATGTGTGGCTTGTAGCCTACGATGTGAAACATAATATTTACTGTATTTTTGCTGCTGGACGTGCGGCTCGCGAGGAATAGGCTCAAGCTGACACACAGCTGATTTAGCCGTGTGTCAGCTGGGTGTGAGTTCGGCGCGGCTCAGCTCCAAACTGACACGGGGATAGTATTGCCGGTCCCGTAACATGGGATGCAAAATAAAAACACGCACTTCATACAAAGCGCAGCGTGAACCTGTTGTCACTGTGCGGGAGACGCTCCCCTCTCCTTCATCTGATCGCTGAACACATCAGCATGTTTAGGCGTCCTGTCTATCAAATGTAATTCGCTCGGGGCTCCCGGTCAAACCACAACTAATCTTCCTAACAATGGCGACAACAACACTTTCCTATAATGTGAAGCTGACAGCGATTCATTAAAAAAGAAAAGGCACAGTGCTTCCTGCAATTGGGTCGGATCGAGTCCGGCCAAATTCACACCACAAACGAACTGCAGCAGAGTGCGTTTTGAAGCGCATCGAGACCACCTCTTCAGCTGGGTCTCGGAGCGTTTGTTTGGTCCGCCCCCGAGTGCGATTGCTGTATTCACACCTGTCTGAAAGATGCGCACCGAAGGCAGAAGTGCATCTGAGTTCGTTTCAACTGAACTAAACACGGCATGTGTGAATACACCCTAAGTATATAGGCAAGATAAATGTAATTCACATAACAAGCAAGCCTAACAACTGGCCTTTAGAAGGGAGGAAATATCCTAAGAAACCATGTGAAGTGTGTACACTAGATGGAGAGGAAGTCATGGGTCAAATATTGATTTTTGACGACTATGGGAAAGTTAAGATATGAATATTTTCTCACCTTTTGGTGGGAATCTGGTTCCCTTCAGTGGCCTTGGTAGGATGGACTAGCTGGCTGGGACCTGAGAAGTCTGTGGACTTTGACGCTTGACAGGAAATACCGGTGCTTATAATGATGGTTGCATTACATCCAGTTTGATCTTCATTTTCTGGAACTTCAAAGGTCGTGTTGGAATCCATGGCCTGAACAGTCTTTTGAGCAGGTTCTGGCGTGCACTGGAGTGGGAACATGTCTTCTTCAAACCCTTGGGTCTTGGTAACAGTCCGGGGGCTTTCTGGTGGAAGTGACGCACACAGATTTCTCCTGATAGGCATCCTGGGAAGTGGTTCCTGTTTTGTACACCCCTGATTTGCTTTACCTAAAAACAAAACAAAAAACAATCACTAACTGTTCGTGGAAGACAAACACCGAAATGTCAATGCATATTAAATAACAACCTATTCATAAAGGGAGTTGTAATCATACACACAGAACAAGCCAATATAAGCCTGTTTGAGTAGGAGAGTGACAACACCTGTTCTCAATCAACTTCTTAGTATGAGTTATGGGGTCCTACAGAAACACAACACTTTCTGCCATACAGTTTTGGTTATTTCCCATTCGATTTCTGTATTTTCTTTTTTCTCATTTCGCTCGTTTTAAGAGGGAGGGACTCAGTGGGGAAAAAGTGACGTCACATACTTTCAAGTACCAATGACCATTCAGTAATATTTGAATCCAAATTTGTTGAATGTTGTAGGTTTGTTGTAAAGAGTCACCGTCAAACAACGCTGATCAACACACAGCCACAGACTTGTTGAAACAGGTTAAGTCTTTAACAATTAAAACCACTACTTTGCTCCTAATATGTTTGCTAATTGAACATCTCTTAAACTGACATTGTTTTAATTCAACAGTGTTATCTTTAGAACAAAACAAGCTGCATTGTAATCAATCATGTGGTTTTCAAGACAGATGAGATTAATCTTTCCCTAAAGTTACAGTGTACTCTGCTTTTGAAAGTAGAGTGTTGAGCAGCTGCAGCTGTTGTAGATAATGCTTGCTAAAAAAACCATCTTGTTAATATATAGTCGGATACCATTTTTTGCTGCCATAATGTTTAAATGTACCATCCCAGTGACTGTCAAGGAGCAATAAAATCACGAGTCCGTGATTGCAAAAGCGCTATCTGTTGTGTTAATATTAGCTAGCATTTCACAAAGGCCAAATGCATTACTGGGACTCAACACAGGGCCTCACATTTCTCTAATACCGAATTTTGGTTGAGTTTCTCTTAAATAAATACTTTTCTCTTGCACCCCTTTTTAACAGTTTGTAGTCAGTTACCTATAAAAATGGCTAGTCAGAAATGTGTATGTCTTAAAGTTTGGGCATGTAACAGAGTTTGTAAATTTGATGTATTTCTAAAAAGGAAAATGGGCGCAATGTCAGTTTGAATGCAAAGCTTAATTGCACAATTAAACACTTAATTTTAGGTCAATTTTGGAAATAAAACATTATGATAAGCCAAAATGATAATGAACCCTCCATTTTTTCAGCATTAGTAATTTTTAACACTGAACATTAAATGGGATTACTAAATCAAATATGATATTTAAATAATGTTTTGTTATTTGCCACAATCTTTGCCACTGCTTAATTTAAGAATGGCAGCGACATAAAAATTGCACTGGGTGCAGGGCAGAAGGAGTTTAAATCAGTGTGTCTGCATCACATTATGAAAAAAATTACACTGATGGCATTTCCTGCAGAGGTGTGGGAGGGGTTAAGGAAGGGGCTAAAAAAAAAAAAAAAATGCCAGCACATAAAGGAAATGAGCACACTTAATGCAAAGGTGAATGACTGATTTAACCATTACCTTAAATATCCAGATGCAATATTTAGAAAATGTGAGTCAGACCTCAGACAGCACAAAGTGAGGAGACGATGATAAATAGCCCCTTTCTGTGGCAGAGGAGTTGTCCCTAGCAATAAATGGCAGCAGAGTTTCTTCAATCACATATTTTTGGCTAGTAGGGGATTAATACATGCATGAGTTGCTATTTCTGGTGGAGGCTGCATTGAATTAGGGTCGCCTGGTTGCAGCTGCCAGTTTTTTATAGTGCGCCGTTTCTGGTTGGTGGAGCAGGGGAGTTTACGTCTTTTGACGTTTTTCCCTGCCCCGCTGTGGATCTGCATTTTCATGAATGAAACTCAAGAGGGATTGGGAGGGTAGGATGCTAGACAGACAGAGAACAACACGAGAGGGTAGGAGCAAAATAAAGGTAGAATGGAGGAGAAAGCCAGATTTACAGACGTTTGAAGCAAAAATCTAAGGAGAAATAAATAGATAAGAGAAGTGAGGGGTAGAAGATCGAATGTGTGTAAAAAAAGAACAAGATAAAGGGGCAGTCGGAGGTAGCTGCATAAAAAAATCATGTTGCTATTAATAAATGCATGTGTGAGCATGTTATAATCCACACTCAATTGTGCAATATTTTTGTGTGAATCACTATTATTAAGCAGTCTACAAAGAGTTAATGCTCTTACAGAACCCCAACCCTCTCCAAAGCCAGTGAAATTTGATTGGCTTTGCAAGCTGCAGGGTGGAGCTATTTCTCATAACATGCTGCAGTGACTACCATTAACAGCTGAGGAAGCAGTGAGAGACTCACAACAGCATCAGGATAAGATCAAAGCAGTTTGTCTGAATACTAAATAAAAGTCTTGTTTATTGTCTTTGCCTACTTTTTAACTCAATGTAATTTAGTCAGAACATGACCGGTTATTAAGAATAGCTGATTATACTGCACTACGCACGCACACACACACACACACCCACACACACACACACACACACACACACACACACACACACACACACACACACACAGCTCTAGACTGATATTAAAATGGACAGGGTGGTTTTCAAGGATGCAAATGTGAGCAAGTGAATACATAATTGAGGGGGATGCACAGTTATGATTTTATTAGTCAGATGGAACTGTGGCTACAAGGCAACAATGAGAAGATAGTGATGCAAAGACAATGATCAATAGTAAATGGTAATTCACTATTAAGCTATTTTAAAGCCTCTAAAAGGCTTGCATGTATGCTGTGGTAAAATTGGATGCATGCATGAATACAATTCATTCTGAAGGTGCTGCAATATGTGCCATAACTACAAGCAATCATCCTGCATTTTATGTAGATATTAGACATTAATGTTTACATACATTTCTTGTAGCAGGCACATTTACCTTTAATACTGTACAGCTGTGTCAACTATTGTCAAAGGCACACTGTATGTTACTTTTACTAAACTCTTAGTTAGTTCGGGATTTGGTATTTTAGATTTGTTGTCGGTTTGTCAAATTCTGCAAGTTGGAGTTTGGTCAATTCATTATTTTCTTTAAAAAAATAAAAGCTCACCATAGTTATATCATTAGAGCGAATACAGGTGATGACACATGTGGGAAATAGTGAGAAAATAATGAATGACCAAATTGAAAAACCATAACATAAATGACTTGACTGGTTTGTAATATTTAAGGAAGGGTTGGATGGACAGTCATACAGAAAAACTTTCCCAACTTAATAAAAAGTAACTCATTTATTATAAGTTTCAGGGGAATGTAATAGCAGTGCAGAAAAACTCCCTTGTGATTTCATGTTTCATTTGCCTTCAAGGAACTCTAGTCAACTGGCAGGAGTATTTTCTTCAAAAGTTACACTTCCCACTAAATTTCCAATAAAACCTAGACCACATGTAGTAAATATCATTACAGCCAATTTGAACTGCAATATTTCACCAAGGTTTTTGTGTTACTTTTCCCAAAAGGTTCCATGTGTAGTTTTCCCTCTATAAAACGGGTAGTGAGTATTCACATAATTTCATTATTCAAGTTTTGGCCAAGACAGAATGCCTAGAGCACAGCTATAAATCAAATTATATTACACGTCCGACTTTTACCTGTATTTTACTGCTCTGTACAAGTCTGTTTGGTTGAACTGCTAAAACATATTCAGCAAATAAATAGTAACACGTCAAAGTGAAGATTTGGGCTTAAGCAAAAACAAAAGAAAATGTATATGCCACAGAAAAACAACTTTGTGATGTTTGTGTTTTGCATCAATAAAACGTACTAACATCTCAAGGGTGTTTGAGCAAGTGTGTTGGATTGAGTGAAATGTGACAAGGAGAGAACAACTAAGTGAATGCTTGAGGGGGAGGGGGGGATTATCAGGTATGCAGGGGTTTTAGATTAATGACTACAATATGTTAGCAGGCCGTGGGAGAGAGGAGAGTACATTTACCTTTTGGTGATGGAGCAGCATTGCACAATGATGTTATTTTTGTTCTCCCCTCTGCACCTGAAAATGAAATATCAAAGATTCAAAGAGAAGCAACATCAACACATCATTACAATTACAACAACAACATGGAAAGTTGGAAAGTATTCTGGAACCCATGTGTGGTATTCCTTCAGTACAAATCCTGCTTTATGATTTAATGGTTGAGAAGTTCTAGCTGATATTCTTTTTCCTTTACTTGTTGCATTGGTGTCTTAAAGACTGTCAAAAGTAATCTTTCGGAAATAAAAAGGTGAAACATAACCAAGGCGAAAAATGTGTTCTTCCTGTGCAGATATTAAACCAGCTAAAAATAAATTGTGAATCCATCTTTTACTTTGGATAGTTTTCTCGGGAAAATGTCAATCTGGCAATTGTTCTAGAAAATCAAATCTGACCCAAAAGCCCAAGCATGATGTACAGTTCAATGTGTCAGTTACACTCTTTATTTATAATCAATTGCCCAAGGACCAAATCTACCTGGAGTGTTGTGGATTTTATGCAAACATTTATAATCTTTAAAAACACAGCAAAAAATTTAAAAGTTCTTTGTATTTCTGATAGTTAATGTAATTGAAGTAAATAAATAATGACTAATTGTTATTTAAATTGAGACAAGCCAGCAGTGTAACAGAGGGACAGGTGCAGAGTTTACTGCCTTGCAAATAATAGGACACCATCATAATAATTGAGTTTTGTTGGCCAGCTTTGGTTCATGCTCCACTGTCTGTCATGGCTTATATGTCATGAGGGCCGGTGCTGCTAGGTCATGCAGAGATGACAGTTAAAAATGAAGTGTGCAATCTCATGGGACCCACAATACACACCAGACGTGGACTAATGCCAAATACTTGAACTAAGACACCTGTCTAGTATATTTACCACCATATTAACATTGATCTTATATGAACATTTCACATGTGTATATCAGTATTTTCCCTTATATTGTAGGCCTGCCACATACACAACCCGTCAAATGAAAGAAACCCTTAAAAACAAACCTAAATCATAGCAAAATAACACACTCCTTTTTCAATAAACTATTCATTTGTATCACACTGCGTGTAGCTAGCTGCTTTATGTAACCACTTGACATAATAAAACCGTGCATATTTATTCTGCCTATGTGCGGCCACATGTAACTTAGTGGGTGGCCCAGTTAAGTCAAATTGACTGTCAGACTATTGATAGCTAATCTTTGACAAGTTACCATAATTATGCAGACGACACACAAAGAAACCATATTACCAGCAGACTGGCCAACAAATCAATAATTGGTTGGCCAGAAACCAACTAATTTTCTTCAATTAAATGGTGATCGGAGGAACTTTCAGTTTGTGTTAATTCTTGCGACAAAAGCGGTAGTGTTTTTACAATTAAAAGTCGGCGCACAGCTAGAATCTGTTATGTTGGAAATCACACACCAAGCCAGAAATCTTAGGGTGTATTCACACATGGAAAGTCCGTTAGTTCACTTGCTTTGGTCCAGACCAAATAGAATTTGGATTTTTTTGTTGTTGGTGTGGTCCACTTTCATATTGCCCCTTTTGCAAGTGAACCAGCATTACGAAGCAAAACCACACGTGATCTGAGGTCATTCATTCATTGGACAGACATTCTGGGGTGGAGAGAAGCAGGAAGAACGAAGTAAAAACTGCGAATCTATCATTGATATAATATGGGGTTAAAAATAATAAAAATGCCTACATCTAGCCTATAAATAAAGAAGAAAAACATCAAATTATTGTTGTTTCATATGTTTATAATATGTAGCCCTATGACAATGCCACGTTATGTGGCTTCTAGCCTACGATGTGAAACATAATTTTTACTGTATTTCTGCTGCTGGACGCGCGGCTCGCGTGAAGAATAGGCTCAAACTGAAACACAGCTGATTAAGCTGTGTATCAGCTGGGTGTCAGTTCGGCGCAGTTCAGCACCAAACTGACACGGGGACAGTATTGACGGTCCCGTTGGGAGGAACAATAAAAACACACACTTCATGCAAAGCGCAGCGTGAACCTGTTAGCACTGTAGGCTATGGGAGACGCTCCTCTCCATCTGATCGCTGATCCGCACGCGTCATTATCAAATGTAATATTTTCGCTCGGGGCTCCCGGTCAAACCACAACTAATCTTCCTAACAATGGCGACAACAACACTTTCCCATAATGTGAAGCTGATGGCGATTTATTAAAAAAGAAAAGAAAGAAAAGGCGCAGTGCTTCCTGCAATTGGGTCGGATCGAGTCCGGCCAAATTCATACCACAAACGAACTGCAGCAGAGTGCGTTTTGAAGCGCATCGAGACCACCTCTTCAGCTGGGTCTCGGAGCGTTTGTTTGGTCCGCCCCCGAGTGCGATTGCTGTGTTCACACCTGTCTGAAAGATGCGCACCGAAGGTGGAAGTGCACCTGAGTTCGTTTCAACCGAACTAAACACAGCATGTGTGAATACACCCTGAGTGTTGTCAAAGACTCAGACCTGATTTTCAGAAAACACATTAAGTCAATTACTAAGGCAGCCTACTACCACCTTATGAAGATATCAAGAATTAAAGGGCATATGTCTATCTGAGAAACTGATGTTAGTAAAGTACTGAATGGTGTAGGGCCCAAATACTGTATTCTTCTTATTTTTTTAAGATAATTTTTTAGCATTCTTGTTTAATTAAGAGTTTTGTAGAGACAGGTGAAATGGGGCAATGAAGGGAATGACATGCAGGGAACGACCTGGGCTGGATTCAAACCCTGGAATGCTGCGACGAGGACTGAGGCGCGCTCTAAACACTACCAACCCTTTTAATCTGTAATTTTTATATTCGCTTGTTTTTATTGTCTTATAAATGCAACTCTTTACATTTTTAACAATTTGTCTGCCTGTATTTGCTCTTTGTTTTTATAAACTCTTAAATGCATTTTTATAATGTCTAATCCTTATGTATTTTATGCCCTAAGGCACTTTGAATTGCCTTGTGTCTGCATTGTGCTTAATAAATAAACTTGCCTTGCCTTACGTACATCATGCCTAAAACATTAGGGTAACACTTTACAATAAGGTACACACAATTGCAGTACCTACTACATAGATATGTATTACCTACTACATAGGTTTTTTGTGCTACCTAACACAGTTTTTTTTTGTGTTTTTGTGATTTTCGCGGCGAGCATGCAAAAGCATTATTTATAAAAAAAAAAAAAAAAGTGGGGGGGCCCCTACACTAGGTCTTGAAACGGGCCCCAAGATCGTTAAGGCCGCCCCTGCCTGCCTGCCTGCCTGCCTGTGCTACCTAACACAGTTTTTTTTTGTGTTTTTGTGATTTTCGCGGCGAGCATGCAAAAGCATTATTTATAAAAAAAAATAAAAAAGTGGGGGGGCCCCTACACTAGGTCTTGAAACGGGCCCCAAGATCGTTAAGGCCGCCCCTGCCTGCATGCATGCACAAGTATTATTTAAAAAATAAAAAATAAAGGGGGGGAGGGGGTGTAGTGCAGACTGTAAGCTGGTTACCTACTACATAAAAACCTATGTAGTAGGTAACACAAAAAAAATAAAAATAAAAATAAACAAACTGACATCTTCCCAGTAAAGTAACATGGCAGTGCACTACATATTTTTAAGACTGAAACAGTTAGTTAATCGATCAAAAGAAAGTTAACTTAGCACTTTAACTTTGAGGATTATTATATTTTATAACCCATACACCTTATTGATCAATTGAAAAAAATGATTGATACCCACAATTTGCCCTAATAGATGTTTGACATGTTGTGTACACACATACAAACAAACAATCTAAATGTATGCCAAATAGGATACGATTATAAGATGATAGTGACTTACTGCAGGGGCTACTCTGGTGGTACAGCAGATGTGAGAAAGACAGGACTGGAGCCAATTCGCTGTGCAGCCCAGCACTTCCATCCTCATTTGTCTCCTGTGATTCCTCTCTATTCCCTCCACCTTTAAGAAGCTGCCCCGCCACTTCCTGGTCTGCCCATACCACACCTCTATCCCTCAACACAAGTTGCTCCAATTCGTGGTTCTCCAGCTCATCTGCTGCTTTGACCAGCCCAGCCCCACACGACGCAGAGTAGAGCTGACTGTAAGCTGGCAACAAGATGTTTAACATTCTGGAATGCAATGAAAAAAAGAAAGAAAATGGGTTGCAGGAAAAAAATTCACAGGTGTATTAGGGTTCAATTCCTTAGCAACACAGTAAGAATTGGGTCTTGGTATTGTAAACCTACTTCTGCATGCGCTTGGTCTCCTGATCCTGTAAGGCAGTGAGCTTGACAATCTGCTTGATGTGCTGTTTGAGATCATTAACCTGCAGCTCTAGTCTGTGGCAATGTAGGTCCTTCTCTAACACCTGAACAAGTTTGAGTACAGTCAGAGAGGAAATGATATGTTAATATAACATTATAACATTACATCAAATCAAAACAGCAGTATTAGGAGGAACAAAGGGTGGTTGGGGGTCAGGAATCAGGATACTACATAACAAATGTAAAGTTCTGTTTTCATCCATGTTTGATCAGAAAAGCTGTCTGCTCTGGGTGTGGTAGGGGAGAAAAAAAAGGAAAATACACTGTGACGTAAAGAAACTACGAAACAACAGCAGAGAGAACATTTGACCGGTGAGTGCGTCATAGTTCTGGGTCAGTTCCTGGAAGAAAGAATAAGGAAGAAAAAAATAACATGGTTTAAGGTAACCGGCTGCTGTGTGAGGGATGAGTAAAGGGTATTGATTTATTCTCTTCAGTGATCCACGAGTGAGCTGGAGAAATAAAATGAGCACGGTTCTAATTACTGGGAGAACAGATGGGAAGAAAACAAAGACAGTCACGACACCAGTGGAGACACAGCCTACCTTGCAATATAAACAAACACAAAACACCAAGCAATGAGTTTTGAAAGATGTAGAGAAAAAACTTCGCAATGTGGGCTACATCTAATCTAATCATGTTAATTTGTCTTCTTACATGAACTCAAACCTTTTCCTCCTGTCTACAGGTTATGTTATTAAGTACCTAGATTTACTCACTGTTCGTCTCTACTAATATATTGATCCAAAGTTGCTGAGATTTGTATAAACAAGGCTTAAAGCATTTTAAAAAGGGATAAAAATAAACAGAAATCACCAGAATTGTACACAACTTGTAGATGCATAAATGATAAGGTGATACTAATTCATAAAGCAATTCTACAATTTTTTTCTCTCTCCGGAAATTTAAAATCTAAATTTTCCAGCCGATCACTCAGCTGTTTTTTCAGTACCAATAAATGTGTACAGGTCAAAAAGTTCTTCTTACCTCTGAGGTCTGATCATTAGACTTCAGGAGCTTCATCTCATTTTCAACACGATGAAGCCAGCCGTCATTCTCCAGGAAACGTGTTTCTGAGTCCTTCAAACGTTTGCAAATGTGTTGCTGCTGAGTGCGTAAACTGGCAATCTTCCGCTCATGCTTACAAGTGGCCTATTTAAAGCAACAACAAGAAAAGGCGAATTAAGGGATATTGTGGAGCATCCACCTTTTGTTTTTCCACTTTCATTTGAAACAGTTAATGTGGTCAAAATAACAGTTAATGATTTATAAAGCAATATTGCAACCAGGTTTCAGTCTAGCAATACTATTTTACATTTGTTAAGAATTCCTTGTTGGAGAGGCAGATCTGAATAAACAATTTTATTTAAAAAAATAAAAATAAATAACATTCAGGCACATGACTTAGACGCCTCTGTCTAAAACAATGATCAAATAGTTTAGCTTGTTGTGAATTAAAATACATCATTATGCAAAGTTTGGTAACCAAAATTGGTCAGACTCCACATTTTACACTTTAACTGGCATTTACAGCTGGGCCTAACACCAGGACTCTAATGGGTGAGAAAAGCCAGAAACTCGGGGCGCGGTGACCCTGTCCTGTAGTGGCGTAAATGAGAAGGTAAGACAACTATAGAGAAGAGAGAAGTGAAATGATGACTCAGCAGCTGGTTTTCTGCAAGGATGATGGAAGCTGTGGATAGCAGAGTAAGCATCAGCTACCTTCTCACTCTTTTCCTTGGCACAGAAATATTGGACCTGCAGGTTGTCCTCCTCGCTGTAGCGCTGGCGCAGCTCATTCTCCTTCAGTTGCCTCTCCAGATCCAGCTGTTCTCTTCTGATTTGGGCCCGGCCCGAGAAGATTCGCTGCAGAGCTTCTGACACCCTAGAGAGAGAAAAAGAGTGATGATCAAATACATTAGCAGATATGAACTTACCAAAACTTAAATAATTATTGAACATGAATAAGAAAAAAGTTAATGAGCATGTTATCTTAGTTCCATCTTTTTTTGTGATTTAAGGAAAATCTGTGATTCAAATGAAGCATAGTAATCAGAGCCAACCTACAGTTGTATGTACAACACATTTGTAAAAATGTTGGATAAACTTCATGAATTGTCCCTTAAGACAAGAAAAAAAGTCATTTTGAGGTAATGGTGTTGTTTTTGATTATCATATTGAAAAGTGATTTCTCACATGCATAAGTTGGACAGAATAATAGAAACATCGATTTAGTATTTTGCAATCCAATCAAACATCACCATCATTACAGGAACCTAAGCCAGATGTTATTAGAAGCTGCTGCGCAAATTTATATTAATTGGTGTGCCAAGAGCTCTTACAAACCACTTCTTTGTGTATTTTACACATCCTAAATTAGGCATTTGGGATATTCAATATTTTTAAATTATTTTAAACCAGTTTCAAAACAATACGATTAATAAGTGTCAGAAAACGCAAATGAATGTTCACCACACTAATATAATAGTTATTTACCACAATTTATAATAATACTGAGTCAATTTTTAAATCATGTTGTCAACACATTAGTATAATCAAGAGGTTCCACAAGATCCCAATTGTGTTCGGAATGTGCCGGAAATACATTGTTGGTACACGATATACATGTGTTCCTCGGATAGAGTTGAGGTGATATACAGATTGAATGCAAGTGGCTGTCGAGTTGAGTTAAAGCAAGAGGCGAGACAGGAGAGGCATGCAGGTAAATAAGACTGGAGAGCTGTCGCTGAAATGTGACTGCACTCTTCCATGTAACTCCAGTGACGTAGGAGACGGCGTGGCCTTGCTAGACTGCTGAATTTTTAATAGCGTGAGAAGCGTGCAGCCTCTATTCAGAGCCTCTCACTGTGCGAGTTGTGAATTCTGATGCCAGTGAATGAAATGTGTGGGAGTGAGACTCATTCAGCTTTTCTGTGTCCCCTGCCCCCAACCCAAATACCCCAACAGATGCCACTGTATGCCTAAAGGCGACTAGATATGATGAGGTGGATCTGATTCACGTGAAGAAGAAAATGTTTTCAAATCATTTGAATTAAAAATAAGGTAAAACACAGCTGTCCTTATCTCCACATTTAAAGAAATAAGAGTCGAGTTTACCTATCATTCTGTGATTCACTTAAGAACCGACTGTATATTTGTGGCAGCTTGAAAATTAAATTGCATTTATTTCCAAACAGGTTTTTGAACCTCATCATTGTGTCCTAAAGTACATCTGGTTTTTAATCCAAAAATCCTAATAATGTCAGAGATTAGATAGCTAGATCAAAAACCAGCGGTTCAAGCCTACTTTAATAGTTTGGGAAATATCCTGTTTTAAATTATACACAAAAATGATATGCATAGCACATAAAAGTCAAAATAACAAATAAGAATTAATCTAAAATTAAATCTAGAAAAAGGCTGTAGGGCTTATTTTAGATTTCTCTGAAAGTTCATTTTATTTACCCACAGACTGTTTATCAATAATTTAGTAACTGGCTCCTATGTGCAGGCCTTCTGACTACATTACAGGTCAGGATCATAGGTCAGGATTGAATGTGGGGAAAAAAGTTAAGAATGAAAATAAAAAAAAATAGTATTGTAATGCAGCATAGCTCAAATTCTTACATAGGTGCTAGTACATATATAACCATTTTCTTTCCAAAACAAAAACACCAAATTATACAAACACAGAGGACAGAGGGAAATTGGACAACTATGGATCAGTTATGAGCGTGTAAACCAATGGTCAGTCAGTTACGGTGATAATGGCAGTTAAATTTGACAGAAACCCAAGGATGCTTAACAAAAAGTGTGATGAGTTTTCATATTTTTCTGTTTTGTATGTCTATTAGTGTGCCATTAGGTCCAGGGATGCACTGATCCACTATTTTTAGTTCCGATCCGATATATGGGTTTTGGATATTGGCCGATACCGATACTGTCCGATACGATATCATAAATGTTATACATTTTTTTGTTGGTGGTGATGTTATGTGTAAGGCTAGGAATGCTATCCCATGAAATGGGCCCTTCAACCTCCTGGGTAAATTCAATTTGTTTGTTTCTGGAAAACAGCATCTTCAGTGGTGACCTATTTCGGGATGGGGCCGATCCGATTCAGTATCTGGTCCGATATGGCCGAAGTCATAATGTGACTGACAGCTCCGATTATAAAATCCGATTTAAAAAAATATATAATATTTTTTTATGAAAGCGCGAACAAGCCGTGCGAGCATGCGCCGACATTCGGTGGAGGGGGAGAGAACACCACTTTCTAGTTAGACATACAGTACATATCAGTTTGTTAGCCAGTGAGCTAACCAAAGCTAACCCAAGTCAAGGAAGTGGAGAGCATCGGCGTCGGCAGACCCTTTTCACCGGGGCACGTGCCCCGTTGTGGATCTGCGGTGCCTGGGTATGCCTGGGGCACTGATTTTTTAATTAATTAATTTATTTATACCTTTAATTTTTTTTTATTTAAGTCTGACTCATCTGGCAATCTACAGAATGCATGCTTGCATTTTTTTTTCTTAAAATAGGCCTATATGCATGGTGCCCCCCTCATTGGCCGGCCGCTGCAATGAAATGTACGTGACGAATGCACACACTGAGGAGAGAATCATTCTCCTTGATATCGACTTTTTGAACCTGTCCAGCACAGCGTCAGCGACCATTCACTCCGGCCGGCGTGAAGTGAAGTAAACAGTAACGGCCTCCACACACATCCTGCGTCTACCTCTGGAGCGCGTCGCGTTACCTTACTGCTGCCTCTCTCGGACTTTTCTCGGACACACATGCAACGTCTCAGCAGCTGCTGCTGCAGCGCTGCTTCTAAAAGCCCTATCTTTCTACATAGAGTTTTCATAGATAATTCCCATTAAAAATGAAGTTCTTTCATGTCATCTATGATGCATATGATTTATATTGAGTCTGGACAGTAATCCGTGCGCCCCATTGCCATTTTTTTTCTTTTTTTTGCCATATTTTCGCTTGTTGGAAAATGGTGAAACTACAGCGAAAGCTGCCAGTATGAAGTCAATATGACTCTCAGCAGAGCATTTCAAAAATCACTTTACTGATTTATACGGGAGAGAGAGAGGGGGGTGTGGTCGGGGAAGAAGAAGGCCGTAGACACAGATAGAGCAACGGAAAACTGTTGCGCTCATCATGATCTTTTTTATTTCTTCACTATATTGGATCTCTATATGTGTCATTTATCCAAAAATGAAATGCCAGAACTAATTGAAAATTAGGTTTTAAATCCCTCGGATTTTGATTGCACAATTAAATCGTGAAATAAAGGGATTATTCGCGTATACGACTGAGGGATGTTTTATTTTGAAATAAACACACCGGGTAAACGTGTAACTAGAGTGAATGCTGCTGGTATGACTGTCAGCAGAGTATTTCTCTATCAGTTAAAGCACAGAGACGCGAGAGAATAGAATATATCTTTATTGTCATTGTCACAGGTACAACGAAATTAAGTGCAGTCCTTGTAATAAATAAATAAATTAAAACTAAATTAAAAAACCATAAAATAGTCACTATCAACTATAGGCATTAAAAAAAAAGGAACACATAAGACACATAGGACATAAGACACACCCAAACAACATCCACATTCATAAATGTGCTTTACACAACAGTGTCACACTATGCCTTCGTTTTAGTTTTAGCATCATTAAGTGAAGTTATGGCTGTCGGGTAAAAACTGTTAAGAAGTCTGTTTGTTCTGGTGTTCATGGACCGGTATCTCCTGCCTGATGGCAGTAGTTGAAACAGTTTGTGACCGGGGTGTGATGAGTCCTGCAGGATGGAGTGTGTCGGACGCGCTGCTCTCAGAAAAAAAATAGGCGAGCCTCCTGAGGTGAAGGGGAGCGTCGCTGCAGACGTGCCTCCGACGCGCCTCAGCAGTGCGTCTGAGGTTGGATGTGTGCTCGCTCTACGTTGATTTCACAGTCTGTGACAAAAAGTCAGACGCAGACGCGAGGTAGACGCGCAGTAGAGGTAGGATGTGTGTGGGGGCCGTTACATTTTTATCCTCTGGAAGCATAGAATGTCTAACAGCTGCAGTTGTGAAAGGACATTCAGCGTACTGAGACGCCTTCACACTTGGTTGAGGAGCACAATGGGGCAAGATAGGCTTCATCATCTTGCCATCATGTCGGTTGAGCGAGGAGAACTCTCCAAATTAAGCCAGTCACAATTGATCGACAGCTTCGCAAAAATGAAGCAGAGGCGCTACCGTTTACTGTTAAAAAAATGAACAGCTCCCCTATCTTTCTGGCCATGATATACACACCTCATAGGATCATCACCATCACACCATCATAGGATGGTCTGAAATAGAAATGATAAACACAGACATGTATGTATGTAGAGGTGTTTTTTTGTTTTTCCTTTTACAGTTGCACATTTCAAGTTTTCAGTTTTCAAGTTCATGTTTGCTGACAGATATTTAATGAAGATACGCTTTATGATAATAAATAAGTGCTATAAAGTATTTGCTCGCGTGCTTGCATTAATTATCTGTGCCCATGCTTTTTTTAAATAAGCGCGCGAGCATTTTTTTTTGTGCCCTATTGTGCCCCTGTATGGTATTGGGTGAGCTGACGCCCCTGGTGGAGAGGCTTCTGCACTGTGATAAATTCTACTATGTAAAATACAGCCAGAGAGAGGACGACTGTCTGACAAACAGAGCACCACATATTCTAGTGGGGCAGAAGTGGTCATTGAGAAGAATTATTTTTGTGTGACTCTATAATTTATATTTTCATTAAAATATTGCTTAGTCTGACTGTAAGATAAACCTATACGCATGTGTGTGTATATGTATTGCTCTTTTAAATTAGAATTGCTTAAGCCTTTCAAGAGTTACACAAACATAGCAGCAACACAAACAAGTTGTTAGAAAGTAAAATAAAATAAACGGACACATTAGTAGGGCTGTAACAATACACCAAATCATGATTCTATTTGTATCACGATTTTTGACCCACGATTCAATACATACAACGATTTTTTTAAAACACCATTAATGCATTGTGCTCTGATGGTGTGCACATGGCATAGCAAACAAATAAATTAACTGCATTTGGCATTTGCAAATAAAACATGACCACTGACACCGTTTGTTACTGAACCAAGCATGTAAAACTGGCTTTTTGACAAGGATGTCATTATACTAGCTTCATCGAACTGTGATATTCACCTAGATTTGGTGGTCTGTACCTAAGAGTTAAGTACCTCAAAGTCTGAAGCCATTACACTCTTCTAGAAAAAGGAGACTGGCATTAAGGCTGGAAACAACGTGTTGCGGCAAGTTAAGGAAGTGTAATATACCTGGTTCTTGTTAAGTGAGGTGAAGATTGAGCAGGAGCCTGATTGTTGGATTGGTATGTTTTAGAAGCCGGTCATACAGGTGTTGCAATAGAATATTGTGAACCTTTGAGTACTGACAGAAAGAATAAGGTCCTGCATGCAAAGTGCCAAAATGTTTTTTTCTTCTCAGGGTGATCTGGCCCCTGAAGGACAAAGTGAGGGGTTCAGATATCCACAAGGAGATCGGACTACGGAGCGCTGGCTGCGGCAGCTTCGTGACATCGTAGCAGTGGGACACAGTGTAGCCAACTGATTCATTTAATGACAAAACACCACACAATAAACAGTGCCGCGCTCACATTTTCGCCAAAACACACTGACTCTCTTCACTCTAGCCGAGGTGACAACACAAGGCGGAAATGATTCTTTCGACCAACTGTAGTCAAGCCAGCGGTCTCTCGTTTTTGCTCGGTCAAACCAGACGCTTTTTTATTTATTCCCCCCGTGTTGTTGTGAGCGTGTATTACTATCTAGGCTATGGCGTAAACACACAGAGACGGCTCGGTGCAACTCATAGAGACAGTGAGCGAACAGTGCTGGCTGCGGCAGCTACGCAGTGGGACACAGTGTAACCAACTGATTAATTTATTGACGAGGAAAAACACCACACAATAAACAGTGCTGTGCTCACATTTTCGCCAAAACACAAGACTCTTGCCGAGGTGACTACACATTGCGGAAATGATTCTTTCGGCCAATCAAATGACGGCAGTGTGTAGCTCCGCATTTTCGGCACCCTTTCAGGCGGCTAGTACCCCTACGGAGGAGTACTGAGATTTGGAGCGGCTCAGAGCGGTTACGTGCGCTTAAACCGTACCCTACCCAACTTTTGGCAAATGAAAAGCCAAACTACCCGGACCGAACCGCTCCGCTCCGACCCGCTCTACTCGGTGGAAACGAGGCATTAGTGACGTAGCAGCAAACATGTTATGGAAGCTAAATAGTCAAAAATCACGTCACGTCACTTCCGCCCAGCCACAGTACTTCCGCCCCGCCAGGGTATTGTTCTCCGGGGCTGCAGCTAGACTCTACTCCATGGTGAACACTCAATTTGGCCCACCTGATTGTGTTTAACTGCTCGATTTAAGCAACAAGCTCAGGGTTCACAAACTTTTGCACATACAAAAGTTGGCAAATCATTTGTTTTATTTTAATCTTTTGACTACACAATTGATTCCTGAAAAAAATAAAAAATAAATGTTGATTTGATAAACACACACCTGTTATTTAATATAAAAAATACTGGTGTTGATAAAAATGAATTAATAATGATTCAACTAAATAAAATTCCAAAAGGCTCAAGGGGTTCACATACTTTCAAGCAGCACTGTATATATACCGTACTTTCCGTACTATATGCCGCACTGGACAATAAGCCGCAGGTGTTATAATGTTTAATTACCATATGTAAGAGTTCGTGCACAGAGGGGATTGTCGGGAAAGAGATGGCTGCTTGAGGAAGCTCCCACATTTCAACAAACAAGTTGCATATTTGCATAACGTACGTAAGTGTTACCATTTTGTGCAATAGTAGCTATTAGGGATGGGCACGAGTGTTTTCGCTACTCGTGTGATCGCTTGCATTCCTCGAGGATCAATCGATTCCTCGTTAAACTTTTTTCTATTTTTAGGACGCAACGCATCTGTCTACAGAACAACGGTTGACCGCAATAAAGCGCTCAATGCTTATGTCAAACAGTCACAGTTGCCATATGATATTAAGGATTTATTTTCCACAAGTTTAAAACACATTTTCCTAACTGAAAGTAATTAAATAAGCGGGCCACAATTTAAACCGATCGAGTAGGTCTGCGGTGGAGAGAGAAAAAAGAGAGAGAGAAAAAGCATGGGCTGTAGTTGGCTAACATTCAAAATAGACATTTAAAATAAGAACGGCAGCAAATACAATAAAATTATTGTCCTACAATTTAAACACATAGATAGGCTAAATAACTCACCAAAGCAGTAGAAGTAGTAGGCTAGTATATCCAACCGCGTAATGATCACTCCTGTCCGTGACTAATTACCGCGACTAATTCCTCGTTAACGGAACGTTACACCGTCGGCTTTTGAATCTCAATCCTATATTCCATAATAAAGGCTTCTTAAATGTCGTTTGCTCGAATGTGCCCGAAGTCAGCCTGGCTTCTTTACGTGATTTTCCAAGTTTTCCAGCACCGCATTCAGCTCCGCGGTGCTGTGGAGACCACACACTGGCTGCGCTGCACGGAGGTGGCAGTTATTTGCGGTTTCTGTTTGACACAACGCTTAGTTTATTTAACTTGGATCAAAATATTTAATTTTGTTAAACTTTATATCCGTTTTGTACACGTATATAACATTTTAAAATAGGGGCGGCCCGCCGGCCGGCCTAAAGGCTACAAACACTAAAAAAAACAAAAAACTATTTTCCTCATCCACCAATCGAGATCATTTGAAACGAGGAGTACTCGATTACTAACGCCCATCCCCAGTAGCTACAGAATATATACTGTGCTGTGTAATAACAGGGTCGAAAAACGGGGAAAAAGTCGCGGCTTGTAGGCCGAAAAGTACGGTACTGTATTTACACACACACACACACACACACACACACACACACACACACACACACACACACACAGTATATATTATATATAAAAACTGATTACTGAAATGTGTCGGGTTACACTCTGAATAATGCTTACCTTTTGAACTCTGCTTGTTTCTGTGAAGATATCGTGTTAATTGCCCCAGGCACCATGTTCTTCTCATCATATTCTTTTAGTTTCCGCTTCAACTGTAGAATCTTTAGAAATATGACAGAACATTGAAATATTAGTCAGAAATTAAGCACTGATAATTGTGACTGTAGAGAAATGTTCCGTTTAAGAACATGCCATTAAAAAAAAATTGCGTGGTAGTATTAGTTCTTAAATATTACCTCTTGCCGTTGCTTCTCGCATATCACTGCATATTGGCCAATGTGACTGTCCAGGCTTACAACATTACTCTTCAGCTATTAAGTAATGTAAAGAGAAAAACTCAATGATTAAAAAGCAAAACATACATCTATAATCAAGGAAGAGGAAATATATCACAATTTACAACTATAAAAGAGGAGGAATACTTTAATACTAACCGAGGACTTAATCTCCTTGGCCCTGTTGGCATATTTAAGTGTGTTGTGGATGTCATCATACATCTTGGATGAGGGGCTAATATTGGCAATCATAACTGTCCTGCAGTTGCCCCCCAAGGAGTCTTTAAGTAGCCGTGTCAGCTTGCTGTCTCTGTATGGTATATGAGTTTTCTTACTCTGAAACGAATGAGAAAAGTTAACATTAGTCCAATAAATATAACCATTTTGTATTTTTCAAATCACTTGAAGTGGAAAATAAATCCATTAAAAGTTTGAAAATAACAAATACAAAATCTGAGAGTCTGCTACTTCCTGTCAAACATGAAACAAAACTAAATAAAAGAAATAAAAAATGTGTGAACATTCATTTTAGAGCACAAATATGATGTGCGCTTTAATATGCAATCTCCATCTGGACAAGCTTCACAAGAAAAGCTTAGTCAAATTACCCACAATTTCCCTAGAGGGAACACAATTCAGAATGGAGTCTTCATAACCATCCAAAACACTGGTCTTTCTGCAGCTGGGCTGTGAACACAGCTCAGTCTGTAATAATGGCATGAGATAAACTACAGCTGCTTAGGTGAGTCACAATCTTGTGGTCATTGGGATTGCAGGAAGTTATATTAAAGTTAAGTAAGAAAGGAGTGTAAAATTGCCTCTTTTGGGGTTAACAGCTGTGCCAGCACTTCAGCTTGGAAAACCCTTAAGCATAGTTAGCATACATCTGGATTCAAAGACCTTAGCTGTAGTACATGTGAGGTCCAGGGAGATTTAGGATTGCTGTGCCAATTTGGAAAATCACACTTTTTATAACGCGCGGCTCTCAGAAAAAAATAGGCGAGCCTCCTGAGGTAAAGGGGAGTGTCGCTGCAGACGTGTCTCTGACGGGCATCAGCAATGCGTGATTGATTACACCAGTGTTAATTTTGGCAGCAAATTCTGATTTAGTCTTAGTCTTTTGAATATCACACCATTTAGTCTTAGTCCTATTCTAGTCATCTAAAATCTTTTAGTCTTAGTCTAGTCTAGTCTACTAAATATAAGCAGATTTTAGTTTGACTAAATCTACAGCGGACTTCGTCGACTAAGTGTTTTTTTCTTCATTGAATGGTATTAAGTTTTGAATATGCAATACAGACACAGATTTAATGGTTGTAATACAAAACATGTATTCTATTTCATTAGTAATAATCTCACATAAAATCAGTGTACCTGACTGGATAGGGGGGAGGGGGGCTTTAAGAGCCTTTGTCCATTATCTCATGATCTGTCTATGAACCAACTGGATTCCACAATCTTTTTTCTTTTTGCGGGGAGCATGCACAAGCATTATTTATAAAATAAAATAAAATAAAGAAAATATTTTAAAAAAGTGGGGGGCCCCACACTAGGTCTTGAAACGGGGCCCGAGATTGTTAAGGCCGCCCCTGGGCAGCAGCAGCAGCACGCAGTTGAGGTGCTGATCAATTTGAGCAACTGCGCCTTCCTTTAAGCAACACTGCTGCCGCTGTGTGTGTTCGGACTTCTTTTGCATCAAAGCCTTTTAGATAATACAATTAGAGGTTTTAATTGAACGCTGTCCATGCATCGGAGTTGATTGTAACTTAAAAACAGAAACTAACGGACGGAGGCGGCAGTTTCACATGGCTCTGTGTATTCAAACTCGAGACAGAGCCTACTACAAACAGATCGCGGAACTTAGCCGTTCCCCTAGACAACGTTAACGGGCAGGATATCCCTGACTATCATTTTTGTCCATCATACCGCAGAGTTTTTCAGCACAGCGGCTCACTCCACCCGCTCACACCTGCGCGGTCTCCCGTCGATTTTCACCGAAACAGGGTTGCATTCGCTGCTTTGCACTGATTGGATTTCTTCCCAACTTGTCCCACAAAAAGAGTAGTTCTGATTGGATCTCTTCTCCATTCGTCCCGCCCTAACAGTTTCGTCTAGTTCCTATTCGTAGACTATAGTGTCAGTTAAATTAGTCTCAGTCTTCGTCATCACATCTGCCTTTTTATTTAGTTTACGTCCGCGAAAAAGGTTCGTAGACGAATATTTTTCGTCATAGTCTACGAAATTAACACTGGATTACACGGTCGTTGAAAAAAAGTCAGACGCAGACGCGCAGTAAGGCCAGGACACACCGGTCCGACTACCGCCCGTCGCCCGAAAATGGAGTCTGCCGATTCAGGCAGCTCCAGTCTGTCCGTCGCAGCCAAAAAGGTGCCAATAAGACACAGGGCCGAATACTGACTTTCCGTACGCTCTGCGCTTGCAAAGGGCGTAATGTCTCCATAACAGCAGGCGGCGCTAATCTGTATTGTGGCCCAAAACAATACGGAAGCCGGAAATGATGGGACAGCCGGTTGGAGTAATTTGTCAGCAACCGTTAACAGCGACGGTCTATCCTCTACCATGCTGATAAGTTGTTCCTTGATTTCTTCAGTCCTCTTGATCCCAAGTATTAAATATCAAGCCAACGAAATGATGACGAAGTGTTGAGAGTGTTACGACATTGCCCGCGCGTCACTGCTGTTTATGCTACCCGCCTCACTTCCGGGCTTCACTGATTCGCTAGCCCTCCACCAATCAAATTGCTCCGACTGAAAGACTGCCCGACACCGATTGAACATGTTGAATCGGCTGAAAAGAAGCCAGACGACATCTACGACGGCCGACGTCACCGAACACACCAAACAGATTTGTGTCCCCGCCCCCTCCAGACTCTCCGACCATGTCCGATGGCCAATTATCAGGCTGGTGTGTCCTGGCCTGTAGACACGCAGTAGAGGTAGGGTGTGTGGAGGCCGTGATCACAAAATAAGCTAGAGATGTTCTATATGAATGAGTGTCCCATGACATTCATTAATATAGAACAGATCTAGATCACACTCTTTTGGTTACATTGATTTCAGCATTGGTCACCAATGCTACTTTTATAACCATATAGGTCAACATTATTTTCAGGGTTGGAGCATTATTTAAATGCAAAATATGTTTGCTTCTTAACAATGTTGCAATGAACGTCTGACATGTTGCTTCCTCTGTACACCATGAAGCATTATCAAATGTATCCACTTTTGACAACATTTTCAGGAAGCCCCTTTTTTGTGGGTGAGGAACACTGGCCCTGTGTTGATGGACGGCCAAAATGGAAGAAATGATGCGTCGTCAAATGTATCTACATTGCCTAAGGCAAACAACTTACAACAAAAACCTCTGTTCAGCATAGCAAGAAGATGACATACTGAACAGCCCAAACAGAAGAAGCAGACATTCTTCTCAACCCAAACGAATGGCATGTCAGACCAGACACAAGTGGGGACATTCTTTCCTGTAAACAATGGCCACAACATGAATTCCTTGTCTGCCAACAGTAAACGTTGGAGCACCATTAACCATAGGGATAGGGAGGGGATGGAGTGGGGATTAGTGGTGGGTGTTACAGTCCATGACTGCAACACTGGTGAAAAGGGTATAATACTAATTTGGACGGTGTCGTATAAAAACACAGTTTTAACACAAGAACAAAGTAACCTGGTGAGGAAGGATCCCATTTCAAAACAGTACATTACATTTGAGACGGGTGTGTAAAACAAGTGGACTGCTTTACAGGTTAATGTATGCAATTTGAATGAAATAATACCCAAATACCTAGTTGACTCCACTTCTTAGACTGTCTGTTTCATAAGGAAGCTAGTGGTTAACTTCCATTACCTATAACCATAATAATCTCAAGAACATGATGCAAAATCAAGTTCAACTGATAATTTGCTCACCAAATATATGAATTAAAGAGACCATATTATATACATATATATAAAATAATTACTAATTTCTAGATTTTGGGTTTTAATGTTGGACTCCTATAGATCAGCTAGACATGATTGACAGCTCAGTAAACTCTGTACATCTTTGGGGAAACTGTCCCTCTCTTCCTTCCGTTTTATCTGCCTTCACTCAGAACGGTCTTTGTAGATTCCTCCTCCCCCTTGCCCCCTTCCACCGAGCAAACTCATCTTTGATTGGTCACCTTCCGGAAGACTGGCGAAGCTTGGCAGAAAACCACAGCTCGATTGAAAACATTATCTCCAAACCCTTTGTCCGATTACTGACATAAACTCCTACTTAAAATATAAGCTGCCATTTGTGTGGTTGTGATATTATTTTAGCAAAACTATGCTTCCTACATTAAATACAGTATATATAGGGTCAAACAAACTCACCTTTGGGTCAGCAAGAGCATTAATAACATTTCCCAAAGCAAGGAGTGAGCGATTGATGTTAGCACCTTCCCGCAAACGTGCCCCTTTAGCGTTGGTCGCGCTAGCTCTCTCCGAGCCTGCTAGATCAATCAGGCTCATTTTGGCAATGCAGACATTAGGATTGAGGCTGGCAACTTTGTCCTGCTGCTTCAAATATATCTGGAGAAAGTAAAAAACAAAAACAAAACTGCCATTAAAACCATCAAGAGGAACACTGTGATGCTTTTTTAGATGTATGCCGAGAAACAAGATATTTCAAACATTCATTATTCCATACACAGAAGACATCAGTTAGGGACCACTTTTACTTGACAATTAGGAATATTTTGGAGTTACCGGTAAGCTCTTTTATTTATGTTGATATACCTGAAATACAGCATGGGACCGGGAAGAGGTGGCATTCATATCAGTGGGGTGCTGTGTCCTGTTGCGATTGCCAGAGTCCAAAGCCCTAAGAATATGCTCTGCAGATTTGGGCTGTAAAAATAAATAAAATAAACATATACATTTTTTTTGTTTATTTATTTATATATATACACACACACACATTATCTCACAAAAGTGACTACCCCCTCACATTTCTTCAAATATTTCATTTTATCTTTTCATGGGACACCACTGAAGAAATGACACTTTGATACAATGTAAATATTCAGTGTACAGCTTGGATTTTTTTTATTATTTTTTATTTTCAAGGAGTGGTAGGCGATGTGAGCTACTGTAGGCTACTAAAGCAGATAACACAACACATTATTGTGTTTGGTTACAATATTTATTCATTGAACTATTTAACTGCTCCACCTTCAGTTTCACTTTCCTTTTCATCTCCATCTCAAACAGCTGGTCGGCTCGCGAGCCGACAACGGGAGTCAGTCTAATGACGGGTGATCACTAGGCTACTTATGATCACTTCGAAGTCAAAAAGCAAAATTATGAAATAAAGGCATCTCTGCCTCTCTCTGTCTGACAGACTTTCTCACTGCACAGTGTCACTCCAACAGCATCGGCAAAATAAATTATTACTAATTATAATCATTATTACGTCGACACCCCCCCTATCAAACGGTTAAACGTTTACACAAAACATTTGCAGCCGTGTAACCATTTAGAATTTTTTTGTAAATGTTCACACCCCTAGTACTTGCTAGAGAGACCATCTTATTTATTCTTCGAAAACTTCCACAGACTTGGAAAATATAATTCTCTAATTTAAAACCTTATGTTATGTATTGCAAGAGCAACAAAGGAAAATCTAAGATGGACCAACATTAACAAATTCAGTTTGCAATGACTCCATTATTAACTATATACAGTGCCATGAGTGTGTTTGATACATGTTTCTACTAACCTGATGCAGTGTGAGGCCCTGAACAACCACTCCTTTAGAACTGTCCTCTCTGACTGCAAGAGGGCCTGCATTAGCCAACAAGTCTCTGATCTGTTCATTGTAAACCTGTAAACAAACACACATACATTACTGCAAACAGCCTGCAATCTACCAAAAACGTTTGAAGAGTAAATCAGTATGATTTGGTTAACGTTGAAATGTTTTTTTTTACATTTTGTTGTGTACATTTCTTTTTTAACTTCCATAAAAGCAATGTGTAACCCAGTGGTTCTCAATTATTTTCTGTCATGCCCCCCCTAGGGGACAGAATTTTTTTTATTTTTTTTTTAGCTGAGATAACTTCTGCAGCAAAAAAATTCAAAGTTCAGTTTATTAGTTCAATTTGTAACATTTAAACAAGACTACTCAGTCTGTGTGAATCTCAGGACAGAGAAAAAAGAGCAAATGATTCACTGAGGTTTGCATTTCATTCAAAAATGTTAAACTGTAAACATAGTTAAGGTGGTGTTTTTTTGTATCATAGGCCAATAGGCCTTCTGTGATGTGATAACCAATAATTCATTAATGTTATTATTAGTCTACTTGCTTGATTTCTTTTAAAATAGCCTACAGAGACACTTGGAGACACGTGGACATTTATTTACTGCAAATCGCGGCCTTTCGCGCGGATATGACCATACATAACACCATACATGCCCCCCCTGACAACACAAGGCGCCCCCCCAGGGGGGCGCGCCCCACCATTTGAGAAGCACTGGTGTAACCAATTCATAAATGCAAAGGGTAACCAACTCATTTAGACAAAAACTGTTTAATTATCAATTATAATTTAAATCCTTTGTTCAGAAAATCCATTTGAATACAAAATGTAAAGTTCTAATACAGAGAAGAATAACAAGAAAATAAACACATTAACAAATAATTTAGATTAAAATATCACCTCAAGATATGAAAATGCAACAGCAAACTCTTTCTCTTCCTTGACATCTTCCATGCGCTGGAACAGCTCAGTCATGGTACGGTACATGACTCCAGGATCCTCTTGTGAGCCCAACATAGTGTGTGTCTTACCTGCTCCAGTAGCACCATACGCAAACACTGCAATTGAATTGCAATAGATAGACAAATTAGGAATTGTGTATATTATAAAGTGGGTTGCAAAAACAAAAGCAACAACTACAACTTTGAATGAGAGAAATGGATATATCAAGTATAGATTAGCCTTCAAAATAAAGATGCACTTAATGTGACGAACATGGCTTATGTGAGCCCAACTAATAAAAATTATGTCGTAATCCTCCTAGATGTGAAACTGGGCCTAGGGAATGCAATACTTTCTCATCACCAACTAAATAACAATGTTAAAACTAACAACACTAAGCAATATACAATACTAACGTTTTTAGGTACATTAAATTCAATAAAGACAGGCTAGGTGCTAAACATTAGTATTCTGCGCCCAATTTATTGGTTCACCTAGTTTTAGCTAGGTGAACCTAATATAATGGCAAACAAGTTTATATTGTCAAGCAGCAGCTTAGTTGCTAGGGTATTCCTGCATCTCCCTTCCAGGATCAGAACACCTCTTAAGTGCTGATGGTCACCTCACTACAGAGTCCCTGTAGTGAGAGGGTCAAGGTGAGAACTGCAATACCTCGCAATGTTTTCCCTTACACTGCAATATGTTTTGCATTCCCTGATGTTTTCTTGGCTTATGTTAATAGATGCAGTACAGAGTAGCCACAATACAGTTATAGCCACAACATAGCATCATTGATACAAGCAAAAATGTAGCCATAGTTAAAGGAATAATCCTATCCACAGCCACAAATTAAACCACTAAAGCCAGGCAGAGCAGAGCTCTAGAGTTGTGGTAACAGCTAATGGCTGTCTCCTTTCTGTAGTATCTGTAGAACGTTTACATGGCAGTAGGGGTGTTGGAAAATATCGATACAATATTGCAATTCCTATCATATGCGATTCAGTATTGATTCATAATAAGTAAATCTATAGATTTTTTATTTATTTTTTTATGTGTATTTCACTGCAGCCAGCCAGTAAGACATGGACTTTATTTGCATTGATGCCATAATTTACACACAATTTACAAATGTTATTTTCTATAGCTTAATAATCTTTTTCGATGATAAAGTGGCAGATAATTCCTTATTTCAAATTGCACAAAAATAGTGTTATAATAACACTGTTTACAAATTGTATTTCTTAAAAGGTGAAGTAAGCGGTTTATTTATGTTAATATAAGTGTTAAATCGCTCTTTATTCATACAGTGATTACTTACATAATGTGCGCGTTTCATAAAGCCGATCTCTCAGTCAGCTGCTTTGCATGTAATCGACAAATAAACTTATTGGAGGACCCCGAAATGTTTATCCAATCAGAAGAGAGAACGCTACGAACCGACACCCGTCTCACTCATAAATATGTACACTCCATGGTCTCACTGCCGGTGCACGCCAGAGCAACAGATGGGTGAATGTGTATGCGCATACAATGGCGTAGCAGGAAAAAATCCTTCCCAATGTCTGTTTTGATTGTTTTTATCATGTTTTATCACACTTATGGATCTGAGATAATGCTAGATAACTTGCTGCTTGAAGACCGCAGTGCATTAATGTGGTGACGTAGGGACGAGCGAGGGGACTGCTAACTGCAGTAACTGACAGGAAGTTAGCTAAAAGAACCATTCCGCTTACAGCACCTTTAATGTCTATGTTAGCCTTACTGTACGTACGCAGAGTTTTTCACTGATTGTGGCAGATGTTAATTTCTATGTTTAAACTGCTCAAGAAGTAGTACTATGAGGATTTAGGATGCTATAACTGTGAAATACAAACGCAGGTCCAACTGTTTTAAGTCTGAACTAGGGCTGCAACTAACGATTATTTTGATAATCGATTATTAATCGATTAGTGGTTTGATCCGTAAAATGTCAGAAAATGGTGTAAAATGTTGATCAGTTTTCTGAAGCCCATGTTGACTTCCTCAAATGTATTTTTATGTCCAAAACACAAAGATATTCAGTTAACTGTCATAAGAGGATTAAAGAAACCCGAAAATATTCACATTTTAGAAGCTTAAAACAGAGAATTTTGATATTTTAAAGGCCCTGGCAACCCAAATCCACTAAATCCTTGTAACTATGTTATTTGGGGGATAAACTGAATGCATATGTATATGAAAGGTTTTAGGAATATCTGTCAATCCCCCGCAAAAATACTGTCATGTCAGTTGGTCGACCATTTGAAAAATCCTGATTCAAATGCATTAGAACACACATTTCCACACGTCACACGATTCTAAATTACATTGGACTTCCCGTTGTAAAAATTTCTGATTCGATCGTTAGATTAGAATTTTGTTTTCACATTTCACACATTCTAAAAAAACAATTTTATAAAATCTCTCTGGTGCCGCGCAAGAGATACAGACTGTCTCTTTGTGCCTGAGCCTACACTCGAAGCCCCGTCTGAGCGAAGCAGCGTGTTAGTGTCGTTCACAGTGAGACCGTGCTAGTGGGAGCCGCCGTGCAGACAAACTATGTGGTTTAAGACTAAAGGATCACCGCGATCCGATTGCATGTCCTGAGCATGGATGTCCCGAAACTGACTGCGCGACTAACTGTAAAGTGAAATAACCGCTTCCCTCCGTTAGTTTCAGTTTAAAGCTGACACAGTTAATATGATCACCACCTACGCATGGACATCGTTTAAATAAAGCGACTCATTCTTATTATCCTAAGGGCTTTGAAGCAAAAATATTATTAAATCTGAACATTACGGAGGCAGTGGTGGCACTGGTGCGTAAAAGGTCTGAACTGGGCTTAACCTGCTCAACGCCATGACTGAGAGAACGGTCCCTTCAGAACGTTATTGGCCACGTCCACACCGCCCTGTAAAATGTTCTAGACAGCAAAAAAGCTGTTTTTTTAGACTAAATTTATAATATTTATGAAAAATTATTTTTAATTTTGATAATTGTTAACAGCTTTTAGAGAAACCCACTGCTACTGTCATATATTTATTGTAGAGGGTTGCCAGGGCCTTTAAATAAAAAAATTACTCAAATTATTAATCGGTTATCAAACATTATTCAATTAATCGTTGCAGCTCTTGTCTGAAAGCATAGAAATAAACAGTATTTGTTTATGCATGGCATTGTGTTATTTACACTTTAATTTAAATAAATACATATTATTATTATTATAAATGAAAAAAATTGCAATATATTGCCTTGCTTGTAGATCGCAATATATCGTATCGCCACCCCTGTATCGGGATATTTTCGTATCACGAGATTCTTGCCAATACAGCCTACCTGGCAGTATAACTGGACTCAACAAACACACCTACTGTTCCTATGGATCAGAGGGAATGCAAAAACATTGCAAAGTAAATTAAAACTTAATGTGAGGAAACAAAAAACGTTTTACCATTTGGGGATCCATTTACCTGTGCAGTTAAATCCATTCATCACACCATCCAACACTTGTCTAGTGGTGTTCTCAAAGATGTCAACTTGAGTAGAGTTCTCGTCGAAGACATGGTCAAAAACAAACTTTAGGTCTTTGTTAGCCCTCTTGTTTAGGTTTCTGTTTCGTACTCTTTGTCTTTGTGACCCAAAACATGATATGTCCTCTTCCTTGGGGTCAAATATGAGCATGTTGTTATCAACAACCTGGACCACATTTCGGCAGTTTTCGCGCTTCTCATTTTCGGTGTTTGGCCTCACCCGGACAACGACCTTTACATGACTGCACACATCACTTGCCATTGTGGTCACTCTGCCCTGACAAAGGTGTTCCTTCAAAACAGAAAAAAGGCTTAGTTTTCCACATTGCAAACACCAGTGTCATTTTTTTTTTACAATATGCTCATTAAACCACAGAAATTGATGATACTGAAGGTAATTGATCATTTGTAGCTTGCAGTGCAGTATTCGTGTATTCGTTTTAACAGTGGCTTAAATGCTTTCTAACATGTAATATAATGTAATAATTGGTCCAACCTCGTTGATTAGACGGCTGTACCTGCTAAACAGGCAAAAAGTGTATACTGTGCAGTAAATGTTTAATTTAGATGCAGTACTGGTCACTCTTGACATTGTTATTACCTAAATTTCTCTATGCTTGCACATTTAACTGAATCCCATGCTCCAATACAAGGAAGCTCAACAGGATAAAGTGATACCCCGCAACAATGAGCTTTGATACCGACATAAAACATTCAAATCTTGTTTATGATTTACAATAGTCAAAGACTTGTAACTATTCTCAAGGCTCGATACAAAATACGAGATAGTGGTATTCTTATTGAAAGGCGAAACAGTTCATGATGGAGTCTGTCACCGTTGAAATGGCAGGGCTGGCTAACGCCTGCTAGCTCTCGGTTTTCACATTTTTAACGGTAACCTAACGTTGTTTTCCTTATGTATCTTTGTTTGTATATGTATTCTGCATACGCTGTGTGCGAATATGTCTTACCCTTTTGTCAGTATCTTTCACCTCATTAAACCAGTAGCGTGTTCTGATAAGACACGAGTAGTTCGTTTTGTAAATATAAATCCGCTAGCAATTCCCAGATTGTAGTAGCTAGCAAGACAAGCGCCAATATTTTCAAAAACAAGCCGTCTTCCTCTGTTGCAGCGGATTGGTTGGGTCTGCTACCAACCAATCCGCTGGGCTCTTGTTGGGAGTCTCTCCCCCAGAGGGCGGTCCAGAGTGACGCGGCCCACGTGCTGCTTTCTGAAGTCGGGGCGGATCTCTGGTCTACGCGTCTACAACGGTAAGCTACTGTTAACACTGAAGTGTTGTTGACACGGGTTTCCGCAACAGTTCACCCTGGTTAACAATTTTTTTAATGTGACTTAATCATAGATACTTAGCGTACTGTTTGACTCCTATACGAGTGTTCGTAAGCATATTTGTGTTGCTGGGTGTGCACGTCCATCCAACATGGTGGCATAGCAACAAGATTCATGATTGCTACTTGCACACGCGACAACAAGCAACACACTGTGTTATAAACCGTTCATAAAACCTTATCGATAACAGCCATCTCAGAGATATAGCTATGCGCCATACATCTTTAACACCTTTGTTAAAGATATTGCAAGCAAGTGAGTTAGCTCTACGCGTGTAATCCACACCCACTGTTGCACAACTTCTCCATGTTAGTTGGCCTACCTGCCTCACGCTGTGGAGTAATAAAAATAACAACTTGTAGGCCTTGACCTCAATTTTTCCCTTTGTGTTGAACATATATTGTTTGGTTTCTTTAATTACACCCCTAGTCAAACAAACCAATTTTTATTATAAACCTTATTATTGTATTAGCTAAATGGCATATTCATAAATGTAAGTACTCTAATCAGAAACCTCTATTTATTGTGTTTGAAAAATAAACCAAGCAATATATGAAAAATATTATATACTCTAAAAATAAGAAAGCTATCAAAACACTTTATGTATGTCATTTATATAATGTTTTTATTTAATGTAATGCTGTTTTTTATTTTTGTATCTGTATTTTTATATAGGCCTATCGGCCTTGTAGGCCTTGTAACAACTTGTAGGCCTACGTGTGTGGTTAAATTAAATCTACAACCAACCCAGTGTTGTAGTATTGACCTCTCATTCACTCCCAGCTAAATGGCTAGCAGCTTAGTAGCCACATCAGCAACTTAAAAAGACTTAAAAAAGCAACTTAAAAAGAGAGGGGTGTAGCTAAAATCATGGGCACTTGAAAAATTTGAATAGGTAAATCTAAAAAGAAGGCCTTAATTGGTATTACAGTGTGTTCTCCAAAAATTGTCCCTAAAGAAAAGTAATTGACGTTGTTTTATTCTACAATTGATAGCCTATCGTTTTAAAGGGAATCTTAATTTGATTCACAGATGTAAACAGTCTTAAATTTAACTGGCCTTAAACTGATGAAACCCTGCTTCATGACAGGAGACAAAGTTACTTTTATAATATGTTGGCGATAAAAAAATAAATCTCAATAGGATTCATAAAGTGTGATAAAAGTATGCTCAAAGGCTTCCAATTATTCATTTGCCTCTTTTCTTGTGTTTAAGGATAGCTTAGGCCTACCTTACTGGAAAATATGACATTTTGATCTACACACAATGTCAATGCAATACTAATTACATACAAAGTTGATTTGAATTCCTGTAAGGTAATCTGAGAGCAATCATGCATTGTCACTCATTTTGTGTATTGCCATCTCTTCAAATATTGTGTAATCCTTTGCTGCCATTGAACTTTTGCTTTTGCGTACACCAATGCCGCACACACACATTAGTTGAATTCCTTCATCTCCTGCACACATTTCCATTTTATTAGAATCACACATACATTTTCAATGTTGCCAGGAAACACCTGAATACCTTTCTAACTATGTGGCTCAGTCTGGTGCCTGATGCAGTCAGTGTTGCATGTAGAATGCCAAAATGGTGACCTGATCAGCCAATGATGTTACTCTGTTTGTATCCAAAGTGTCCAACCTATGCACCATCAGATTCCTGGGCAATTTGCACTTAATAATGTAGGTGATTTTTGCATTATACATACATGTCCAGGGCTCCAGACTAACCTTTTTTACCAGGAGCACTGGCGCCCCTAACTCAGAATTTTTAGGGGCGCAAGCAGAAAATTTAGTGGCACACCTTAAATAGACCTGTAACGCATCTATTCAAATGTTTCCCAATTTGAACTATATTAGGCTTACTGATATTGTATTGCCAGCATGTTTTGGACCACACTGAAAACAGATGATACAGTTCATTGTGTTTTTGGTTTTGCATCAACATTTCTATAGGAAAAGGACTTTTTTTTGCCCATTTTCACCACAACTACGTTCTACATCCGAGCCCTCTGATTTTTCCTACTCTATCTCTGCTGATTCCCGTAAGGAAAATAGTTATTGGCCCAAAAGTAACTAGTAGTAGCTAGATTACATTATCAACTAATTTGCATTATATGCAATTTTGAAAAAGACAAAATAAATGGAAAATGCTGACCAGGTAGTTTAGAAATTAACTAGGCCTATTTATATATTTATAAACTCATTTTACACACTTTTTTTGTTGCCATAACTACAAGGTTAGCTTTTTTATAGATATGCACTGGCCTATTGAATGTGGACCAATAAAACAATTTTCGTGTTGACAAACTTCACCTGGCACACAGTGCTGTCAGTTTGCTGGCTGCTGCAGGTGGCGGAGGGCTGCTATCAGACTGTATGATATGATGTGACTGAGTGCAGTCAGCGGTGAGGAGTAGACAGCTCCGTTGCTACTCTGCTCTCGTGCACGCGGTTTAAAAAAAAGTTGCAAGATGTGTCTATGGTCTTTAACAGCCTTATCGCTATGGCGGAAAGTCGGCAAATATATAGCGGAAAAAGTCGCCAGTTGGCAACATGTTAAGGTGCGAACACACTACACGCGTTACCCGCGTAAGCTTCACGCGCGTAACGCAGCTAAAATGTTGCTTGATAATTTTGTGTCAAAAATGGTTCTACGTGCGTAACGTGCCTAGTCTCCCTCCCGATATTGTATTTCCCCTAATCAACCATGGCTGCGATCAGACCCGACAACAGCGTGCATGTCCGCACAAAAACAACAACAACACGGCCAACAACTCTGCCAAAAGACAAACTGAACAGCACAAATAGCCTAGAATTAAAACAGCATTGCATATTCACGGCAGCTACATAACAAACACAGTTACAGCAGCATCGGTGCACGGCGGCACAACATAAAGGCAAGTAGCCAACATTACCCTCCCTGGCTGTGACAGGGGACCGTGGCTGGCGTATATCAACACCGGTGCTTCGCTGTACTTGTCGTAAAAGTCCCCCAGACATAGCCGTCATGTTTGGGTTCATAATATGAGGCGCTAGCCGGCCGCACACAACCGGGTGAGTTAACTAATGCTATACGGCGCTAACTTGGTTTATCGGCTAAAGCACAGCCGCACATATTCACTGAATTAACCAGGAAGTCCATTCTCCTGGTTTACTTTCCCCACGTCTTCTATTCCCGAGCTGCTGTCATACAGCACCGACCGCCTGCAATACATTTTCCTCTTCGGTGTTTCTCAGCCTCTGTCAACACTGTTCTCCGACCGTGCCAATGTATGTGACGTCGGGTCAAGCCCAATGCTAATCGTCACACGTAGGAGCGTAAAAAGTTAAATTTTTTTAACTCCGAGCGTAGGTGCGTAGGCGCGTTAGGTGCGTATATACGCAGCTCAAACGCGGCTAACGCGCCCAAAGTGTTGCTTTAGCGCGAGTAACGCATCTAAGCGTCATGTACGCGCGTAAACCAATGGTTCCCTATGGAAAAATTGCCGATTTTATACGCATCTGTACGCGTGTAACGCGTGTAGTGCGTTCGCACCTTTAAAGACGTGATGACAGCGGGACACTGAGATGAAAGTAGGTCACGTGCGCTGTTGATCGTTTCACTGATCACTCGCGGACTGTCCCTTCTCTCTATCTCTGTCAAAGCACTAATACTACTAATAGCCTAATAATAATGATGAAAATGTCGGCGAATTTTCCGGTCGCGCGCGTGCCCCTTGTTTTTAAAAGTACTCGCTCTGTCTCCAAAAATGGTCACAAAATGCGAGCATTTGGTCGCAGTCTGGAGCCCTGATGTCACAATGATAAACTGTAAATAACAACTTGATATTCCAGATAATAGCATAGTAACATTTGTCAGTCATCTCATCATCACCATATTTTTTTAAAACCTCCACATATTTCGAAGTATTGCTCCTCTTGATTGACTTTAGTACCTTATTTTTCT
This sequence comes from Ammodytes marinus, assembly GCF_949987685.1. NCBI lineage: Eukaryota > Metazoa > Chordata > Actinopteri > Uranoscopiformes > Ammodytidae > Ammodytes > Ammodytes marinus. The sequence continues at coordinate 21,054,765 of NC_137230.1, read as the reverse complement.
GCTCATATCATAACATAATGTTGCTCTAATTCTCCCCATAGATCATTATAAGGATCATGATTTTCCACATGGCTGTGCGCTCCAACCCAGTGATACGGAAAACAAATCTGGCTGTGTGGAGAGCATGGAGGTCATGGAAGTTAAACCTGCACTCTGTTAGTGCGTCTTCTGGTCCTGGTCCCCTGGACAGATCTGAAGGACTGTCGTCAGTTTCAAATGAAAAGCCTCCTCACATGCCTGTCATGCTTAAAGAGGTGCTTCATTACTTAGACATCCTACCAGGCCAGGTATGTTTGCATCTTTGTTATTTGTGCAAGCTTTTTGATGCCCTTAAGACAAATAATGTCTGTTTAAATTCTTAATTCTTTTAAGTATGACAAAGATTCATTCAGACCAAATGAGTGCCATGTGAAAGTAATTTTACTTCCTTCTTATTCCCATTTTTGGGAACAGAATGTATTCACCCACTGATGGTTTTACTTATTAGAAAGCTCCTATAATCAGTTCATACTGTAGGCAAATCTGATGTGACTAAATTGAATCTCTAGGACTGACTGCCCTCACTCAAATGATTTGGTGTTATTTGTATTTTTAGGCATCGTTATCTGGTGTGCAATGGTTGCTGTGGTAATAGCATAGGCATGCAAACTCATACTAAGAGGTGTTTCTTATATTCTGTCCCTCTAATATGTGTCAGAGCACATGAAACACGGATGGGCATGATTTAAAATAATTCTGTTGTGGCAGTCAGCATTGGAGGGGATGTGATGCCTCCCCCCTATAATGCATGGTCAAGACAGGTGGGTGCCATGGGTCAACAAGTTAGTCAGGAATTGCGCCACTGTAAGGCTGTTGGCAGGACACAGGGTGCTGCGTCGCTCCTGCCTGATCTTTAGCACCTCGAAACTCCTCCGCTGCCCGCCCATTTGCCAACTGTCCCAAGACAGCTTGCCAATCAGATGCTATTAAAAACACTTTGATAGATTTAGTTTTTTTCCTTCAGTACATGCTGTAGACTTCACTTAGTGTGATGTTCTGTGGAAATGTTTTATGCTACCATTCAGAAGTCATTTAAATGTTTCCTTACTGAAGATGTATTCTTTTATGTGGTGACACATACGTGATGCTGCAGTTTCACTGGTATTTCACAGCTATTACCACAGCATTACAACCTTAATAGTGTGCCGAGACATATTACACAATCATATACCTGAATTGAAACTCTGTAGACACAGGCAATCAGAAGTCTGAATTATACCATGAGTCTCTGACAGGGCTGCCTTTTAAGCAGTAAAATGTGTGGTGGTGAAATGCTGGTGTCAGTAACATATCGGTTGCTGTGAGGAGAAAAACTTACCCTCAATATCAGACACATATCTATTGAAATCACTGAGGGCAGTGAGATGAATCAATTTGAATGGCTATTGTAAAATAATAACCAATATGTAATTGCACTTGTCAGCTGAAGCACAGTGTGTATGAATGGAGTACTTATTCGATTATGGGTGTCGGAGCAAATACTGCAGTTAAACCAAAGTGTGTAAATGGAGCCTTTCAGTGGCCTGCTACCTCCCACTCAGGATGTCTGGCTGTAAATGTGTATGCAGGTAGCTAATTTGCACTGTTAGCTGACACTATATTTTCGCAGGTTTACAAGTGGCAAGCATGGTCGTTGGATCGTGATTGATTGTTTTTCATCCTTCATCTCCAAAAATATAAATTACCTTAAAGCTCCCATATTATACACTTTTCGGTTCTATTATACACCATATTATATGGTCTTAGTGGTCCCTAATAAGTTTTTCTTCAATTGTTTGCTGAAAAAAACTTTCAGATAATTTATTGTACTATGCTGATGTTCAGCTAATCTCACAATGGCCTATTTTTTAAAAAGAGCTGCATCTCCCCTCGGAAATATACAATCTTTGAGCTCCCCCCGCCCCCTGTCCGGAAGCGAAGCCAGATACGCCTCGCCCTCTGTCTGTTTGTAAACAATGATGACGTATAGCCTGTTAGCACAGTTAGGTTTAGCCTACCCATGAGAAGAACCAAGTCTAGTGCTAGTAACGCACTTTGAACAGTTTGACATGACCTATCCTTGTCTACATGAAAGACTATGTTCATACAGATGCACTGACAGCCACACGCTAATGGAAACGGCATGTTCACAATAAAAATGCTGCAAAAGATGGTGGCTACTGCGAAGCTAGCTCGGGAGCAATACCACTAAAATCAGTGAAAAAATTATCTTCAAAGTCAGACTTCTTCAGTGGCCTGCTGCCTCCCACTCAGGATGTCTGGCTGTAAGCCTTTGTCCTATTAAAAACGAGGCATTTCCAGACTGGTGTGGGGAATAGAAATATGTTTTTATGAGCAAAAGCTGAATGCTTGTCCCAAAGCTAATAGCTATACACCAGTCAGGCAAAAATACCAATAAAAACATTTATTTCAGTTTCACTGTTTGAAAGAAAGCACAAGTAGCTTCCTATCCGTTGTGTTATTAAAAACGAGGCATTAATTGACTGCTGTGGTTAAGATAAATTAGTGGATTATGCAACATTCATCATGTTTTGCCGTACTACAGGCATCTTGTCCTTAGCAACAAGCAAACAACATGGGGGTGAAGGAATATTTTTCGAGAGGATCTCGGGGCCGTGGACCAATAAGAAATATGGGGGTGGACTGCACAGTGGAAGCTTCTGGCTTTCCAGTTTTTGACGTCAGAAACGGGGAGAATTCTGACTGGAGTATATTGGGTGGAGAGGTGGAGGGTTTCAGAAAAGGGGAGAGTGAGAAAAGGAGAGAGCTTTCTTTTTTTTGATACTTTGGCAGTCTGTAGGCACACCGTAGACCCATAATTATGTTCAAAAACATCGGAAAAGTGCATTTGCACAATATGGGAGTTTTAACAAATCTGTACTTAGTTAACCACTGAACAGTCCAATGCAATGGCTGTGAGATAGTTTTCTTCCTTGGCATAAAGTGTTTCTGTATAAAGCAGCATGGAAGCAGGACTTCAAACAACACACTACAGCAGGTTATGGAATTAATAGCTACGAGGAACATTCAGTTTCTGTTAATTCATGCGGAACCTTTGGACAAAACCGGTTCTGTTTGTAAGTTCCTGGGAAAAATCGGACCTGTGCATAGGCATTAATATTTATTATACAAAAATAGAGTTCTTTTTGCTGATGGTCTTGTTTGCTGTTCCAGGTCATTTGTGATCATCAGAGGAAAAATTACACTGTTCCATAAAGATTTTCAAAGTTCCTCTTGGGTGTTTTAAGTTATGTGTAAATACAAGAAAAAGCCTCAACAAAACAACTGTTGAAATGTCATTTTAAAACTTTGCAGCTTGCATTGCTGTGGCGCAATAAGATTATATTTACTTTAGGTTTAGGTTTTCTTTGTTTTAATATCTTCAATAAACTTCCCCTTCAACTCGGTAATGTGCTGAAAAGGATGAGGCATGAGGAGTCCTCCACTGGCAAAGGCTGCTTGCGTAGGGGACCTCCTCTAGAATAGATTAATGAGCCATCAGCTGAGAGTCCAGGGGAAAAACCCTGTGATGCTGTAGAAGGAGAAACGAGCTGCCTACCCTTACATTTTAGTCTCAACACACTCCCCCTTGTGGAATTAATGAGGGCACAAGTGTTGAACCTACTTTTTTGGATCAATATCATAGGTTGCGTTCCGAATCGCATACTCTTTCTTTTTTCTATTCTACATACTACATCTGACGATAAAAAGAATCTAGTTAGGATGCAGTAGGCATACTATTGGGACGTACTTTTCTCTCTTATTTCATCATAACATTGCGCCTTGATCTTGCCTCTTGCTTTTATATCCGTCGCATCCCCGTTTGTTTTCATAACATGGACCTATAGGCTTCTTCGATGTTACGTCACTTCACGTGCGCACTGGATTGTGGGTCAGAATCGCCCAAATAGGATGCACTTTTCAACACTAACAATCTTGGCCGCATGAAGTAGACCATCCGGGTATTCTAACCATCCTAAATCTGGCCACAAGAATCGGGACATCCTAAATCTTTTTTCTACATACTATATAGTAGAAAGTATGCGATTCGGAACACAACCATAGTCTTTTTACAATCAACTCTTTTCATGCAGGATTAGGCACATTTTACATATTGGTTGGACAGTTACATGAGCTACGCTTTTTTTACATCCAACATTTTGATCTCCATCAATGCATAAAGGCAAGTTTTAACCCTGTCATTTGCTGACAGGAAAATTATTATTCCTAACTAATTATAGGCTTGAATATGTGTTAGTATTGATGTCGAATGAATTACATAATGTTATATCTAACTTTCATATATTATGCTGCTAAAATGCATGCATCGCCCAATCATAAACCAAATGCACATTTCATCCTGTTCATACGATGACTTCTTTAATGCTAAAACACTGACTTCTTTATTAAGCAAGTCTGAGGGCACCAACAGTCAACAAGTATAAAACTCCTGAAAGTATAAACGTTCTTAGGATCTAGTCCTGAGGTCATCATGAAAGAAACACAAGCATTAATGCCAGCTTATGTAGAATGCAGGTGGTCGCCGATTTTGGAGCTTGCGCGCCATAAATAGCATGAAGCAGGCTAACTCATGATGATAATGGAAATCTAGCACAAAAATACAGCAAAAACAGGCATACCATAAATCGCAGGTGTTGTTGCTTGTTAAAGACCTACTTCACCGGTTGAAATATGAAGGTGTATTGAACTCGGAGATCCTATGTAGTATAAATGTGCAATTAAAAAAAAATCGGATCATCCTAGCCTGAGAAAAGGCAGAGCGAGTGTTTTATGGTCTCACTGTCTAACCCTACATTTTCCTTCTTGTGACATCACAGTAAGGGTCAGGATTAACAGGACAGCTGGGCCAAGGGAAGACTGAGGGAAGAAAGAAAAACCTAATTCATTATATTATAATAGTGATTTTATAATGATAGAACGCTGGTTCCGTATGGGTGAAGTATTCCTTTAAGGTTCTGAACCACAGCAGACTTGGTTGAGTGCTGCATTTTTCACTTCCCCTGTTATTTGGGTTATTTGTCTGGCTGTAATTCGGACACATGAAGAGGCACTCCGTTCTATGGATAGATGACCACAAAACACTCCACCAGCTGCTACTTCTCAATGTTTTCTTCTCTTTTTTTCCTTTTTGCATTTTTCTCAAGACTGGTAAAATCAATGTGCACACTGTGCAGTTGTGAGCAATGAAAAAGGAGTTAAGTAGTCACAATCAGTTTTATCTGTCATTTACCACATTGTCACATTAAATGTGGTTTTGCAGAATTTATATCTTTATGGAGGTTAGCAGGGAGGAAAATGCATTAATCTTTTATGCAAGTTAATTCAGCATATCCTCAAGTGTGTCTATTACCAGAGTCAGCACAGGGTTCTGAGAGAACCTTCTTATAAAGACGTATACATGGGGTTAATATGGTTGTGTCTCTTAAAATTAGATTAAATATACAGCTGAACTTTAGGCCAGTTAAAGCAGCTATGAGTAACATTTAAATATCTTTTAAACAGCCCCATGTTTCCTCTGATAGTCATAAATTACCTTTAACAGCAAACGAGACCATCAGTGCAAATGAAGACGTTTTTATATAGTTTTTATTACTGCGTTTGGTCTGGTCGCACACCCAGTCCGATTTTCGGTTCGCGAATACAGGCTCTATGGTCACATATCCGTCCGTATTGGTCGCAGATTTCAGTGTAGCGCTGCAACGCGATTTGAGAAGCCTATCCCAGGTCAGGGAAGGGGAGCGGGAGCCTTGTTTGAGACAGTTATTTGTCGTCATAATGACTGATAACGGGGCTGAACCATCAAAGAAAAAAAACGTAAATGCAATGAAGAAAAGCTAAAAGGGAGAGTGATAGACGGGCGGGAGGAGGCGAGGGCGTTGCCAAGCAACGTGTATACAATTAGACGGGAGTGAACTAGACTACAGTGTTTACTCCTAAATGAATGAGCGGTACTAACACAAAGTTTACTTTGCTTCACCATCATCAGATGACCATTATTCATCTGAAATAGTCATTATTTACAACAACATAAACACATTACCTCATCGTGATCCATACTAACTGCCGTCTCTCGCTTTCTGTGAGGCCACGTTATCTTTTAGCTCCGTGAGAGTATTTAGGTGATACTGCATCAACTCATTGCAATCAGGTGTGTGTGGCACTGACCGGCATTGGTTGATGCAGAGTCACTAACCACTCTCACAGAACCGAAAAGAGTCCGTGCCCTCACGGCTTTCAACACACGGACATGCACTATATTGCGCCCTAATCAATTGAGACTGGCACGACCGGCACAAGCTAGAAAACAGCTTTACGACAGCTGGCGTCGTAAAAATACTACTGCTTTTGTCCAAAGGGGCCGCCAACGGACAAAGTTACTCGTAGTGGCTTTAATGTAACAAAAGACTCTTAAGTCTACATTACAGTTGGTAGTTTGTGCAAGACTATTTAGAAATGTAATATACAATCCCTAGAACCTCTACTGTAAAACAGACGTTCTGTGTCATATTAAATCTTCTTGGTCAGTGCATAGGCTGCTACATTTGAAATTAACACTATTCAAGATAAAAGGTCCTTTTTTTGTGTGTCTGAATCTGTGTTTCCATCATTAACCAGCTACAGCGCTGTTGTGTATGTAAAGGGGTACCGTAATATGATCCTGTCTCTTCAAATTAGTTAAAAGCCTTGCAGTTGCTGTTCGTACCATGCAGCTGAAGCTTTAGGAGTACATATGCAGTGCTGGGAGTTACAGTAGTTCAACCCTGATGTTGAGGATGATGTCTTTGCATATTTTCTTTCTGTGGCATACTTTGTAACACTTTTAAGACAAGAACTTTATAAATGTTTTATTTATTTTCATTAAATATGTGACAGTTTCTCAGAGTATCCTATGACAGGCAATCCATGATTTAACAATGTTGCTGTTCTGAGTGAACATTTTCTTAATAGTTTATTGTATTGTTTAAGAGGATTTGTAGTCATCATATAAAAAAGATGAACCAGCCCTAACACATTTATCTTTTATGTAATGCACAGAATCATCTGGATCCAGAAATGTTATGTTCTCTAAATTTCCCACCACAGCCTCTTCTAGGTCTTCATGTTTTTTTCTTTTTTTTCTTTACACTCCTTTTTTGGGAGCACTGAGTAGTGAAAGAGGAGGCTGGTAAATAATTGATCCTTGTAATTAAACACTCCAGCCAGGGATGCTGGGGCTGATTGACGGCCAGATATTAGGCCCTTGTCTCGTAAGGTTGCAAGTTTAGTCTGAGGTTATCAGTGGCCAGAAGAGTCTTTCTCCCTCCCTGCCTCATTACTTTCATGAGTAGAACATTTCATAGTGGAGTGGTGGGTGGGGGTGTGGTGTGAAGACAGTCCGGGACTCCATTAGCCAAATGGGGTGCCTCAGTCTACAGAGCGCCAAACCGTTGAGCCTTGCTGAGCTGACAACCCGTCTGTGGGTGCTTCACCACACTGTCCTGAGGAAGCATTTTCATCTTATACATTTTTCAGCTTCAAATTCACTTGAACAACAACTGATGCAAATAATGCAAGCCCCCTGCACCTACCTGAGCAGATGGTGTCTATGGTAGCTTAGCTGAAGTAAACCCCACTCCCACCCTTCAAACTAAATTTGCTCAGCTTTCCAGTTTTGACACTTTGTGTGCACAACTGTAAATTCGACAGACTACAGTACAGTTTGTTGTCCAATGCTCCCCTAAAAGTAAATACTTCCCCAAAAGTTGCACTTTATTAATGTTTGATTGAATTTACTATAAGAACATTGACTGTGTGTTTTTGTTTAAGTTAGAGAAATAGAGAGAAAGAGAGAGACAGAGAGAGAAATCCCTCAACAACTGATGTATGCACATACTGTATCATAAAAGTGCATTGCAAAGGGGTAAACTGCTGGAGAACAGTGTGCTGCTACAACATCAATTACTGAGAGTTACATTTGCATATAGCTTCATTAAAAATTATTGAAATTGTTTAACTCTATAGGGGGCTTATATGTTTATCAACATGGCGGATGCGCGCGCAGCACGTTTGCAGAATGAACAATTGTTTGACTGGTTGCCATGGTTACCCGTTTGGTTATATTGCAGTTGCGGCGTTTCTTTGTAGGTCCATGGTGTTAACTAGTGATGTTGTCAGCTTACTACAACAGTTTATCAGCGAGTGATAAAATAGGTTATGCGGAAACATTAACACAAGTGAACGGGATACGTCTTAATGACCCATACTCGGTAGGGGCAGGTGAGTGGATAAATGATGAGAAGAAATGGCCCCGACGACTTCAGTGGCCGGACTTTTTTTTGCAGATGCTGTTGGAGAGTGACAGTGTGCAGTGAGAAAGACCGGCAGACAGATAGACAGAGAGAGAAAGAGATGCCTTTATTTAATCATTTTGCCTTTTGATTTAAAAGTAATCATAACTAGCCTAGTGATCATATGTTTTTAGACTGACTCTCGCTGTCGGGGCGTTGCGCTCACGAGCCGACCAGCTGATCAGACCAGCTGTTTGAGACGGAGATGAAAAGGAAAGTGAAACTTATGGTGGAGCAGTTAAATAGTTAAAGGAATAAATATTGTAACCAAACACAATAATGTATTGTGTTATCTGCTTTAGTAGCCTACAGTAGGCTAGCACATGTCGACCCCACTTGGTTTTAATTTATTTATTTTTCCTAAATGGTATTATTTAGCCTACTTACCTGCTACACGTGCAAACCCCTACTGCCTAGTCAAACACAAGGGAAGAAGACGGAGATGTATAACGTCTGGGTTAGGGCTGGGCGATATGGGCTAAAATCAATATCTCGATATTTTTTTTACTGTATCTCGATACACGATATATATCTCGATATATTTCAAATCTCCTCTAAAGCACATCCTAAATGCTCAATTTAATTTATTTTTTGCATAACATCACACCAGTAATATGATTTAAATATTCCCTGCAAAATGTGTCTGCACTAATGATGTATTAGGCTACACGAAACAACATCTTGTTTATATTCTTTAGTGCTTTCTAATCTAATTTTAAACTTGCACATGGCAAAGAGTTTGCACATTGTATTGATTATTCCACATCCTTCCACTCCCATACAGTAGATGCAGCATTATTTTATTTGGAAACAGTTTTTTTTCCATCTTCTGTTAATCTGTAAACTGAGAACACTAATTATGACTCATTACAACCACTTACTAATTGTTTATCACCACTAACCCCCTGAAGATAGCTGCCACACTTTAAATGCAGAACAGATTTTGCTCCATAATAGTAGTCTATGTTTTATTTTATAAAAAATACTCACAAATGTAGCCTACTTTACATAGACTTTTAGTTAATAAACGGTGTGCACCTCCCTTGGTGCTGACATGGACCTATTATAAGAGGCTGCCTGTAATAATTAGCCTTGTTTGAGATGTCGCCGTCTTGCTAAGACCTGCGCAATTATGACGCTCGTCTTGCTGAGCACACAGCATTTTTGTTGTGCGCTCACCAAGACGCGCGTCATAGTTGCGCAGGTCTGAGCAAGACGGCTCCAAGTCGAACAAGGCTAATGTGATGCCGTGGTTGTGTGACGTTGGACCAAAAACTCTCCGTGAAGTCGGAGTAATCCGCCCCCCGGCGCTCGTTCGCCTTCCTCTCATAAGGACCAGGCTCTGTACAGCGGCAGCTTATGCTGTCAAGCGCCCGCCTCCCCGTTCTTTCGCCTGTGTAGCCACTAGCCTTCCTCTCATAAGGACCAGGGCAGGCTGTGCTGTGTACAGTGGCCGCTAATGCTGTCATGTGCGCCCGACTCCCCCGGTCGTTCGCCTGTGTAGCCTTCTTCTCATTTCATGGACCTACAAAAAAGGTCCATGCAATGAAAGACGGCCACCATCGCCGTCTTTCGCGCCCCCCTCCACCCGCTCGTTCGGCTGTCATAGGTGCACAAGAGCCCTCGTCTTTTTTTCTCCCCCTCTCGTTGTTTTCACACAAGTAAACACACACACACTGCAGACTACGTCACAGGTGCGCGCCCATGAGACTTTGGTTGGGAGGGGGGAGTGAGTGAGTTGCCAATGCATGTGAGTCTGTGAGGCAGAGAGCCACAGGAAAGAGCGAGAGAAGCGAACACCAGCGAGTTTGCCGGTGGCGCTGGCGGCTAAAAAACACACATTACGTGCCAATTTGTATTCGATGGTCGCGATAGGGTCATTTTATACATCCCGTGGAGCACATCTCGCGATACATCGCATATATTCGATATATCGCCCAGCCCTAGTCTGGGTCATTGTAAATAAGCCTCCATTGCTTTCCATTGGACAGTGACTCGTCTCCGGTCACTGTCCTCATTGTAAACATTTCACAACTAATTTATGTAATTATACAGCGGTGCATTTGGGCATTTCTAGCTTTATCACCATTCAAACAAAAAATAAACGGTTTGTGCATCCAACAGCACAACAAGACATGATTGTGGCTCGTGTCGCTCTCGTCTCTTTCTGCTAATGACATGCGCAGTAGAGCGGGGAGTGACCCTGTGTGACGTAGACTGATAAGGGGCCTATACGAATATGCATCCAATAATGCTAAACTTAGTATAAAAAAAAATCCCAACTAAAATCCACTCTTGATGCCGAATTGATACTATTACAGCATGATGAATTGCAATATTTACATTTGTTCCTGGTGTGTGAGTGTGGGTATGCTAATCAGATACATGCCCTGCAGACAGCTGGATTTAGATGACTCATTCCTGCAACACATCTTCAGCTGGTGTTTGTGTGAGGTCCATCCGCATTATCTCAGTGGTCCTCTTTTAAATACGGTCATGATAATTGGATAACAATTTTAATTTATTGTAGATTCAGATTCAGAAGTACTTTATTGATTCTCGGGGGGGGGGATTGTCTTTGTTACAGTTGCTCCAATTTAGAATAGAAACATGTAGAAAGAAACAAATGTAAAGAATATGTGCTTAAGGCCACAAGGGTTAACCACCAATACAAATCTAACAATATAATATAAGAATAAGAAGTAAATAAGTATGTATGAACATTTTTATTATTATTTTTGTTTTAGATATTTTTTTTGCATTTTTTTTTATGCTTTATTGATAGTGTAGAGACAGAGTTGAAATGGGGCAGAGAGGGGAGTGACATGCAGAGAACGACCGCGGGCTGGAATCGAACCCGGGTCCGCTCCTAGCCGAGGCCCATGGGGGGGACGCCCTACCAACTGAGCTAAGGGCGCCCCCTTGTATGAACATTTTTATACAATATTAGGGCTGTGAATATTTTAGAATCCCTCGATTCGATTCTGATTCTTGGGATCACGATTAAATTCAAAACGATTCCCAATTCAAAATTGATTTCTCGGTTCAGTTCAAAGGAGGATTTCAGGATCTACTCCAGTCAACTGTTTGCTAAGAGGCGATGTGGCAAATTATGTTGTGAAAAAAAATTAAAGTCCATGTCTTATATATTTTAATTTTTTTGTCTATTTTAATGTGAAGCTTGTAATGCATATACTAATTTTTATTTATTTTTCAAATCCATTTTTGCTTATAATGAATCGATTTAAAGTCGCAGAAGATAGGAATCACATTTTTTCACCACCCCTATACAATATGTACGTGTAAGTACAGTAAATAACTGGAGTAGGCTATATTAGAAATTTAATATTTTCCAGATAATCATCAATATATTCTTAAAACTTTGATTCTAAGAAACAAATATTTTTGATGCATCACATAAAGGACACACATCTCTCTTTTTGGGATGCAATGGGCAAGACAGGCCTTCAGCCATGGTGGTAAACGATATAGGAATGATCTGAAATACCTGCATTTTATTCTTGAGCACAATGATGGGCACAATCTTTTACCATCCCAAGCATTTCAGGGAAAGCCTTTCTGAGAATCACTGCATCAGTTCTCACAGTAAGTCCCAAGAGGCCTGCATCTCTTTGCAAGTATACCACTCTTAAAGAGGACCTATGATGCTTTTTGACTTTTATGACCTATAAACGTTGTTATGATGATTCATAGTCATGCTTAACCATACTAAATTATCAAATAATGACTTACATGCATTTCGACGTATTCCCTGCTGACCGTCTGGGGTGTCTGTGCCGAGCACTAAACACTATTCTAGCCAGTCGAGAAGTCACATGTTCAAAGCGGTCTACCCTTTGTAACTTCGTGACGTCGCATGTAACTTCGTGAAGTCACCACGCGGATGTTTACATGTATGGTAATGCTGTCACTTCCCTGTTCGCGTCTGCCTCGTGCCCTTATAGGTCCATGCTCGCGCTTCCCGCCACTGAAAGTGTTCCGGAAGGAAGGTAACCATTCACAACGGAGTGGGGTTTGCAGGAGGGGGGGAGGGGAGCGGAGATGGCCGAAGCACAGGCGGAGGGAGCGGAGATTGCCGAAGCACACACACTCAAGTGTTGACAGGACGTGCTAGATCGCCAAAATAAGAGAAAGAGCTTCCCGAAAATCTACATAGTTTTTTGTGATGTGATTCGTGTCAGGTTGCTCTATAGCAGTGTAAAACAAGAAATTAAGACCAGAAAAGTAGTATAATAGGTCCTCTTTAAACTAAAAGCTATGGGGCCAATTGTGCACCTCTACCTCTTGCTGATGAGTACCTGGAGGACATTTATGTAGCCTCACTGTATTGGCAGCGTCCTGCTGAGAGGCACAAACTTAAATACCCTCCAGGCAGCCCCAGCTCCCAAGACGGACCAATACCCCCCACAGGCTTAAGGCCAGGACACACCGGCCCGATAATCGCCGTTGGAGAGTCTGGGAGGGGCGGGGACACGAATCTGTTTGGTGTGTGCCGTGACATCGGTCGTCGTAGATGTCGTCGGGCTTATTTTGAGCCGATTGCGGCCAGTCTTTCAGTTGGAGCAATTTGATTGGTGGAGGGCTAGCGAATCAGTGAAGCCCGGAAGTGAGGCGGGTAGCACAAACAGCTAACAACAGTTAGCCATTGTTTTAATGTGTTTGTTTGTTTCGTTCAGCGAGTACTCGCATGCATCAACCCTTGTTGACTGCTCGACACCATGCTCGACACTCTCTGCTAAAAACGGTGCTCTTTATGGTCCATAAATATAAATACGTATTTCTATCTATGTTTATGGTCTAGAGAGCTGTCCCATCATTTCCGGCTTCCGTATTTTTTTGGGCCACAATACAGATTAGCGCCGCCTGCTGTTATGGAGACATTACGTCCCGCGCAAGCGCAGAGCGTACGGAAAGTCAGTAGTCGGCTCGGTGTGTTCTTGGCACTTTTTTGGCCGCGACGGGCAGACTGGAGCTGCCTGAAACAGACTCCATTTTCGGGTTGTCGGACCGGTGTGTCCTTTAAAAGACTGTTTTCAGACTGGAAACCCCAAACTGGCTTACGGTCATTTTTCGAATTGGCAGCTCAAAATCTGACCTTTGGTCATTTCCATCTTTACCAACTACTGCATCAACCCCTTTAACTTTGGGATAGACTTTATGACCATATAGACTTTGAGACGATTGAAATGTTTCAACTATTAAATACAAATGCAGCTATAGCCTGGTTGCAGATCTCTAAAATGTGATGTGCTCTGTGGCCGTTACACTAGATCCACCTCTTTTTAAAAAGTACTGTATGTAAACATTGGTGGACTAGTGCTAATACCAGTCATGTTAAGGCCCATGGCAACATTGTCAGTACACTACACAACAAAGCTTCCCTCTGAGCCCGCCCCCTCCCCCATTCCACCTCCACTGCCCCTACCCCTTTCCCTACTTCCTTTCATTTCATATTATATTGTCAACAGTATTCCAACTATGGAAGCATCTTCGTAAATGCCTCTAGATGTCTTTTCCCTATTACCATGCCTTCCACCACGAAGCGTTCATTTAGCTCGACTCCTCTTTGTACTCCCTAATGGACTTGGCCTTGTTCTTCTTTTGTCTTCCTTTAGTGCCATGAAATTCACCTTCAGGAGAGAAAGCCATCTTTTTTTATGCTTCTTTACATTTTGTGAATATAGTTAGATGATTCCACCCCCTCTTTTTTAGTTTCTCTCAGGCTTTATATAGTTTGCATTGTTTCCTTGGCACACTGTATTGACAGTAGTGTCACACTTAAGAGAAATCTTTCAGACCAGTGAAGAAGAGCAATGAAGCATGTAATCATTTTGAATAGATTCACTGCATCATTTTTGACCTTAATTCTTGTTTCCTGTTAAAACAAAGAAATAGCCTTTTGGCATTTCTGTCTCAGTTTGTGGTTTTTCCTATCCCCTAGTTATCAGTTAGCATTTTGTATTTTAAGTATGCATTTTTAGGCATTTCAGAAGAACAGCATATGAGGTAAGTGAAAACAAGAAGTTTCTATTGGCAGAAATGACGACACCCTTGAGAAAAAAGACAGCAGTTTGAACGGCTTAAAACTGCAGATGTTTACCTTCAGTCTCAAAGTTGAGGTACTGTGACGCACAGGGCAGCAAAATGTCGTAGGGAGGTGTGGCATTATATAGCGTTTGCCTAGAACAGGGTGTGTATCACCTCTTCTTGAACAGGCTTTTTTCCTGCCTTTATTATTCGAGTAGCTTCCTAAACTTAACCATACCTTTCACAATTCCTATTTGGCATTTTACATTTTGCTTCACCATTCCTTTGACATCAGTGCAGCTGCAAGAAGTCACAGAAAATAAAGCCAAATGTTCCAATCCAGGGAGCACATGTGTTAAAGTATTTTGTGAATAGTTGACTTGTGTCAATGCTCGTAAATGGGACAGTGGCATTTCCCAGTGTGCATCCATCTGTGATAGCACACATGAGTACTCCAGTCAGTACTCGTGTATATCAGGGCTCTCAAACGTTAAATTTTTCTATCAAAATTAATCACTGAATTTCAATAGTTTATTGTGATAAATCTATTATTTTGCATTACACTGCAGTTTTTAAGTCCATATTAACAATGTAAAGCAATTTACAATTTTCAATTCGTGAATCCTAATTGGTAATTAAGTTAATGCAAATAAAGTTACTTTATGAACTTATTTCAAATCCAAGAATCCATACTTTCATGTTGTTTACGCCAAATTCTGAACCTGCCATCTGAATGTCGCAACTGAAATCGAGACTCATCAGACTAGGCATGATTTTCAGATCTTTTATTGTCCAAATTTAGTAGGGGTGGGAAAAATAATCAATTTTCCGATTAATCGCGATTCCCTCTCAAACGATTCCGAATCGATTCATAAAAGTTAATAATCGTTTTTTTTTAAGATTTAATATTAGTATTTCCTGCGCCACTGCGCATGCACACCACACAAGTGCGAGTTGTTAAAAGTGCCGACAAAAGGGCAGAGAGCAGCAAACCCATATGACCTGCACTGGCTTTGTGTCTGTTTACGTTTTTGTATGAGAGCTGAATTCCAAGCCATAATTTTTTGCACAATGTGTTGAAATGACATAGAAAATAATAGAATAGAAATCCTATAGAAACATGATTCACAAGAGTAGAAAGAAAATTAAACTGAATCGGTTTAGTTTTTACATACTTCCATATTGTGTTGAAAGCAGCATTGATTATTGCACTGGTCATAGAAAGTCATATTTGTGACAAGAAAAGCTTTTTCTCTAATACAATATTAGAGAAGGTAATTCATCTGTTGATTGTATTTAATGATCATCACAAAAGTAGGAAGTGATTAGCAAACTCTGAGTAGCAAACTCAGATGTGTATATAAATATATTTTTGAAAATCACACATAGGTATGTAAGTAAAAAAAAATAGCATCGAGATGCATTGAGAATCGATTTTGAATCCAATCGTTGACCTCGGAATCGGAATCGAATCGTGAGGTGCCAAGAGATTCCCACCCCTAAAATTTAGTGATCCTGTTTGAATTGCTCTCTGGATATTTTTCCTTTTTCGGACCATTCTCTGTAAACCCTGGTTGTGCGTGAACATCCCGGTAGATCAGCAGTTTCTGAAATACTCAGACCAGCCCTCCTGGCACCCTCAACATTGCCATTTTCAAAGTCACTTAAAACCCCTTTCTTCCCCATTCTGTTGCTCGGTTTTAACTTCAAAGTTGTCCTGTACAGTTCTACCTGCCTAAATGCGTTGTGTTTCTGCAATGTGATGGGCTGATTGGTTATATGTGTTCAGAAGAAATCTAACTGCTGTACCAAAGGAACTGGCTGGTGAGTGTGAGTGTGTGTGTGTGTGTGTGTGTGTGTGTGTGTGTGTGTGTGTGTGTGTGTGTGTGTGTGTGTGTGTGTGTGTGTGTGTGTGTGTGTGTGTGTGTGTGTGTGTGTGTGTGTGTGTGTGTGTGTGTGTGTGTGTGTGTGTGTGTGTGTGTGTGTGTGTGTGTGTGTGTGTGTGTGTGTGTGTGCGTGTGTGTGTGTGTGTCTTTCCAGCGGAGAAAATGTAGCTCAGTAAATACCTAACCTGCAAGACAAAAACAGACAGTTTTGCTGGGGGTGGGGTGGGGTGGTGGTAGTGAGTGATGACTCATGCACACTGTAGAGGTCCCTCCCTTTCCATTTATTTCAGTGTCCAATCAGTCTTTTTTTCAAGCTGTCCCTCATTGCCTCCAAATCAGGGCTTTACTATCCCCTTTCACTTTATTCGCAAAGATTTAGAACATGTACAGTAAATAAAAATCCCATTGAAATAATTTTGCCACAACTTGTTTTAAAATGTGATCATCTTACAGTGCAGATGATAGTCCTCTGCCTGGAGAATATATTCGTCAGTCAGTACTACTGAAGGACACATTAAAACATTTTTCAGCACTTTTTTAAGAATGTAAGCAGCTTATAAAATGGTAGAGAGTCTAATAGTTGTCTTGGGTTGCCAATTCACAGTAAATATTGAGTTATTGGCTCATAGTTTCAGAGAGATACAAGTGCCTGCTATCCATGCTTCTCCAGGGATCTCCCTAGCACCACTTTGGTGTAAGAGCAAGTCTCAGGACTCCTTGAGGTGGGCGGGTGCTTGGGCTTTATGAGCTTCATGTAGAGGAGGACAAGCCAAGGACCGGGTATTTCCACTTTGCAGTCCGATTTTTATTGAAAAATATTACAAATGTAATCAGTGCCGTGGGTTAAAGGTGTCATGGTATTCAACTGTAGGTGAATAGAGTGAGGGGAGATAACTTCACAATATAACAAGAAGCATCAGCTGAAGCATCACGTTAACCACTATCCATGAAGTTGAACTTCCAAAATGATAACATCAAAGAAAAAAATTATATGATGGCATAAGAGCAGATTCTTTTCACTGAATAATCTTAATATTTTATTCAGCTGTTGTTATGGCAATGCACATTTGGTGTTTCAGGAAACTGAGAGTTGAAAGTTTAAAATTGGCATAGTTGCCGTCACTGTCACTAATGTCAATTCAAACACTTTTGATGACTCAATATCACTAAAATATGTAGCAACACACCATGTAAAGAGTGGGAGGTTTCCGGTGTTTTTAATGGCCCTGGTGACATCAAGTAAGAACTCCAGGGGCTTGGATAACATGGCACAGTAAATCCTCAAGTCCTCCTACATGCCACGGGGTTATTCCAGTGCTCAAGCTATATACACTCAACAAAAATATAAACGCAACACTTTTGTTTTTGCTCCCATTTTTCATGAGATGGACTTAAAGATCTAAAATTAATTCCAGATACACAATTGTACCATTTCTCTCAAACATTGTTCACAAATCTGTCTAAATGTGTGATAGTGAGCACTTCTGCTTTGCTGAGATAATCCATCCCACCTCACAGGTGTGCCACATCAAGATGCTGATCTGACATCATGATTAGTGCACAGGTGTACCTTAGACTGTCCACAATAAAAGGCCACCCTGAAATGTGCAGTTTTGTCTCACAGCAAAATGCCACAGATGCCACAAGCATTGAGGGAGCGTGCAATTGGCATGCTGACAGCAGGAATGTCAACCAGATCTGTTGCTCGTGCATTGAATGTTCATTTCTCCACCATAAGCCGTCTCCAGCAACTTCGCACAGCCATTGAAGAGGAGTGGACCAACATTCCACAGGCCACAATTGACAATCTGATAAACTCTATGCGAAGAAGATGTGTTGCACTGCATGAGGCAAATGGTGGTCACACCAGATACTGGCTGGTTCTGAGTCCCCAGACCCCCAATAAAGCAAACAAATGCACATTTCAGAGTGGCCTTTTATTGTGGACAGTCTAAGGTACACCTGTGCACTAATCATGATGTCAGATCAGCATCTTGATGTGGCACACCTGTGAGGTGGGATGGATTATCTCAGCAAAGCAGAAGTGCTCACTATCACACATTTAGACAGATTTGTGAACAATGTTTGAGAGAAATGGTACAATTGTGTTTCTGGAATGAATTTTAGATCTTTAAGTCCATCTCATGAAAAATGGGAGCAAAAACAAAAGTGTTGCGTTTATATTTTTGTCGAGTGTAATAGCAAGTGAGTTAAAGCTCAGCTAAACTTTTTTTTTTAAAGCAGTGATTCCAGTGAGACGAATAACCACCCAACCATCCATTAAATTAGGAGTCATTAGGTATTCTACCTTGGCATACTACTACATTGACTGTCACCTGAAATAGAGATAAAGTGATACATATTAAGGGCTCTTAACTCGTGACTGTTTTCACTGCTATGTCGGCAACATTTTGGATGGTAGCACTAGAAGGTAATTTATGTGCTACAAGGTTACCATTGCACTGATTCCAAACCACAAATGTATTTAATAGACAAAGTTTCAGCTACAAAAACTTTTATGATGCCTATGTTGAGTGTTGACAGTTATAGCACAGAGGTTGTAGATAGAAGCGGTGCTGTAATGGACTGCATTATATTGAGGTGTTGCTAATGTTCTAGCTAACCTCCTCTTGATGGAAAGAACAAAAAAATTGGAAAATGTATTCATTTACAGTAATATTTATTTGCAATAGATTCTCCAGGTTTACCTTATTAGGTGGCTGCTGAGTTTGTATTTATAACAAACACATTAGCAGTAGCATAAGCAGTTCTGCCAAATGAGTTACATTCCCCCACACCTGGATCGAACATGTATTTCTTCTAGTTTGTTAGGATCTGTGCATTCCCCACTACAGTGAAGTTGATTGGTATTTCTGTTGTTGTGATCATTCCCACGGGGCTGCACCTTTCAGCAATGCAAAGCGATACACACCTACAGTCAAACATATTTTTGTCACAAGTTAAACCGACCTAAGGGAACTGTGTTGAGTATCCTCTGACAGCTCCCACATCCTTGGCTGTCCCCGGATCAGCACCTTGGACAGCGATCAGGGCACACTTGTATACAAAATGTTTAAAATGATCCACCTGAGCTGAAAGTACATGAATTAATTGAGTGTGTTGAACTTTACTGCAGCTGAACATAATCTTTTTGAATTAGTTAAGTTTTCAGTTAATCATTGTCTGTTTGTCATCAAAGGGCCTACAGAGAGACAAAGTCACATTGACAGGGTCCAATGCGCTCCAGTTGGAAAAATACATCTCAATATATCTTCATATATATACTTTTTATAAACACACCTAAGCATTTTTGATTAGTTTGTTAAAACGAGTTATGTGCAGGTTTTAATGATGACTTTAAAGTGACTAGGAGGAACTTTCAGTTTTTGTTGATTCAAGCAGCCCTACAAAAGTTGTAGTGAATTTTTGTCACCAGTACCTGCTTTCGTAAAGATCTTTGCTTGTGCGTGCTGAGCATTTGTGTGTGCCGTGCATTTGTTTAAAGAGGACCTATGATGCTTTTTGACTTTTATGACCTATAAACGTTGTTATGATGATTCATAGTCATGCTTAACCATACTAAATGATCAAATAATGACTTACATGCATTTCGACGTATTCCCTGCTGACCGTCTGGGGTGTCTGTGCCGAGCACTAAACACTATTCTAGCCAGTCGAGAAGTCACGTGTTCAAAGCGGTCTACCCTTTGTAACTTCGTGACGTCGCATGTAACTTCGTGAAGTCACCACGCGGATGTTTCCATGTATGGTAATGCTGTCACTTCCCTGTTCGCGTCTGCCTCGCGCCCTTATAGGTCCATGCTCGCGCTTCCCGCCACTGAAAGTGTTCCGGAAGGAAGGTAACCAATCACAACGGAGTGGGGTTTGCAGGAGGGGGGGGGAGGGTAGCGGAGATGGCCGATGCACAGGCGGAGGGAGCGGAGATTGCCGAAGCACACACACTCAAGTGTTGACAGGACGTGCTGGATCGCCAAAATAAGAGAAAGAGCTTCCCGAAAATCTACATAGTTTTTTGTGATGTGATTCGTGTCAGGTTGCTCTATAGCAGTGTAAAACAAGAAATTAAGACCAGAAAAGTAGTATAATAGGTCCTCTTTAAGGCGAGACACCCCAGGTGAATAGGGAATTTTTTTTTACTTATAGATATCATCATGAAACTTTGCCAGTTGATTACTGACACTAACACAATTATCTTTTGTATTACATGTTTTTCTTTAATATTTTATTAAATATGCAAATATGGCAATATTTAAAGGTGCAGTGTGTAATATGACATCATCAAGAAAGTTCTACAAAGTTCTAGAATGCAACGCTCCCTGGGTAACCCCAACCCTTTAGAATAATAACAGAAGCTACAGTGGCCTTCAAGGACAAGAACAATTCTAAATTTTAAACAATGCACCTGATGACATTCCAACTATGACACTTTCAACATGGCGGCACTAGGCCTTGGTCCAAAATATGCAGAAATATGGACATATATGAGACCCTTTCTAAAGGAAAAAAAAATTATTCAAAACATTTTTTTCAGCTATTATGCACTACATTAAACGTACTTATGGATATTATAATTACTTTCTACAAAATCTGCTAGGAAATAAAACCCAACATTCTACACACTGCAGGTTTAAAGGGGTAGTTCAGGATTTTAGACATAGGGCCTTATTCCCAAGTTAGCCTTGGTGTTCTTTATCAGTGGAGACAGTTTTCAACACATTTAATTCAGTCCTTCTAGTTGCAGAGTGCGCTCGTGCTAAGCTAGCGCACGGCATCGGGGGGATACCTAGCCTGCTACTAAAACAGTCTTACCCACTCCACAGTACACCCGAGGCCAATCAATTATAACGCCAGACTATCGATGTAAATGTCTGTGTTGATAGAATAATTTTAGAAATAAAACCAACCTCGCATCGCATGAATTATCGCATTTTGAGGGACTACTTTCTTAGCAGCAGCGGACTTTTACTTTGCTGTGTAACCGAATCACTACAGCAGAAAGTAAACAGAGCAGCGTGGGACAGAAACTGAAACTGCACTGCCACCAGTCTACCGTCATTCTGTCCCGGTTCTCTGCTGCAGCTCCAGCGGGGGCTGTCTCTACAGACGCTCTTTCTCTTTCTGCCCTTTGAGCCCTCTCAATTCTTCATCAGTGTATTCCGGCTCGTACAGGTACGGTTCGTTGGATACAACAAATTCCTCATAATCGTCTTCAAAAGCAGACGCATTGCTAAGTCCTCCAAACGTGTCCATATCTTGTTTATTGCATAGGCTAATACAACTCCTTTGTGCACTGTACTCTGCGTCTGTAAGACAGCAGCAGGTAAACAAACTATTATAGAGCCTGTAACCTAGGTATTAGTCCGCAGCTGCCGCAGCCTACAAGGAATAAAGTCCCTCAAAATGCAATATGCGAGGTTGGTTTTATTTCTAAAATTATTCTATCAACACAGACATTTACATCGATAGTCTGGCGTTATAATTGATTGGCCTCGGGTGTACTGTGGAGTGGGTAAGACTGTTTTAGTAGCAGGCTAGGTATCCCCCCGATGCCGTGCGCTAGCTTAGCACGAGCGCACTCTGCAACTAGAAGGACTGAATTAAATGTGTTGAAAACTGTCTCCACTGATAAAGAACACCAAGGCTAACTTGGGAATAAGGCCCTATGTCTAAAATCCTGAACTACCCCTTTAACCAATTATGCGTAAATTTGGGTCATTTTTCGAGAAAAAAATCTAGATGTTGGATAAAGTTAATAAGAGTTAAAATCTCTATTTTATTTTAAGCACATATTAGTTTCTAAAGTTTTTACACAACAGATTTTGGATACAGCCTTTTTTCATTTAATAAATAAAAAATACTATGTACATGTCTTAGAAATGCATTTTAGGCATGTTTTTAGGAGGAAAATGTATCATAAATCAGACAATTAACAATATATTAACAAATCCTTGTGTAAAAACCTTTAAAATAGTGCTATGAATGATTATGGAAAGTTTGGTTGATGTCAGTGGTCTAGAAGTTGAGATATTTTTCTCAGAGTATTGGAAAAAGCTCATTTTGAGAAAACGGCCGTTAAAGATAAAAACGTGAATTCTGCTGATAATCACTGATTATATAGCTAGAGTAATTTATTGAATTAGGCCCTACACCCCTCAATGCCATATAGGCCTACTACTGCTTAACATATATAAACCATAGCATAGTAACATTTACATCCACATGCTAATTTAAACGTGATTAATTTATTATTAGCCACTGTCTGTCAACCTGCTCCGGAGTCGGCACAGACGCTCTCTCTCCCCACCATCTCCCCTCTGATCCTCTGACAGTCTGTGTCTGTCCGACGTGATCGGCGTGATTTACATGTCTTTAACACTTCTCCCCTTCAAATGGCGATCATGTAATGTCCGTAGCCAATTGATTAAGTCTTTTTTTTGTGTTGATTTGGCATATTTTTGAAGTTTTTCCCATTTTATTTTGTGATTCTCGAGCTACCCGCGGCTAGCATCACGTGATGCCTTTTAGCGAATCACATCGTCAGAAATGTGCATTAGCCAATGAGGTCGCGTTCCCTCCTCACACTTTCACGATTGGTTACTGATACAAAGGAAATTACCTTATTTGGATCCGATAACGTTGTTCTTGAGATTCAGAGCTTTCCAACAGTACCATGGTTATTATGATTCATACAGCGGTTGCGGTGCTATATGTTACGTTAGAATGCTCACTTTTGACAAACTTAGGAGCAAAATACAGACGCATGCAGTCAAGGTTTAGTAAAATAAACACCTAAAACGTATATTTTGGACCTTTTAGCCATACTAGTATGAAAGAAGACATGTTATGGAAGCTAAATAGACACACATCTCAAAATTGACCAGTGCTAAAAAAAAACGATGTTTTTGCCTGCCGTGTCTCGCCTTAAGAAGCGACTGAAAGAGAGACCACAGGATGCATCGTGATGTGGTAATGTATTTAGATTAGGGCTGTCAAGCGATTAAAAAAATTAATCTAATTAATTACAGGCTTTATTTAATCAGGATTAATTAATCTAAATTAATCGCATACTTATATGACACTTTTATACCTGTTTATAAACAGCTGTATAGCCTACTACTGTTTGTTTCTCTCTCTCTCTCTCTCTCTTTCTCTCTCTCTCTCTCTCTCTCTCTCTCGCGCGTGCTCGCTCTCCGTCTCTCGTAACTTCTGTCTCCTCCCCTCAGCCAGTTTTATAGGCTACATGAACTAGCGCCGAATTTTCTCAAAAAAACAAGCAGACAAATGACGACTTTCCATCTCCCACAACAGACAGCGCTGCACTGCCACCGGTATATAGGCAAACATATTGACACACACACACACACACACTCGTTTAAGTGCGAGACAGCTAGCAAACAAAATTGGAGGAAGATTGAGAGATAGGCCTACTGTTTTGAACCTACAGCCTACATTGTTGCACCCACTAAATCAATAATGCACGGACACTGCGGAGAATTAAGTAAGATGTCTTCCTACCTTCATGTTTATTTGCCGAAGCATCCCATAAACCGTCCATAGAGCCCTCGAGTCGGCCCCTTTCCCCTGCTTCACTCTTTACATTTCTCCCTTTTACCCGCGCGCCCGGCCCGGCAACATGGACATATAGAAGCTACAGGTGCAGCTCCGCACCACTTTTGCACCGGATCAAAGGGCGTTATAGAAGTGCGATTAATCTGCGTTAATTTTTCTGTGATTAATTCATCGAAATTATCGCGTTAATTTGACAGCCCTAATTTAGATGTGACTGTGTAAGATTTAAAATAATAATATGACGATAATGAAGCAGAGAAATCGTTGGTTTTGTCCCGTTCGGGAAACACATTTATAATTTTATGAATTGTACATAAAATGATTGCACATAAAATAGTACAGTTAAAAGACAGAATCTGTTTGTGTATTTTTTACTGTTAATTTGTTTATACTTTCATTATTTTATGAATATGCTTTTCGAGGTAGATATTGTACTTACAGTATATTGTACGAGGTACAAAACGATGTAGCTTTTATTTTTTTTAATTTTAACTAAAATGCAGAAAAACAATACAATAAGACCAGATGTAAAGTTAAATGTACTATTCAAAATAGACTATTAAAATGTATTTAAAAACTGATGACAGTTTATAATACCTACATAAGTAATATGGTCCTCTAACCGATCATGTGATTTCATTGAAATTAATGCATTATCGTGAAAAGTGTTTTTTCTGACTGTTATTGTACCAGTGTTTCCCGCAGGATTTTTTTAAGCAGCGGTGGTGTGGTCCCCCGAACCCTGTAGGGGGATCCGGGGGCATGCCCCCCCAGCCCAAACTTTTTTGTACCCTTTCAATTTGAATGCATGAATCTGGTACACAGAAGAATATGCACTTAAATCCCATTCAAGGAGTCTTGTGTATTACTATAGATAGGATAATTGATGCTGACTGTTAAAAACGTTTAACCCTATCAACCCTAGCCCCTAAGCTATTTTTGAGATGTTTTGGTTCGCCTGGATTTATTCTCTTGTTAAGATTGCATCTTCCCTCTTTCATCACCCCTTTTACCGCACAGCAGTCAAGCTATGAACATCATTTATTTGGGCCACAACCTGGACTATAAGAATATGTGCTGCAGTGATGTCGTTTGAATGTAGGAAATATCAATTAGACCAAGGTGTCAAACTCATTTTCACATCTACGATATGATAATCACACTAAGGGCCAGACATTTAGTTTACCGACATGCTTTCTTTTTAATCCAAAAAGTAAAAACAACATACCTATGAATATATTGTAAAACAACCTGCGTACAGGGCATATAGGCTAGGTTTTGTTTCAACATTTGGGGGTACAAATTATAGGAGGGGGTATGGGGGCGCCCCCTGAGAACATTTTGAACTTAACATTTAATTTCCTGCAGTCTGGTGGATAAAAATCCACCGATCTGTACCTTTTCTATAATCTATTTAGTGGAAATGTATTTTTTCTCTGTGAAGGACAAAACAACACTCAGGTTCATTATTTTATTTAGGAATCATGACCCAGCACCGGTGTAAACTATTTATGACAGTTTACATTGGTAATGAAATGCAAAGCCAGGGATGGGCTATCAGTAGCTAATTAACGTTAGCTAACATGATCTGGTTATGTGTTATGTAGCTAACTAACACATAACCAGATAATGTTAGCATTCATCCTTAGACACTTGACACACTCAAACATCAATATTAGCATGCTATTTAGCCACATAGATTGGCCTATTTAAAGCCCTTTAGAAAACTGACATCTTTGCTTTGATGCAAGTTCATCAATTCATAGCTTAAACTCCTGAGCTGTAGAACTTTCAGCAGACATTCCTAGCAGTAAGCTGCGCGAGTGTCCACCCGCTGGGAGCGTGGGCGACGTGCGGGTATGATGCAGGCTCTGCATGCAGCAATTTATTTATTTATTTTTATTACCAAAATTGATATGCAAATTATTTTTATAGCAGCGGCGGGAAAGATATAGCAGTGGCGGCCCGCCGCTGCTGTGTGAACCTGGGGGAAACATTGTGTACCATCAAAATCAAAAATCGCAGCATCCCTATCCACAACCTTTCACTCTCCTCCGCCCTTACACAGCAGATATCCTGTGGTAAGTGTCCATTGTAGAAGCAAGAAATATGATATGCTTTCATGCATTAGCTCTGCCTTATTATTTTTGTCTTTCAGGACATTTCATTGTGTTTTATGGTTAGCAGATGTTTACTAGTGCACTGTGTTTGTGCAGTGCTTTTAATTAGGACCAAGAAGGAATGGAACTCTCAAATCAGAGTTACAGATTACAGAGTTGTAGCGTATGCAGTCCAAAACAATAACTTACATGCAAGAGTTGTATACAGTAATTGATCAACACTATCGGTGTACTGCTTTCTCCGCAAATACAGTTAATAGGATACTTTATGTCCTAGTCTTTATTTACATTTATGAATCTTTCCTGAGATTTCCTGAATGCAAGGTGACACCAGAAGGAACATAAAGACACTTAACCATGCTTATGTGTTTCATACCAGCCCAGATTGTGCCTGATATTTGCTATATATGGTGTTGGGAGTCACTGTGAAAACCAGACTGGCTAGCTTCCTGAAATTGTTTAGATAGTTTTCCAGTATGTCTCTGGTTTGTGCTAGACTGAGAACACACGTCTCTGGACCAGTAGCCCATGTCCTGTTGCAGCTAATCCAAAAAAGGGATGTCTCTCGAAAAAAGGCAAACCACTGGCTAAATAGAAGTCCCACGGGTGCCTTCTAAGTATTTGTAACTGAGTCAACGCTTTCCCCAAGGATTAAAGCTTTTCCCAAGAAAAAAAGTCAGCCTTCAGCAACTGAAGATGTTTTTCTCACAAATTGTATGCATCCAAACTTGAATATAGGGTGTCCATGTCTAATAAAGCCTCACAGTCCCGTTTTTTGGCAGTATACTATGTGTTTCTGTGTATATGCTTGTGCAGTCTATGATATAAATGTACTGCCAGTCTCTGTAAGTCTTAGTATTTTGTAATTGACAGGATAGTGAGTTGCATTTCTAGTTGAGTGTGAAATTTGCGGGAATGTTCGTGAACATGTCAGTAGGATTTATATAGTCATGCCCTCATTAGATTTTGTTTGATCCTTAGGAGGGTTCACCTTTGTGAGCCTTATTATACTTGTGTGTACATGTTGGTAGACGTGGGAGCACTTCCAGCAAATCAAACAACGTGACCCAGTCTACTTGTTAAAAAATTGTGAACACAAATGGTGCAGTGACTGACGTTGATAAACAACACTGCTGAGACAAAACAGCAGACAAAAAAGTTGAATAAATTAATTAATTGTCAGTGGATTGAAAACAGTATTATTCAGTATTCAGTTTTTTCAGCTTACTTTGCTATTTTCTCAGCACCAGAACACATTTAATCACACGTCACCTGTAATTAGCATGATGATGTTCGCCAAATTAAAAATGTATCTTGGTCACTATGAATATCAGCACCAAATGTCATGGCAATAAGCCGTTCATTAGTGTTCCTGGCACTTAAAGGCCTACTTCACCGGTTGGAATATGAAGGTGTATTGAATTCTGAGATCCTATGTAGTATAAATTCAGACACTAGACATAAACAAACTTGTTGTATGATCTCTTTTTACCCTCTCATAACTAAACAACCTCACTCCTTGTAGGAGGGAAGTATAGAGCCATCAAAGAGCATACCCCTATTATCATGTAGTCTTGACTCCCAAAAACTTAAAACCAATCCCTTGGGCAAAAACTGTTCTATTTCCTTATTTGTGCACAATTTATCTTCTGGGATGAGTAAACTCTTCTGCTCATAATACCATCATGACTTAACGGCCCTAATGTGAGCTCCAACAAATCTCGAAGAGTGGGGTCACTTTTTTCCTTCACAAATCCCCCATAACTAATGTCTGCTACTCACTGGCATACTCAGCA
The DNA here is from genome assembly GCF_949987685.1 of Ammodytes marinus. Taxonomy (NCBI): domain Eukaryota; kingdom Metazoa; phylum Chordata; class Actinopteri; order Uranoscopiformes; family Ammodytidae; genus Ammodytes; species Ammodytes marinus. The sequence goes on along the minus strand of NC_137230.1, from coordinate 21,026,938 downwards.
TTCTAACGCCAGGGAACACTTCACAAAAGTTATACTTAAATATTTTTAAGTCTCTGGCATATGTCCTGGCAGACCTCTGTGTGGCTTTTAAATGCCTCCAATACGATTCACTTGGAATGACCTACAAACATTAGATGGGCGTCTTGGGAGGGATATGCAAAATAAATATTTTCACTCGAGCAGTGTCTTGTCTTAACTAGCTCAAATACCTCTTCAAGAGCCTTTATTCAAACCCGTGCCAAAAGAGTGCAAACAGCGCTGAATAGATGGGGAACAAAAATATTTGCCATAACTCTGCAGCATTCTTTCAACAATAGAGAGATTACCTCAACATACAAAGAAGCATTTTGAAGGAGGCCCCTGGCAAAGCGTTTTGTCAAAATGTTTGTGCTCCTGTATCACTTTTTCAGTAACTGATTTATTTATTAATTCATTCATTCACTCTCTCTTACTTACTCTCAGACACACAACTAGTATGTATAGTCCACTTGAAATTTAGGAAGATGAGGTGAAAGGCTGCTATCATCTCAGCCCTTTTCACCATCAACATAAGCGCTTGACAGAGTAATTGCAGAGAGCTTTCATGCCTTTTGAGTATGTCTTCTCTCACTGGCCATCTGTTTTGTGCACCCAATCCCCACCTCCGCCCCCTACCTGCAAGACTAATATATACACCTACTGCATTTGTTTACATAAAGTGGAGAGGGGCATAACTTATTGACAACCTTTTTTTCAAAAAGCTGCAGAGAAAAAGGCAATCTGGAGCTGTGATAAAATGGTTCGGTTGTAACCGTTTAAAAAAGTAATTGCTTCGTATGATCATCTTCATGTAGGTTTTTGGTTTGAGATGTGTGTCTGGAGTCAACGGTTAAGGTAGACAATTCACGGCTCTCTGCAGTCGATCATTCCTATAATCACAACCTCCACCTTCATCTATTCATACCATGGCTTCTCACTGCAAACTGGCTTAAGAATTGTGCACACTTGTTATCTAGCCATGAACTTTGTGTGACAGAGAAAGAAATGCAAACCGGTTACCTCCACTCTTGCCATGGCAACGGACGCGACAAGAAAAGCGATCCTGTACCTGTGTATCTGTCTCCCTAATGGTCTGTGTGTTAGTGTAACAAGATCTGTTAAAACTCCCCTCAATGACATTTTAGATCCCCCACTGTAACTGACCTGGGCTGGGGAGTCACAAGTAGGATTTAGGTGAGTACTCAGCCCTCTCTCAGGTTCCTGTTCCCCTTTTTCTAATGACTTCAACCATAAGAAGACCCGGGTTGAGGCCCCTTTTTCCGTACCAGCAGGATATCATTTACTTTTGCACATGCTGTTTTGTTGGCAAAATCTCCTCCATGTACAAATGATACTTTTCCCACATTAGAAAACTTTTTAATATGTCTTTTTAGATGCACCTTATCCCTGTCTTTGATCCAACATAACAAATGATGGTCTATAATGTGTTGACCTTTTGTAAAGAAGCTCTCAGTGTGAATGCTGTAGGACAGTTTGTGTTTTTGATATTAACATCATATTAAGCAAATGTAAGTTATCATGGTCTAGATAGTTAATAGCCTAATAATTTAATTAGATCATCTGCCCAACCCAGAGGACCCTGCATAATATTTTATTTTAAATTAATATTTTTATGGAAAATTCATTTGTCTTTCTTCAATAGCTTCTAATTAATCCGACCCAGTGTCTCCAAATTATTTGTTCACACAAAATTCCTCATATTTAGTCTCTTAATTTTCCTCCCAAAGTGCACCAGATTCATGCATTTCACTTTAAAAAGGTAAAAAAGGTCTGGTTCTCTGCTGGCTACTATTTTCACCCAGCAGGACATTGGAGGCACTAGCGAAAAAGCACTGCGTGTGTGAAAGACATTTAACGATAATCAAACATTTGGGCAAGTCTGTCCGCCTATCGTTCTCACTCCGTTGCACACTCAGTCACTACTATCCATGTTTAAAGGAAGCAGGATTAAACCACTGGATTAAGATGTTCAAATGTATTTAAAAAAACTAAAACATACTTAGATAAGGATGTAAAATTAATTTTTTTAAATTGTTTAAAAAAACGCAGAAAGATGTTTAGAATGTTTCAAAAATATGTTTAAAATGTGTAAAATAATTAAAAGATCTTTCAAAACAGACAGGGATTAAGATTTTATTTTTTTGGGCGGGGGGACTCATCTGAAATTTGTTCTCTGAGGGGGGGCTCACTCTCTCACACTTTGAAAACCCCTGCTGTAGGATGACAGCTGAAGTGTCCTGCATTATTACAGCACCTTGCAGCCTCACTGTCGGACTGCACCACTCGGACCACTCCTAACTCTCCTATTCCCTCTGCTGGGAAAGGCAGATATTACACACCCTAAACATAGTAGAGAACATAAACCCCATTAATTACTATTATTGTAAGTATCATCACTGCATTTCGAGCCTGAGTTGACCCACGTTGTGCTCTGGCTTAATTCCAAATTGGCTGCTGTCTCTAGGAAGGACCCGGTCTTGGTGATAGTCTCGCTGACACTCCTCCATATGAAATATCAATGTGAATGGCTCACTCCCAAGTTTGGTGTCAATTATCATTGCAAATGCCAAACTCATTATCACCCTGTCTTTTTCAATAAGTTCTTTCTATCTGTTGGCAGAAGCGGCAGGCTTTTCGAGAAAGAGGGAAGAACAGCATTCAGGGATTTTTTAGAAGCTTGTTTCCCCTCAAGGTGGGGAAACTATGCTTCCAATTTACCAAACAAATTACCTTCTAAACTTCCAATTCTAAATTTTTGGTTAATGTTTAAGCTTATTTTGCTTTGTGTGTAGGGGTGTACCTGTTACATCATTTGCATCAGTAGCTTGAATAAGCTTTACCTATTGTTCCTTTGGCCACAGCTTCAAATTTGTGACAAAAATGTTGTTGTTACGAGTGCTGCACACTCCAGCAGACGACTACTTTGTCTCCCGATTGCTTGTGTCGACTTTTTCATTAAAAGTCAGCCTACTTTGCTGTTTGTGTTTGTGTTTTCCTTTTTTTTTGTATTGAATAGCACAACAGGCAAGTTCATTATGCGCGTGACTCATCCCACTAGCCCACACCCCCTCCCCATCTGCTGCTGTGCGCTGGAAAGGAGAGGGAACCGCCATTGATCACTTCTTCCCTCACACATGCACGCACACACCCCACCTTCAACGTCACTATCGATCGACATGTTTAATGTTTTTGTGGGGAATAGCTGGCATTTCCTTTTGTGTCATTTTACATCTGTTCCCCCACCATTTGCCGACAATGTAATAAATTACAGAGCAGAAACTTGGAAAAAAAAAAGTATAATCTTAACAAGTATTCAAACAATATCAGACTGATCAGTCAGTGCAGGACTGTGATTTTTATTCGTAGCAGTGGCTGTCAGGAAATTTTAAGGAAATAAGCCCCAACGCAAGATGTTTTCTGCTTTGCAAGTGTTAATCCATGGAAACGGCATAGTTTACAGCTACCTGAACAGCAGCAAGATGCTGAATGCAGAATGGTTGTCAAGTATTTGATATTTCCTTTATAAAACATTTCCCCACTCTCTTCTCTCCTAATATGATTATTAAATGCTGTCCTGTAATTCAATATAACATTGACATGCAAAATACAAGAATGTGTTGAAACAGTGGGTCACAGCCTTATAAACGTGAAATCATTATGCATCTTGTACAACGCAAGTATTACAATTATAAAAAATACTCAAGCTCAAACATCTCTTTTGGGCCAGTCTAAAATTTCAAAATGTTATCAGTTTAATATTGCTCCTTTACATCAATTAAAAATATCAGTGATTCTTGAGAAGTGGGACAAAACGGGGTGCAATGTTGAAAAAATACAAACCCCATGTTTAGGCAAATTAAATTACATGTATGTTTCCAACATATACTAAGCTACTGAGCTACACTTTGATACAACCTCCCAGCTTTTATCTTTTTTATCAAAATGGGCTTTTTACCTTGCCATTCCTTATTTTGTGTCAACACCGTCAGACACCAAAAACACAAATTAAAATTTCCCTCAATTTATGCTAGACCAGTATCAACAATGATCAATTGTGATCACAAGTATTCACCAAGACTGACAGAGGCCACACAAAATATTTTCAAAATGTATATGACTATAGATATTTTATATTGATTTTCCTCTATGTTCTTCAGTTGAACTGTGTAATAGAATGTTTACTTTAAAACTAACAGCAATCAAGATGTGTTTCAAATTTCAAAACACATTCTGTTGTTAGGTGACTGGTTAGATTTTCACATATGACCAACCATTCCTCAACAACTATGAAATATCATTAGTGTGAATGCTGGAGCATTCACACTATTTTTCTTCAAATTTTATTAAACTTATTATATTTCCACTTCCGTACGTTTTTTGGCTCACTTCAACTCCTTCAAATCTTCAGCTATTTCAACCATTCAAATACCAGAATGTTCAGCTCTGTAAGGACATGATGTGTCACCTTTCGGCTTTTTTCTACCTTTTAAAATAATTAAAATATTCAGCTTTTTAACAAATTATTTTAACATTGAAGCGGATGGGAGCAGCATTCCAAACCGCTAAAACGTCCTCCGCTTTGAAACCTATCTCCTCCGGCATTTTTTCAGCTACAGACTCCATTCAAACTTTAAACGATTCACATGAATTACAGCTATTCAATTCTTATTCAACTTTTTAAAATCTTTAACAGTCTTTGAACAAACACAGTTTTAGTTTTAGGTTTTTTTCAGCCTCATTCTAAATTTATAATGGGATCCGGATGGGACGGAATGTTCAGAGGCAGAGTGGGGAACCAACCGTTACAGTGTAGAACTGGTGTAAAAAAAACACCAAAACCTATGATATAACTGCCTCTCACTTCCACAAATTACACCCTACATGGATAATTTTGACATAAAAATGTTGGACATATTCTGCCGGTCGCATAGATTGAAGCAATCGGACCTACACAATGGGAGTTTTGGGCTTCCAATATAAATGGTGTCCAACCAACTGCTGCATAGACTCCCTTGATAAGTGAGACATGACATTTCTGGAGAGAGGCAGACTGTACCACACGTTTAAAATGCTTGTGGTTCTCACATCCATCACATTAGACACAATCTTTACAATGTGTCTTCATCAGATTCTTCTGGTTCTAACAGTAAAACAATTTTGACAGTTAGACTCACGGTCCGTCAGTTAGAGGCAGTGGTTTGAGAGGAAGTTTTGGATGAAATGACCTCTCTGAGGCCTCTAGAAGGTGGGATTCCTGCCTGATCACAGGCCCTCATTAAGACATACACTCAGCTGGGTGACTCACTCTGCCCATTAAAGGACTATTTCACTTTTTTTTTGCTTTATTAGACAGTTTGGATAAACAAAGTTGTAACGGGGCAAACACTCTGCCCATTGATGGACTATTTCACACTTAATTTTTTTTTCATGTCTTTCAATTGTAATTTAATGTAAAACATTGTAATATTCAACATCATTCCTATAAGAGTTCAGTAATTCATTACTTAAAATGTCTTACTTTTTCACATCTTCATGCTCCTTTAGCTGCTTCATATCAATTCAAGCCATCAATGTAGTTTAACTTCAAGTCTATTAAATAACTATTTCACAGTTTTTTTGTTCAATTTATTCATAATTTCAGCAAGAAATCATGTTCAAACTTCTACTATACTTATATATTTTCAGCTTCTTCTATACTAATGAAATCTTTTTAAACTTTTTCAAATCCTCATACTCAGCTATCCAGTTTAGCGTAAACTGTGTCAGCATTCACACGCATTTTCAGCAGGAAATGCATTTTCTAGTTATGTATTGTTATCATAATAATATAAATCTGACGGAGTTGACAAGTATATCTTATGAATTTGACATATCGGACGGTGGTGACAAAAACCCAGATAACCATCAAATACGTAGAATAATCAATAACAGTGATTTTATAACAGCATATTATTGGTTGAGCGTTAATTCAAGATTCACATTACAGTCTTTCAATCAGACTTGCTCTAAAAGACTCAGACCAAAACGCCTCATTTTGTATATCATCCTGTACTTTTTTAAGAATCATCCATGACAAAAGAAGATTGTGAGAGTTTCCATAAATACAGTATTAGAAAAACTAAACCCTATTTCTGTATTTAATATAATTTTAATAACTCGAAAACCACCCAAATATGATGCCTTCACATTGAATATCAACTCCGTAATTGGCCTGTCACCACCGTCAGACAGGAAATCTGACGGAGTTGACATCTGACGGTGTTGACATATTTAACGTTTCTTAGACAAAACAAATGGAATTAATCTAGTTAGCCATTTGTTTTTTCTGTTGATGATTGGTGCTAGTATGAACTACTTCAGGAATATAAAATTATCGAAACATTTCAAATAACTTCTTCAGAAATTGTAAGTCGGTGTTGACATATCATGGTTGTGACGCATGACTTTCAAGATTTGGAATGTAAAATATTCTAAAACTACAACACTTATCAGAGCCTGTCTGACTCTAACGTAATCTGCAGAGGTAGAATGTGACAAGAGGTCCTTCATAGTGACAACTGCCCCTTATTTTGTCTGATTTTCTTACATTTTAATGGATTGTCTGACGGTGCTGACAAAAAGTGTCCCACCACTTTGAAACCATATAAAACATGAATGTGTTGAAGAAAAACAGTTTTTATTGATATGAGAGATTATTTAGTGTTGCTTATGATGAAAAAAGCACTTTTTAATCATTAAAGAACATTTTTAATAGGTTTTATGATGTTTATGATGCATATGATGTTGTGGATGTCGTGAGAAGATAGCAAGTGTCATATATTTGACATAATAATGATAAAATTAAATTTAAGGGGATAATTGTGCTCCAGACATTCTATTCTTAATCCCTAATAACGTCTACAATTTTAAATATTTTTATTTTTAAAGATAACAGCAGTTACATATGGAAGACGGCCTTTTGTCCCGCTTCTCAAGAATCACTGCTATATATTAGATGCTATTTCAGATTTAATTCTGTAACATCATATTGTAAAATCTGACACTGTTACGCTTTTCAAGAATAAAACATGAAACGCCACTTTAAGTAAAACAAGTTGAAAATGGGGCTGTGACAGGTTTGATGAGCTGCTAAAATCCAACGTCTCCTGCATCAATAACAGAATACAGAGTTTAAATCAACCAGTCTGACGCGTAAGGAGGTGTGTGTGTGTGTGTGTATTTGTGTGTAGTCATTTTGTAGTAGTCTAGTGTCATTTGAAAGTTATCTGAGGTAACCAGTTGACTGCTGCGCTATGAAGCTGCAATTCTAAGTCGAAGACCCAGTTTTCACCTAAATACCAACTATTCGCTTACATCATTTGAATGAACCTCTCAACTCTTTGCACCTCACCTCCCACCTGTGCAAAACAGACAGGCAAAGCTACTTTCAAAGTAAGGAAAATAACAGTCTGAGTGCTGCTTGTGTTTATACAAAGTGTTAACATCAGAAGGGCATGTGAAAGGAAAACTGATAGTAGTGATTGAGTTGGGAGTGCTTGTGCTGTGTCCACGTCATGTGGGATTTATATATAACCTTTATTTAATCAGGGAATCTCATGTGTTAAATTGATAACAAAGGTTGATAGGGATGGAAATTATTCCCATGTAAACGACTTGCAAAAATGCATGTCATCAGGATGTTGATATTGTTACACTGGATTAAATAAAAGGTGTAATGCAAATGTAAGGCATCCATGTTTGTGGAATTTCACACGAAAAACAATTTACAAGTGTAAAAATGTATGACATGAATTATTATCATCAAAAGAAAAAATCTGATTAAAATTAACAATTTTGACAGTGCATCACTCAGTGAATTCAGGATGTATAAAGGGAGAATTAACATTGTCCAGATAAGACGATGATTATTTGTGTTGTCTTGTCTTCTCGCACGTAGGTGGTCCTGGACATGACATTTGGGGGTGGTGGTCATACTAAAGCAGTACTGAATATGGTTCCTGATGTCACAATCCTGGCCTTAGACCGAGATCCCACAGCAATTTCCCTGGCCGAGCAGTTAGCCAAGGAACACTCGTAAGTGATTTTTTTAGAAAATAATAACTGGACCAAAACACATGTTAAAGCTTATGTTATAAGCCGTCTAGACATATGTTTATACAGTGTCATGTTTTTGCCATCTATTATTATAGTGGCAGCTTGACCATTTTGAGCAGTGTTTGGTTTATGGTCATTATTTCTTAAAACATAATGTAGGTGTGATATAGTATGGCAGTTCTTTCTCTGTGTTTCTTACTTCTTGCCTGAGCCCAAAACAAATGCTGCTCGCCAAGATACAGCCCCTGACTTGCGCTGTCCAATCAAATCCATTCCTCCTCCTTAACTTAAAGCTTTTCTCCCCCCACGCAAAGCGGGTGGGCCAGGCATGTCATTTGTCAGAGTAAGGGCCCACGCCTGCAGTGTGAGGGAGATGCTGCCTCCCACGGAAGATCTATAAGATATGAGGAGGGGGGAGAGAAGCCCAAAGAAGTTAAGAAGTGGAGAGAGAGAAGATAATGAAAACATGAGAGTGAGAGAACAGGGAGACACGAGGACACATTGCCGGAGTGAGAGGGTGTCTGTCTGTGTGTGTGTGTGTGTGTGTGTGTGTGTGTATGTTTGTGTGTGTGCATGAGCAAGGCGCGGGAGGAAGAAAATGCGATGTTCCTAAGACCCTGGCGTGGGAAGGAATCCTTTTACGTAGATTCTGGGGAAACCTCTCTCAGGGGAACCTGCCTGAGAAATGTGCCTCTGAGCAGGGAATGACAATTAAGAGAGAGAGAGGGAGTTGAGAACACTGTATTCTGTCAGCTGCAATATACCCCGCAGTAAACTCTTCCACGCCTACTCGTGATGCAAGTTGAGAGAAGCTAGAGAAATCTAGCAATTAAGCAATATTATTGGAAGCCTGAGTAAAAGACCCCATCAGCCTACGCAGTGCATTCACACAACAGGGTTAAAGGATTTTCTCTCTGCACTACTGGAAAGTCTAACCTCACTGCAAACTGTTGAGTGTTTGTGTGAGTCTGAACCCAGCTTTCCAGTACAAAAAGGAAATCATTTCACATTTATTTAAAAGCATTTTCTTATAAAAGTAGCCCTCTCTTTCCCGAATAATATTGAGCCATGTCTTTAATAGGATTTGTCTCCTGCATGTTGAGCCTGCTATTCTCTGCTTTTCACCATTCTTGTTGCTATGACTTCCCTTTGCTTGAAGCTCCGTGGTAGTTTTGCACACAATAAGGCAGCAAACGTTATCGAGAAGCCACTTCAGGCAAACATTGGATTTAATATGTGCACATGGAGGTCACACAGAGACTGTTTTTATATTAGTTGTCTGCATGAATTATGTAATTTGATGCTTTTACACCAAATGCCATGTTGAATATCACATCACAATATTACTGTATATCTAAAGACTTTGGTATTCAAAGCCCAGTTTAATATTATTTATTATTTACCTGTATATACCCGTTCTCTCTTCTTTCGGCTTATTCAAATGTTTTAATATCTCATCTTGAAACTATTTTAATTTGTTTTCAGTAAGGCTAACACTGACTGTATCTCCATAGTTTGTCTATCATTAGGTTGTAATTTTCTAACATGATGAGTTGACCAAATCCCAATTTCACCTCATTCAGCCTTAATGAACAACTTTATGTTCATATTAGCCTATTTCTTGGGATAGGGTGTCTTTTGTGTGTGCCCCATATTTTGGTAGCTTAAACAAGCTGTTTGAAGTTACACGTTTGCCAAAAGCTATACAAGTTGCAACAGTAAAATATAAGTACTGTAAAGGGAACTACAGTTTAAAGGGCCTTAAAATAGACTGGAGTAGACTAAAGGCTCATTTATGCTCTACGTTTCATACGCATACGGATGGAGCCTTCTGTCCGTACTCTGCGTTCATTACGTCCGTATATCTGCACGTATCCTGCAAGCTTGCGGATGCGTACCAAGCGGACAGAACGGAGCAGTATCACCGAAGATCACGGGGGGGCGCATCGCCAACAGTTCACTTTCACTTACTGTACATTTGTTTACAAACATAAACGAAAGACATAATACTTTAGAAAATGTCTTAACTTTTGAGGAGAGGTTTTTGTGAGTTGGTACGAAATTACATTCACATTTATCTTTCTATGAAGTTACACGGCCGGGGCACAGGGACATACAACTACAACAGAGCAGCATGAGCGGGGATCGAACGGGGAAGAATGTCAGCTAGACGGCAGGCTGACGGCAGCAATAGAGAAGTGCCGGAGGTCCGTGCGAGACTAGTTTGTTGACATGTCGTGATTAATGTGTTCCTCACAGACCCCCGCTGTCTATAATACAGCCTCTAGTTTAGCCTCTTCCATCGCTACGGTAGTAGGCCTATATCGCTAAAGCTGTTTCTTCCATGGACCTATTATAAAATATTTATTCTATTTAATTCACTGTTTGACTCTTCTTCCTATTTGAGTAACTTTTTACTCTGAGCGGCGCTGCTGCCCACTAATGGTTGATTTGCTTAATTTCGATTCCAACATAAAGGACGCATGGAAGTATAAGGGCAGTGATGGATATAACGTTGTTAACGTACGTCTCTTTTTACACACGGAATTAGAGCATAAATGAGCCTTTATGTAGCTTGAAAGTGTCGAACTCCACCTTTTTCCATCGATCCAAAAAAGGGTGGAGAGGTGACGTTGGGGGGAGGAAACACACCCATCTAGCTGACGAATGACATACTAGCTGCTGATTAGCACAGGCTAGGAGCTAGGCTAAGGAGTTAACAGGCATCAAGCGAGCTTCTCCATCAACGGCTCCCGATGTGTAGCGTCTGGTCTATTTTCTACGCGCCACATCGGGCAGAAACAGATTATAAAACTGTCTCCTGTCAAATAATTTTAGACAATTTTTGTTCATTGTTTGTCTGAGATCATGGTTTATCTTTAAAAGGGCTGTATCCGTTTTGTTTGGGATCAAAATAAACCTGCTGTTTTGTACTATAAAGGTATGAACACACTACACGCGTTACCCGCGTAAGATTTACGTGCGTAACGCAGCTAAAATGTTGCTTGATCATTTTGTGTCAAAAATAGTTCTACGCGCGTAGTCTCCCTCCCGATATTGTATTTCCCCTAATTAACCATGGCTGCGATCAGACCCGACCCGACACAACAGCGTGCATGTCCGCACAAAAACAACAACAACACGGCCAACAACTGTGCCAAAAGACAAACTGAACAGCACAAATAGCCTAGCATTAAAACAGCATTGCATATTCACGGCAGCTACATAACAAACACAGTTACAGCAGCATCGGTGCACGGCAGCACAACATAAAGCCAAGTAGCCAACATTACCCTACCTGGCAGTGACAGGGGACCGTGGCTGGCGTAGATCAACACCGGTGCTTTGCTGTACTTGTTGTGAAAGTCCCACGGACATAGCCGTCATGTTTGGGTTCATAATATGAGGCGCTAGCCGCCCGCACACAACCGGGTGAGTTAACTAATGCTATACGGCGCTAACTTGTATTATCGGCTAAAGCACAGCCGCACATATTCACTGAATTAACCAGGAAGTCCATTCTCCTGGTTTACTCTCCCCACGTCTTCTATTCCCGAGCTGCTGTCATACAGCACCGGCTCGGCTGCCTGCAATACATTTTCCTCCTCGGTGTCTCTCATCAGCCTCTGTGTACAGTACACTGTTCTCCGACCGTGCCAATGTATGTGACGTCGGGTCAAGCCCAACGCTGATTGGCCAACGCGGCTAATCGTCATGCGTAGGAGCGTAAAAAGTTACATTTTTTGAACTCCGCGCGTAGCTGCGTAGGCGCGTATATACGCGGCTCATACGCAGCTAACGCGGCTAAAATGTTGTTTTAGCGCGAGTGACGCATCTACGCGCCATGTACACGCGTAAACCAATGGTTCCCTATGGAAAAATAGCCGATTTTATACGCGTCTGTACTAGGGTTGCTGAAAATTCCCGGAATTGACCCTTTTCAATTCCCGGGAAAAAAGAGCCTCCTCCCGGGAGATCCCGGGAATTCCCGTTAAACCGGAAGTGCCTTTTTAATACTTTATTTTGTACCCACGTACTCGGCCGAGTGGTTTATTGGGCACGTTATAGCCTCATAAGCCCAGGGCAGACTGGATGCTAGCTCTAGAATGAACTAAGGGCATTAAAAGTGAAGTCATCTAAAGGCGTTTTCAGACGGGAGGAGACTGTCTGTGCACTCGACATGGACCGGTGGAGATAGGAGGCTCCGTGAGGAAACGCCGTGCGGTAACCATGGAAACCAGTTTTGTTTACAACCCTGTGTCGCTGCTGTTAAATATCTACTCATATTGTTAACATTTGTTTAGTTAATAAGTGGATTAGTTATTCAGTTTGGTTTGGTTTAAATGTCTACTTTGTGGATTAGGTTTAGGTTTCACTTTAGTGTTTGGTGGAAGGAACGGGGCGAACAGCGATGCTCCAGCTGTTTCATCTCATTAGATTCATGTCGCTACAAGAGAAAGCAGCAAAAGAAACAGGCTGCTTTATGTTCATCATACAATCTTGACTTGAATACAGAAGAATGGTGAATATCACCATCTCATTGAGGAGAGAAAAGTAAAACACTGTTCAGCTGTGCCAGGCTGCCAGCGTGTGTGTGTGTGTGTGTGTGTGTGTGTGTGTGTGTGTGTGTGTGTGTGTGTGTGTGTGTGTGTGTGTGTGTGTGTGTGAGAGAGAGGAGCACATACGTGACAGTTTAGCTGTGCGGCCGCTTGTCTGTAGAACTGCGGACTCTCTCTCTCTCCACTCGCATGTCAATAGCTGGGTTACAGACGTAACAACAGTTTAGTGCGGCCGCTTGTCGCCACGTCTGTAGAACGGTAGTGCGTCTCTTTCCACTCGCATGTCATTGAAAATGTATTACCAGACACGTCAAAAGCCTCCCTTATGAAAAGGCCATGATGGCGAGAGTATATTTTATTAGTAAAGGCCACTATTAATGAATTAAAATAATTTAAAAAAATAAAAAACGGGAGGACGGGTCCCGTGGCCAATTTCCGGTACTCCCGGACTGACTCATTTCCCGGGAATCCCGAAATCCCGGGAGGCAACCCTAGTCTGTACGCGTGTAACGCGTGTAGTGTGTTCGCACCTTTATACACGTGTCTGTATACGCTCATTGTTCTCATCTGAACAGATTTATGTCAGTTAAACAACTCAGAATTGTACTTTTAAACTTTTATTATGAAAGCCAACTTATTAAAATGTCAGGTTTTATTGGGGCTCGAGTCCATAAATACAGTTAATGGGGACGAAGACGGAGAACACGAGAACAGACTCTGTTTTCTGCGGTTAGCTTGGTTAGCTCCTGTAAACTCCATGATAAAGATCAGCTCGAGCAAAGCATACTGCCGCTGAGAGGGTGAGCAACAAGGCTCTGATAAATGACGTTCAGGCGCTTCCACAGCTGTGTGGCAGCTGCGTTTCTACGGTTTGATAGTACAGTCCCATGGAAGCCACAACACCAAAAGCAGCATGCTAAAGACTAGCCTCGGAGCCAAGCAGCTAGCTTTCACTGAACCATGCCACACCCCTAATTACTCCTACATTAAAACCTCTCAATAAAATCACTCCCGGTACTATCATGAAAAAAGAACTTTAAAGCTCCCATATTATACACTTTTCGGTTCTATTATACACCATATTATATGGTCTTAGTGGTCCCTAATACGTTTTTCTTTAATTGTTTGCTGAAAAAAACTTTCAGATAATTTATTGTACTATGCTGATGTTCAGCTAATCTCACAATGGCCTATTTTTTAAAAAAGAGTTGCAGGTCCCCTCGTAAATATACAATCTTTGAGCTCCCCCCGCCCCCTGTCCGGAAGCGAAGCCAGATACGCCTCGCCCTCTGTCTGTCAGGGCCGTGGACCAATAAGAAATAGGGGTGTGGGCTGCACAGTGGAAGCTTCTGGCTTTACGGTTTGTGAGGTCAGAAAAGGGGATAATTCTGACTGGAGTGTTTTTGGGGGGAGGGGTGGGGGTTTCAGAAAAGGGGAGAGTGAGAAAAGGAGAGATTGTTATTTTTTTTGATATTTTGGCAGTCTCTAGGCACACCGTGGACGCATGGATATGTTAGAACACATTTAAAAAGTGCATTTAGCATAATATGGGACCTTTAACATACAGCCAAAAACTTTTTTTGAACCAGGCTGTACATGGGTTTAATTTTGCTGTCAAACTGGGCATTTTAACATGGGACTTCGCTACTTTCTGAAACCAGCCTCAAGTGGCCACTTAATGAACTGCAATATTTTGCACTTCCGCAAAGGCTTCATCCGGAAGTAGAGGAGGTTGCCGCTTGGGTTCAACTTTCACAGTTTCAAAATAAAAGTCACAAGGTGAAATAAAACCAGTTTCATTGGTCCCTAATAAATCAATAATATAACATTGACAATGTATTCTTTTCTTTTTTTAAGTTGAGTCCTGGCTAAATTCCACAATGTGTCATCTTCACAGAATTTGTGAGTAATAAGCCAAGCATAGGCTTTGCATTGTTCAGTACAACACACACGTTTGACATTCTCTCAGTTTTCAGTAGCTGATTATTTACCTAAATTAATCAGTCAGTAAATATATCACACATCATAGACAACATCCAGGGGAGTGTTGATTTCCGTATATGGATACTTCCCTCATCTGTGAAGCAAGATTTTCAATCTCTTCAGAAAAAAGCATTTAAAGCAGGAAATAAAAATTATAAACTTACAGCGGAGACACAGCATCCACTGATTTAACCGTTATTTATATTTATAACATTTCAAGGCAAGACCACCAATGAGTTCAAAGCCATTTACTTACAAATTCACATTGTTCCTGTAGCTTTAATAGAAAATAGATAAGTCAAAGGGAGGGTCTTTATAACCTTACTTTGGTCAACTGAGGTAGAACAAATTTAAGTTTTGAATGCAAAGAACAACATGTGTGTCTGTTGGTCTTGCGTTTGTAGCATCTTCCTTTTGTCTTCTTCTCTGGACTGTAGATATTTTCATCACTGCTCCCCTGCTGAAAGCAATCAATCGGCATCTTGTCTTAGGCTTCAGTGACGCAGGTAAAAGGAACTGAGCAGGTCAACACAAGGGAATATTTCAGGCTTGATTTGTGAAGAGGCAGCATCGTGTTGTACGCGCATGCGCTCACACTGAGGCTGGTGTGAAGGTTCCTGATGTCCTCCTCACAGAGTGTATTCTTATTCAAGACAGACAAGAACAAGTTAATGCAAGCAATTATTTAGTAGAGCTTGATATACAACGTGTAGCCTAAAATGCTTTAAGCAAAGTTAAAAAAAATTAAAATAAAAATTGTTTAGCGTGGACTGTCATTATTGACCTTGGAAAAAGCAGTTTAACCAAAAATAAATACATAAACTTTTTGCAATGACAACTTTTGGGAAAAGTGTTGAAGGTTCAGTTAGCAGAATGGTCAGTTTAGCTAACTTCCTGTCAGTGACTGCAGTTAGCAGTCCCCTCCCTCGTCCCCACGTCAGCACATTAATGCACTGCGGTCTTCAAGCAGCAAGTTATCTAGCATCATCTCAGATCCGTAAGTGTGATAAAACATGATAAAACCCATCAAAACAGACATTGGGAAGGATTTTTACCTGCTCCGCCATTGTAGGCGCATACACATTCACCCATCTTTCGCTCTGCACGTGCACCGGCAGTGAGACGGGTGCCGGTTTTTAGCGTTCTCTCTTCTGATTGGGTATCAGTAGTGGGATCCCCGAAAAGTTTATTTGCCGATTTGCCGATATTTGCAAATTCAACTTTTTAAAGTTAATTTTTGGATGGGGGGCTGTTGTTAATTTTTTGTAGACAATAGGCCTACTGTGATGCGATAGCCTATAATTCATTAATGGTTATTATTAGCCTACTTGCTTGATTTATTTTTAAATACAGAGGTTATTGGTCGTTTTGGAACATGTATTTCCCAATATAAACATAAAAATAAAGCAGAATTGAAAATTCTGAAAAATAAATCTTCTTGTCCTACACTAGCATGCTGTTTTAAAAGCTTAATTAATAGCTTAATAGTTTAAATAATAAATACAATGTGTTTCCCTGACTAAATGCATTTCAAAGACTGTAACAGTTTGGCACTTCGGTAAGCTTACTGAAACTTGCCTGGGCCAGTCATGGGCATCACTCTCATGCATTCATCAGACTTTGTTCTGCACTGTCTGAGCTGATAGATAGGTTGTGTTGCCACAGTGATGTGGAGTCTTAAACTGTTCTAGCTTTGCACAGCAGTTCTTTCTGTTCAGCTAAATATCTCCATAGAACAGCGTTGCCTTTATTATCGCCACCAGTTCAATGACGGCTTGCTTCTGCTCGTTTACTCTCCCGCATGCATGCCGTAGTCACGCGCGTGGCGTGGCACGGTCACGCGTGCAAAGCCGCATACACAGAGCAGCTGATAGAGAAAGGCTTGGAGACACATTTATTTACCGCAAGTCACGGCCTTTCGCGCAGTTATGACCATGCACAAGCACACATCACTCCTGCTAGTACATTTATTGTGCAGCACTAAAAGGGGCGGTCCGTAGTCAAGGCGGGGGGCTGGCGTTGCTAAGGCGGCCGCCTTAGCCATAAAGCCGTGTTCTGGCCGTGCATGTAGTATCAGCAACGAAACAACACACTCACCTGCTTCCTCCACTATCATCTCATTTTGCACCATTATGTTCCTGCGCACGACTGAGGTGTGTGTGTGTGTGTGTGCGTGCGCGTGTTTGAGTGCGTGAACACGAGATTAACTATGGTGACAGAGTGTATTCTTATGTGTTATATTGATGGTTGTGTAACAAAGATAAGGCAAATCCTGTTTGCCACAATATGAATAGTTAGTTTATTGTAAGGGAATTTGGTGTGATTGATTTGAGGCTCCATGTTATTTTCTGTCTTATTTAAAGCTGGTTTTGCCAGCATTTTTAACGTTTTTCTAAGCTGTTTTTAACAGTTTTTCTTGGTAAATAGGCTACCTACACACTTTGTATTGGAAACGTCAAGAAGGTTGGCTGACTAACTTTTTTTGCTCATTTTACTATTCATCTGACAACGTTTTTTTTGTCCTTAATTCTCTTCACCAGAATACACCAAATTGCTTCTCTTAAATGTTCAAATCACAAAAAAAATCTTCTGGGGGGATGCCCCCAGACCCCCCTACCGTTGTTTGTTTTCGGGCTTCTCACCTTTTTCATGGCTCATGAGTTTGCATGCCTGATATTATTATAGTCCAGGTTGTGGCCCAAATAAATGATGTTCATAGCTTGACTGCTGTGCGTTAAAGGGGTGATGAATGCAAGCTTAAAGAGGACCTATGATACTTTTCGACTTTTATGACCTATAAACGTTGTTATAATGATTTATAGTCATGTTTAACCATACTAGAGTATCAAATAATTACGTACATGCATTTCGACGTATTCCCTGCTGACCGTCTGGGGTGGCTATGCAGAGCACTAAACACTATGGCAGCCGGTCGAGCCGAACTCGTTCAAATTTCCGGATAGTTTCTGTCACGCTCGGGTCGTTTCTGTCATGTCTCCATGTATGGTAATGCTGCCGCTCAGGCAAGCTCCGGCTGCATGCCCCAACCTTCCTGAAAATTTCCCGCTGCTGGAAGGAAGGTAACCAATCACAACGGAGTGGGGTTTGCAGCAGGGTGGGGAGGGGCGGAGAAGCTCAAAGCAGTGTGTAGAGAGAGACTGCTGTGCTCGCTAGGGTAAAGCCTGTTACATACTCCGCGAGAAGAAAGAACAAAGTTCTCGGTGACAGAGCTGCGAGAAGTTCTTTCTGGTCTGACATTACATACTTCACGAGAACTCAACTGCCGAACTACTCACCGCGGCGCATTGTTACCATGGTAATTGACTCAGTAGCGCCAGCTGATTTCACTTCCCTTTCCTCATTGACTTCAGACTGACCAATCACACAATAGTTCTCGGACAAGCTGCGAGAAGAAAGTTCGGCCCGGGTGATGTGTCGAGAACAAGCTGCGATAACAGCTAAACAAGAGCTGAGAGAACAAAATGACGTAATTTTCTTCTCTCAGCTCTGTCACCGAGAACTTTGTTCTTTCTTCTCGCGGAGTATGTAGCAGCCTTTAGAGGAAGAGTGTCCCGAAAATCTACATAGTTTTTTGTGATGTGATTCGTGTCAGGTTGCTCTATAGCAGTTTTTAACAAGAAATGAAGACCAGAAAAGTAGTATAATAGGATCTCTTTAATAAGAGAATAAATCCAGGCGAACCAAAACATCTCAAAAATAGCTCAGGGGCTCGGGTTAATAGGGTTAAACTTGTTTAAGAGTCAGCATCAATTATCCTATCTATAGTAATACACAAGACTCCTTGAATGGGATTTAAGTGCATATTCTCCTCTCAAAGTGCACCAGATTCATGCATTCAAATTTAAAGGGCACAAAAAAAATTTGGCCGGGGGGGCAAGCCCCCAGACCACCCTAGAGGGTTCGGGGGACCATACCACCGCTGCTGAAAAAATCCTGCGGGAAACACTGATATCTGTGGTGTTCGTGGTCATTTTAATGGTAATAATGATAGTTTAATAATATAAAAAAGTTAAACAGATGGACCAGCAACCGAGATTGCCATCTTTGCTTACGTGGCTAAAAAACCTAGATGAGAATAACAATGTCAGTTGTACTATAATTTTATTATATGTTAAAAGATAGAAGAATACTAAGTGGTTTGTTTCACCATTGACTTGCACTTATCAGCACTGCCTCATAATCTTTGTTGCTGCCCTTTCACATGTCACATGATTCAATCTGCAAAGCTTTGGACCATCTAAGCTTTGAAAAAAAGCATACTCAGTGTTAAGTTGATCCAGTGAGATGCTAGGATAACAAAACAAATGTGCATGATGCCAATGTTGCGGGGTGCAACAACTAGAAATAGCTCAGATCTCTTAAGCAATTATGAGCCCACACTTGGACCTCAGCACATACACCACTGAAACTTGTCCTCTTTAATAATATAAGACCTTACATAAGGCATTTATATCTCCAACTCTGTGTCTAAGCCACATAAAGAAGTTAATAATTTAGAAATGTTATGTGACTGTTTTGCATATTTTTAAATCCTTCAGTGGCTTACAAAAAAGCTTGTAGAATAAGTCGCCACAGTGTGTAGTGGAAGGTATGTTCATCACCTGCATGTGGGCGGACACACAGACTTCAGAATTGTAATTTTCCAATAATTAAAAAGTAGAAGTAATTTGTACAAAACATTCCTCTATAATTGAAATGGGGGTTGATTACCAGCCTTTGATTAACTTTCAATAGTGTGGAGTAGCTAGCTATTACAAGGATAATTATGAACTTCAAATTCTTAATTGTGTTTAATAAAATTATGTATACAAATATGATAAAAAGGCAGAGGTATCTTGCTCTATAAGCATGTTGTTTTGTATCAGTATACTCATTTCCACCTTTTCCCATTCACACACTGGGCAACGCTGAGAACACTGCTTAATTTCTTCATAGTTACTTCATTAGTTATAAACTACTCTGATTGCTGCTTTCAAATTAAACTAAGAAGTCCCATAGACTGAAGCTAAACTTGCCTAACTTGCTGCTCTCAACCCTTTTTTGCCAGTTAGTATGCTGGCTGGCGCTGATGGCACCACAACAATGTGTCTTGTCCTCTAAATTGAAAAGCTCACATTCTTTCTTTGCCCCGAGACTAATAAAATGAGGATTCAGCAATCCTTTAATGCACACCTAACTTGTGTAATCAAATCAAATCAAATCAGTTTTATTTGTATAGCACAAAATCACAAATACATTTGTCTCAGTGGGCTTTACATTTCATACAATATGATACAATATGACACCCTGCCCTTACACCCTTAGCTCGGCTGAGAAAAAACTCCCAGTAAAAACCCTTTACCGGGAATACATTTTTTTTAAGAAATCTCAGGGAGAGTCGACAGAGTAAGGGATCCCTCTCCCAGGACGGACATACTGCAATAGATGTCATAAGTAGAGAAAATCACGAAGGAATTTGTAACATTGTAACATTCATCACAAGCGGGCATTGCCCATCAGACAGTGGACCTCTGTCCCTTCCCTGTGGCCTTTCTCTGCTGACAGATGAGCCACTACCTTACTGGAGGTGGATAATTATTATCTGCTAGCTATTGTAACTATCTAAATCCAATGATGCCTACACCACAAACATACCAACATCACTTTATTATCTCAAAATTGTATCAATCTTATTGATAATTTGTTTTGGTGCCATCTATGTTGTTATACAAATGCTAATGTATTTGAATTTTGTGTCAAACTTTTTTCATATTCAGAATTGTATTTGTTTAATTTCAGATATATTGTTAACAAATTTTATTGGGGACCCATTGAATTTCCAAGGGATCGACTCAAATCACTACCTGTGGGTCCTGGAGACTCACTACATTGAAAACCCATCACTGCCCATGTTCATTTCCTTAATGTATCAACACATGGGCATCTCTTTTTGTTATCACTGAAAATATCATTATACATGTTAATAGGGGAGAACGGGGTAATTTGTCACACGGGTTGGTTGTCACAATCGTTATATCTCGGAACCAGAAGGCGCTGTCTGTGAAATGTTGGTATGTAAATATCCATAATTGGGATAAGAGGTCACCTACATAGTCTTCCTTGGAGTTAGACTGCTGGATTTGAGGTGAGAGGAATGTTTGTGTTTTTCATGTCAAATTGAAAATATTTAGCTCCTCAGTATTTTTCTTCTAGGCTTTTACATAATGGGTTTATAACAAAACACTTGTTACCCATAACAAGTGTGAAGGGTAAACTATAGTTTAGATTGTGGTTAGCAAGCTAATTAGTTGTCAGATGGTTGTTGGCATTGATGCTAGCAAAAAATTCAAGTTGGGGTTGGTCGTCACATTTTTGGGGGGGTTGGTTGTCACAATTTATCCAAAGGCTACAGCCAGAAAAGGAACCCAATAACGAAATAAATTGTCAAGCTGTATCATCACTGACACCCCACAGAAGGAAAGAATAGAGCAGGAAAAGGCAGCTAGCATGCAAAGGAAAAAAGGGCAACAAAATCAAAACAACCCAGTGCATCCCAAACTAGACAAGCTGCCAAGGCTACAGTATGTTATACTGTATAGGCCTATTTGTCAACTTGACAATGCAATTGCATTTTCAAATTTAGTTCTACTTTCTTTCCTTCTTTTCAAGATTATTCCCATTAAGATAACATTGTGACAAACAACCCCATAGTGTATGACAACCGAACCCTTGATGGGGTTGATTGTCACAATGTGTTAGGGTGTCTTTGATGATTAATTTCTTCTTTATTACAATAAGATAGAAAAAGTGAGGGGTACATATTTCAAGCCAACACTTTAAGCTTCAATGTAATGTAGGAATGACTATCGAAAGATGTTTATGTGATAAGCAATTCTCAGTAGAGTAAAAAGTGTGCCTACTTACCCCGTTCTCCCCTATGTAATCTGTTGGCAATATTTTTAATAATTTCAGATTCATGTAGATGCTTACATCATCTTCCAGTGGTTGACACTAACGCTTGCCCGGGGCAAGTGGAAATAATGTTCGGGCAAGTTGATATTGCTTTTTGGTTGCCCGACCGGGCAAGTGGATTTTAGATGAGTTGTCAGCCAGCAGCATCACGCTCTCTCTCTCTCTCGCTCTCTCTTTCTCTCTCTCTCGCTCACACACACACACAACAGCCTGTGTGCGCGCAGTTTCGCTGTCTACGTTCCGAAAGCCGGCTCTATTAAGCTACGGACCTGGTTCCGCTATATTCAAACCCCAGAAATCAATAACGTTTGAGCTTATTGATACCGCTATGGAGTCCAGTAGGTCACATGATGTAATTTTAAATATCGAGTAGAGTCGGGTCATCTTCAACTAATTAGGCCTACTTTGGCGAATTATTCCATCACTGGTCTGCATCATAGACTGTAAAAGTGTTGTACCTTCGACTGTCTTGAAGAAACTCCTTCAACCTGCTTCAACTCTGTCTCCAAAAATAAAAAAATAAATCCGTCCGCTGAGCCGCCCATGCTGCAGACGGGCTCGGCACCGTCTCATCATTCATTCAAAGCAGCGGTGATCAACAAACGCAAACGAGAGACTGTGTAGCAAGTCCCGCAGTTAAAAAATGTGATAGTTTTTAAATTCATATTAAAATCTGCAGGATAAGAACTAGTTGGCTTTAAAAAAAAATCGCAAACGGTTCAAACGTGATGTGTTCAGGTTGACTCAGTAAAATGATTATTAGGCACAGGTCAATAAAATGACATCATGATGTGTTCAAATGTAACATCAAGAAAAAAAGAAATTTAAGTTTTTCGTGAGAAGCTTGAATAATACAGTTTGGGTGAAAAACTTGTTTCCCCAGCAATATAACATCAGTGTTTCCCCCAGCGCTTTATAGTTAAGGCGGCCGCCTTAGCAAAACCAGCTCCCCGCCTTGACTACTGACCGACCAAAAAAATTAAAAATAAATTAAATCTTTAATTTTTTAATTTTTAGTGCTGCACAATTAATGTACTAGCAAGCGCGATGTGTGATTTTTCATGAAATGCGCGAAAGGCCGTGATTTGCGGTAAATAAATGTGCACATATGTCTCCAAGCGTTTCTCTCTGCTCAGACTATCAGCTGCTCTGTGTCGGGGCCTCTGCGCGCGCGACCGTGCCGCGCTGTGCGTGACTACGGCATGTACGCGGGAGAGTAAACGAGCAGCAGCAAAGCGACATTTAACCGGTGGCGATAATAAACGCAGTGCGGTTCTATGGGGATATATTTAGCTGAACAGAAAGAAGTGCTCTGCAAAGCTAGACTAGTTTAAGACTCCACATCACCGTGGCAACACAACTTATCGGCTCATACAGCGCAGAGAAAAGTCTGATACATGCATGAGAGTGATGGTCCAGGCACCTTTCAGTAAGTTTACAGAAGTGCACACTGTAACTGTCTTTGAAATGCATTAGTCATTTTAAGGGGAAAACACATTGTATTATTTAAATAATTTAATTATTTTTCAAACAGCATGCTTGTGTAGGCCGACAAGGTTATTTTTTCTGAATTTTAAATGCTGCTTTATTTTTATGTTTTAAATTTGGAAATACATGTTCCAAAACAACCAATAACCTCTGCATTTAAAAAGAAATCAAGCAAGTAGGCTAATACAGTCATATGAAAAAGTTTGGGAACCCCTCTCAGCCGGCATTATAATTGACTCTGCTTTCACAAAAAAAAATATAAAAGTGGTATGTCTTTAATTTACCAGGAACAGCTAAGTACTGGGATGTTTTCCAAACAAAGATTTTTTGAAAAGCAGTATTTGGTTGTATGAAATAAAATAAAATGTGAAAAATTGGCTGTGCAAAAATATGGGTACCCTTGTGGTTTTGTTGATTTTAATGCCTGTAACAGCATGTAAAACTGATGAATTTAAACACAAAGTTGGTTGGATTATGTTGTTAAGCCTTGAACCTCATAGAAATGTCTGTTTAATCATGAGAAAATGTATTTTAGGTGCCTAAATGCAAGTTGCACTTCTCTTTGACTCTCTGCTGAAGTGAGACAGAATGGGATCATCAAAACAGCTCCCAAAAGATCTGAAAAACAAAGATTGTTCATTGTCATGGTTTAGGGGAAGGCTACAAGAAGCTTTCCCAAAGGTTTCAATTGTCAATTTCGACTGTAGGGAACGTTTTTAGGAAATGGAAGGACACAGGCACAGTGGCAGTTAAACCCAGGCATGGCAGACCAAGAAAAAAACAGGAGCGGCATAGGTGGAGGATTGTGAGAATGGTTGCACACAACCCACAGATCACCTCCAAAGACCTGCAAGAACATCTGGCTGCAGATTGTGTATCTGTACATCGTTCAACAATTCAGCGCAATTTGCACCAAAACATCTGCTTTTTATAAAGACCAAATAACTTAATTTTTGTCTCATCAGTCCAAAGCATTTTCTTCCAATATGAATCTGGCTTGTCTAAATGAGCTTTTGCATACTCCATGCAACTGTATCTGTGGCGTGGGCACAGAAAGGGCTTCCTTCTCATCACCTGGCCATACAGATGTTTTGGTGCAAATTGCACTGATTTGTTGAACCATGTACAGATACACAATCTGCAGCCAGATGTTCTTGCAGGTCTTTGGAGGTGATCTTTGGGTTGTGTGCAACCATTCTCACAATCCGCCGCATATGCCGCTCTTGTACTTTTCTTGGTCTGCTAGACCTGGATTTAACTGCCACTGTGCCTGTGTCCTTCAATTCCCTGACAACGTTCCTTACAGTAGAAATTGACAATTGAAACCTTTGGGAAAGCTTCTTGTAGCCTTCCCCTAAACCATGATAATGAATAATCTTTGTTTTTAAGATCTTTTGGGAGCAGTTTTGATGATCCCTTTCTGTCTCACTTCAGCAGAGAGTCAAAGAGAAGTGCAACTTGCATTTAGGCACCTAAAATACATTTTCTCATGATTAAACAGACATTTCTATGAGGTTCAAGGCTTAACAACATAATCCAACCAACTTTGTGTTTAAATTCATCAGTTTTACATGCTGTTACAGGCATTCAAATCAACAAAACCACAAGGGTACCCATATTTTTGCACAGCCAGTTTTTCACATTTTATTTTATTTCATACAACCAAATACTGCTTTTCAAAAAATCTTTGTTTGGAAAACATCCCAGTACTTAGCTATTTCTGGTAAATTAAAGACATACCACTTTTATATTTTTTTTGTGAAAGCAGAGTCAATTATAATGCCGGCTGAGAGGGGTTCCCAAACTTTTTCATATGACTGTAATAACCATATATGAATTAATCGCATCACAGTATGCCTATTGTCCACAATAATCTCACAACAGCCCCCCATCCAAAAAGGAACTTTAAAAAGCACTTTGATGTGCATACACATGTTAAGTGTATGATCCATTATTTTTATTTAGTGTGTCTGCATGGTATTGCACCAAAACAGTAGAATTTCTTTAATTGTATTTTTTTTGTCTGCATGTTTGCACAAAATGTGTACATAGCAAACAAAATTGCACAACTGTAAGGTCAGTGTCATTCAAATAAACAGAACTATTTCTTTAGTGCGCATTTGAGCAAAATACCCCCAAAATTTTCGCCGAGGCGCGTTGTGCCGCGCCTCCTGTACGGCTAGACAGTGACCACCTTGACTAAGACATTTCCTGGGGGAAACACTGAACATTATTAGTAGGCCTAAATATAGAATTTTGACCTGTTTAAAGTCCTATCCTTAGCTCTTCTAATCAGGGCCGCTGCTAAGCTTTTGGGTGTCCTAATCTTAAATTGTCAGTGGTGCCCCCCGCCCCCAACAAACAAAAAAACACCAAGATGCTCGCACCCGTAGGGCGCAGGCGGAAATTTGTTGCCCTTGCAAGATCTTTGCAACTACTTTTTGGCACATTTACTAATAGAAAGAACAGCTTAACTTGTGAAAAAAGTTGCCTCGTACCCTACTAACTGCCTTTGCAAAGGAATTGAGTGATACATTCATAGACGGATTATGAGATAATGCGCCCCTGGGCACACACTCTTAAAGGGCCCCCCACTCGTAAATATCCAGTCAGGTACACTGATATTTCCATACAGATACATACAATTAATGGCAAAAACATATTAAGGAAGTGTTTCCCATAGGATTTTGGGATGTTGTTGGAGGGACCCTGTTTTTTTTTACCTTTTTAAAGTAAAATGCTTATACTTATATTTAGGCTATTCCTTTTTGGACCCTGTTATTGACCCTGTTATTGACATCAGTGACAGAGCTCTTTGACTATGCATCATGAAAAGTTACTATCAGTATCTCTGGCTAAGGGCCCCCCTGAGCCCTTGGGCCCCTGGGCCTGTGCCTGGTATGCCTGTGCAGTAATCCACCCCTGGATAGGTTGCACAATTAAGACAAAACAACAATGGGCCTGTTCATAACTAATTTATATATTTTTTGTAATGTAATGATCATCATGAAGTTTTTTAAAAAACCTCAATGTTGGGGTGCCCCCGGATCATATATTTTTCCTTTTTCATAAAAAATAAATAAATAAATATAAAAAAAAAAATTTTGGGGGGCCCCCCAGGAACTTGGTGCCCTACGCACTCTGCGTACCCTGCGTATATGGAGCGGCGGCCCTGCTTCTAATCTTATAAGCAATTAAAGCAATAATACCAGTTCTCTTTTAACAAAATTATAGAAAAGTATCAATAAAGATTTGGATTGTGGAGTCTTTATAATGGTATCAATATGAATAGAAATTAATGATCCCCCTCCCTACTTACAGTATAACTGGGCAATAGCTTTAACATGGTGGACTTTAATAATTTTATGGCAGACTATCACTTTTTCGCACAATGTGACCGTTTTAAATAAGTAAAATAAGTTACATTTTTCTGAACACTTTTGTGTGGAAGTTTACCTTCAGCTTGACTCTGAGCTAGACTGAGTTTTCTGAGACCCCCAAAACCAGGCCAGGTGCATGGCAAAAAGAGGCCCTTTTACAATGCTGCAGCAGGACCAAGCGCTTGGTGTAGTGTGATGTCATGATATCTAGGCTTATATGAATTGTTGTTGGTTGTATGTGGTCAGGATGAGACAGAAAGCAGTGTTTGCATTTAAGAGATAAGGTTCGCTAAAATGTATAATTTAATTAGCCTATATATATCATTGTTTAACAGTTTTTTTGGGCAAGTGAACACGACATTCGGGCAAGTAAAACATTACCTGTACTTGCCCTATGGGCAAGTGCTTTTGAAACCTTAGTGTCAACCCCTGTCTTCTATGATTTCATGAGAAGTACAAATAATACAAGTAAAACTAAAAATGTATTTGAATATACTATTTCTATATTGACAATGTTAAATAATACAAGTAAAACTAAAAATGTATTTGAATATACTATTTCTATATTGACAATGTTAATCATCACTTGTAATTTTTAATTTAGTCGTTTCCTCTGGGAACACATCCAAGCTGCTGTCTATTTCCCCTAAAACCAAAAAACTTTTGTGTTTGCAAACTATAGAAATGTCCAAATTTGATAAATTTCATTTATGTACATAATGAAACATTTCTCTAATCTTGACCCCTGAGGGGCTGCAGCTGCTCTACTGCTTTTAGCTGATTTGTTTTTGTTTTATTGTTGCACATAAACAGAGTTTGGTTAAGTCTCACTGCTTCTATAAGTGGGAAGGGGCTGTTTTCAGGTACAAAAAGTAAGTAACTGCATGCTATATTTTCAGAGGCAAACTGCAGACAAAGTTAGCAACTAGCTTTGAAGCAAAAGCAAAAACATTATTAGCTCAATGTTGCATGACCTCGTACTTTTGGAGGAAATAGAATTTACCAAAATCCTGTAAGACTGCAATGGTCAGAAAGGCCTTGGTAGCCAAGCAGTTACCCGAGATGCCACAAAATCGCAACCTTTCCGGTTCGATTTCAGATGGCGACCATGCAATAAGAAGTTTGCAATCATCAAAAAGACAGTTTATACTCCAACTTTCCAAAATGGAAAAGAAAATTTAGAAATTGGATTTGATGGGTAGATTGATACGGAGGAGGCAGTAACAGAAAGAGATTGTGCAGGTGATGGGAAAGAACAACAAAGTCTTTACTATGGATTGTTCAACAAATCAATCACCATGCAGGATAGTGAATAACAACAGCAAAGCATAAGAAGACCCTGGCAGCGTGGGTGAGATGCTCCCTTGCCATTTTGTCTTCAGAGGGTTTTGAAATAGATGACCTGCTAATTTGTGTTCTTTCCCTGCATGCCCCCAGTTATCTTAAGGGAGGTGGAGTCATTGTTGTGTATAAAAGGGCCAAGTTTCAAATGTAGTGAAATATCTGAGAAGAGGAGGATATCGACTAGGGGTGGGCGGTACACCGGTGTCATAGTCATCATGGGTGTGATGTTGCACCAGGACATTGATTTTGCAATCATAAAGTTTGTCTTAAATGCCCTTATATGGCAGTGTTTTCCCTTTGTTCATTGCTGCTGTTGAATGATAAGAGCCACTGCGAAAGCCTCCTTCTCCTCATTCTTCAAAGGACATCTACATAGCGTAGCTCCTTTAACAAATACATGAGTGAGCGCCACAAAATTGACTGTAAATGTGAATGGAGCAGAGGGATAGGTTAGCAGTTAGTTGTCCACATGTACAGTTTAGGCTTAATGAGTCAGTTAAAAAGAAAATCAGTTTGTTGTGTGTTGTTTCCCAACTGCTGGAAAAATGAAAAGGGTTAGCCCTAGCTCATCTTGACTTCAGACTAACATTACAGTCTGATGTGGCCACAGGAGAGAAACACAGGGTCCGCCTCCTTTTACTGCTACTTTATTCTGGTGGCAAACCTTGCATTATGGTGAAGTTTGCTCAATGAAATGCCAACAAAAGGTAGAAACACTAGCAATGGTTAACCATGACATACCTCATTTAAACACATTTTTCAACTAGTTGCTTGTATTGGAGTGAACTCTGATATCTGCCTAAACTGCAACAACAGGCTTGGCCACTAGGCACTGCTGGATTGTAGGGTTGCCGCGGTAGTAGGTGTTACCGGTGTTACTCGGTGTTGAGGCTCACACCGGTGGGAGCCTCAACACCGAGCAACACCGGATAGTCTAGGCATAGATGCCTATTAAAAAAAAAATAGACATAGAAGCCAATTGGTTCAATTTTGCGTGACGGCGGCAGTTCATTCGGCTAAATAAAAAACTAGTATGTCTAAGGCTACTCTAAATTCTAAGTTATAATAAGGCTACTCAGAAAACAATGAAACTGAAAGTGTCTGCTCCACTCCGTGCAGCGCAGAGCCGCGTCACAGCAGCGGAGTCTCCCGTAGAGAGTTTATAAGACGATGGCGGAGGACTTGGCTTCAAAGCCCAAAGCAAACGCGCCTATTTGGCAATATTTTTGATGAAACCCTATTACTAGGGAACCTGAAAACGTAGGCTAAACTAGGTAGTCTGCAAACTGTTGAAGATTCAGCAACGGGAGGTAACCGGAGGTAACACACACACACTCACACACCCGCACCTACACAGCGGCAGGCTGTCTGTGTGCTGCTGCTCCGTGTCGATGACAGCTTGCAGTGAAAAAAGTATTAATTGTAAAGTGTGGGGGGGGGGGGGGGGGAACATGTTAAGTCCCCAGTGGAAATCACGCCGCAAATATAGGCCTATCCGTGGTAGCTTCACTCAAAACATTTGGAGCTAAAGCCCCGGTAAAATGACGTCGCGTCACCGACACACCTCAAAGTGCACGACAACAGTTATTGACAACACTGTAGAAAGTTCATATGGGTTGGTATGAGTCAAGGATCACACCGAGTTTAAACGAGTGAATTTAATCCAAGCATTCAATAAACTGCGCTCCGATCATGGCTCTGATAGCCTACAGACAGGTAAAAGTGAAGTAGCCCACCAGTCATTCTGATTCGATGAGGCAACACAGTACGGTGGCTCTGGTGGCTCATATTGAACAAATTGCATAATAATTTAACCAAATGATCTACAAACACTAAGCATTTGTTTTGTTCAAGAATAAATTGCGCGATCTAATGTTTAAGATCAAAGTAAGCGCCTACAGAGCCGACGGACCGTCTTCTCTTGAAATCTGCGGTGAAGCCTAATAATAATATTTTTTATTTATTTTATTTTTTTTTAAAGACCCTGTCTGGTGGTGTAACCGGTAACACCGGTGTTGACGCACGTGTATTACTCGGTATGAAAATGTCCACACCGCGGCAACCCTACTGGATTGCAAGCAGGCGCTATTCCTGGGGGTCTGTTTTGTTCCCACAGCCCGATGGTCCCACAGCCCTTTGTTCCTGAAATTGGTGATTAGGTTCAGGAATCACAGCTGGATGGTTAGGGCAAGGGGACAGGGAGAGGTTAGAATAGGAGTAAGACCGACACACACACCAACAGACATACTATTCGTTTTATATAGTTAGACTACTTAACATATGTTAGCCTAACTGCTAGCCCTGTAGAGCCTGCATGTGGATCCCTCATCAGATTTCATGACAACGATGGCAGGACTCCCCTTTTTGGTATATCCCATCTTGAAACATATTATTTCAGCTTTTTAACATCGATTAGAAATGTACAATAACGCCTCTGATTACATGCTGAGTGCTGGATATGGAGGGTGTATTCAAATTTAACTTTTTATCTTCTGCTGCTGGTCTGTGATGTAAAAAAAAACGTTTGTGTTACATTTAGAAATGACAATTATATTTCTATTGAGCAACAGTTATAACGTATAGGTTAAAGTGAGTAAAAGAGTAGGAACCTCATTAGCTAATAAAAGGGATAATTCAGTATATTTGAAGTGGGTTTGTATGAGGTACTACTTAATCATAGTTATGTTACCTTATGGAGATGACGATCAGTGCAATCACTATAATATAATAATATAATATATAATATATTAGTTGTGTGTTGAGATGGATCTGTAGTGGAAGTCAGCCTAGTACTGTTTCAGAGGGGCCAGCGGAAAAGCGTTTTTATTTTTTGCCACATATAAATGCTTACCTAAAAATTAAATATCCATACAAGTGTGCACTTAATTTAGGATTTTTTCACTGCTCAAGTTTGCCGCCAGACAGCGATATATATTTTAGCACTTTTTTTTACAAACGTAGTTCGGACATGCAGCTTATCACTCTGCCAATCAGCTGGTTAACTCAGAGCTACCGCATTTTTTACAAGAGAACACAAATCAGTGATTATGAAAGCAACAACAACATGCCATACACTTTCAGGTGGAAAACAGATGCATTATACGGCAGTCTTTAGTCCACCTCTGCCTTTATTTGTGGAGGTGTTTGACTAAAATGGTTTTACCAGCTCCAAGTATGAGCTGTTTTGTCTCGACAGTATGAAGTCATAGTTACATGCCAGTCTTTCTGGCTGATAAACAGGTCAAAATAGAACAAATATACACCTCCTTTAATATTGTTGATGTAAAAGGAGCAAAGGTTACCGGTAATCGCAAAGCATTTGACAATGAATAATCTGATACTAGTACTTGATATTGCATTCCATCAATTCGCCCATTCTTGTGTTATGGTGGATGGTTTCATATTTATTAATTTAACATCTTGTAAAATTATTTCTCCTCTGTTTCTGATTTTTCTTATACCTCAGAAAATGATATTCGGTCTACTACTTCCTCTCTTACATTAATTACTAACCTGCTTTATGTAAATAATTTAGTGTTTCTTTTACGCTGATGACACATCTACCAGTCTGACCCAATCGTTGATGTGAGTAACTTTGTACTGTCTGCATATTTTAAGGGTTATTGATAAGTAAAACCTTAAACTATTTAAATCAAGAACATTTTAGTATGACTGCATACTTAAATAAAAGTTCCCGTTTGTGCCAAATTCTCTTTCTATCCTTTATCACAGAAACGGAGCCACTCTTTACTATACACTATGTCACATAATTCTTCCACTTGTATTATTTTATCTGGGAAAAATATTTGACTTGAGATTTGTATTAATAAAATGCAGAATACAATGTAATAAATACAGCATCAAAAATACTTCCTCCTCTCCACAATTTGAACCTTTATCAAGGCATTTTCTACTTTACTGTCAAAATCTTTAATGCGTTCTTCTGTTGCACCCATTTACTCTAATGTCTTTGAACCATCATATTTGTTATGTGTTGTGTACTACTCATGTATTGTCGTTTTCCTTAATGTTTGATTTGATTCAATCGTTTGCTTTTTTATTTTTTGTATTATTTTATTATTACGAAATAAAATATCTTCTCTGTTTAAGATGCCAAAAGCTAACCAACCAGTTCAGTGGATAAAATGTGACTTATTCAACCTATTAACAAAAAAAAAATCAAAAATAGTCTTTGAGAAAACATCTATGTGTAATTGTGGTTTTACTTTCCCTGATCCTTTCTTCAGTGGCCGTGTGAAACCGTTACTTGGCCGATTCAGCGAGCTTGAAGTGTTGCTGTCTAACATGAACATTAAGCCAGGCAGCATTGATGCGGTCCTGTTGGATGCCGGCTGCTCCTCCATGCAGATGGATCAGGCGGAGAGAGGCTTCTCCCTCAGCAGGGATGGGCCCTTGGATATGAGAATGGATGGAGAGAGGTAAGAGATTCACAATGTACCGTTGGTCTGATGGATCTCAATTTAATGTTGCAATTAGGGCTGCAACTAACGATTATTTTAATAATCGATTAATCGGTCGATTATTTTTTCGATTAATCGATGAATCGGATAAATAAAAAAAAACATTTGTAAATGCCGCATCTTTATTCAAAAACTGAACATTACTTCAAATTCACAGTGCAGACTGAAGTGTCAAAACACCAGGTTATTGCTCCAACGTCCCAGAACTATTAAAAGTAATATTAAATGATAAAAACAAATTAATAAACTTAACTGGGATAACACAAAAAAAACATACAATGTATGATATACATTCTACAGTATATAAGGGATGTCCATGGTAAACCAGTCAACCGATAACGATCCAAGTCTTTATTGATATCACTATTGATACTTTTCTATTATTTTGTTGAAATAGAACTTGTATTATTGCTTTAATTGCTGATATGATCATAGCTCAAGATAGGACATTAAACAGGTCATAATTCCATCTTTACTATCTATTTTATATTGCTGGGAAAACAAGTTTTCGCCAAAATCTCAAATTTCTTTTTTTTTGTGTTGCATTTGAACACATCAATCATATTACTGAGCCGGCCTGAACACATCACATTTGACATGCTTGCTACTTTTTTTAAGCTAACTAGCTCTATATCCTTCCGATTTTAACATGGATTTAAAAACTGGATTACTATTTTTAATTGACGGGACTTTCTACACCGTTCGGTTGTGTGATTACTGCCGCTGCTTTGAATGACTGTTGATGCGCCGATGCCGACTCTCCGAGCCCGTCTGCACACCGTCTGCAGCAGCAGCAGCTGACAGAGTTTTTTTGGACTAGACGGATACTGAGTTGAAGGAGTTTTTTAACCCAAAGACAGCAAAGATACAACACTTTTATATAGGCCTGCAGTCCAGTGTTAGATATGACCAAAATACAAGCTGTGGCCGCTCACACTATAGCTTTCCCGCACCGCTTCACGTGCGGAAGGCTCGCTGTGGGCGTGCATGAACCTGTCGGCGGCTGGATGTAAACAGTCCCGCGCCTACAAGTGACTTATTAATCGCGCGACTCAACGAATCGATTACCAAATTCGTTGCCAACGCTTTTAGTTATCGATTTTAATCGATTTTATCGATTCGTTGTTGCAGCCCTAGTTGCAATGTTGATTCAAAGCGCATAGTGCATTAGTAGCAAATGAGGGCAAAGAGTGACGATATATTACTGCAAAAACTCTTAGGTGCATGGTTTTGTACAGACTACATGTCCTCTGTTTTACCAGCATTTGGTTTTCTAATCATACCTCAACCACTGGGGCAACCGATGAAAAAAAATCTCACATGGCCATTTTTGGGAATGCTTGTGACCATTTTGTATTTGTTTCTAATGGCCCTATTGACTTATAAAAACTAAAATGCAAATTAATATTTTGATTAATAATAATAATAATAATAATAATAATAATAATAATAATAATAATAATAATAATAATAATAATAAGCCTCTTTCACACATACAGTCTTTTACAGCAATTTGCCAGTATTTTACTGAGGTCATGTGTTAATGAAAGCCAGTATCAATTTGACTGCACTATCAATTAAATTGTTTTGAAATTAAGATGCATGACCACAAAGAAATAACCATTACGTTAAGATTTGTGTAACTGAATCATGAATGTTAAACGTTACATAAAAAACTGTGTTGTGATTTTTTACAGTAATAAAAACATTTTTTGGTCATTTAAAGTATGATTTATATGTTTTTGTCTTAAAATGTGTTTGCATGTGTGTGTGTGTATAGCTACTGTATGTAAATACTGTATATATATGCAGCATAATATACATAGCAACCAGCTAAGAAAACCACATTAAAAGCGATTGCAGAACCTGCATTTCTTTTTTTATTCCCTTAAAGGCCCTGGCAACCCAAATCCACTAAATCCTTGTAACTATGTTATTTGGGGGGTAAAATCAGTGCTAATATGTATATGAAAGGTTTTAGGAATATCTGTTAGCCCCCCGCAAACATACTGTCATGACCATTTGAAAAATCCCGATTCGAATGTTGCCTTAGTTTAGAGCAAGCTATATCTTGGGACGTCACGCGATGGATCTCCGTTATAAAATGCATTGGGACGGCCATTAGAAAATTTCTGATTCGAACTTTGGCTTACGTCAATATCTTGGGACGTCACACGTTCTAAAAAACAAATCTATACAATCTCTCTGGTGCCGCGCAAGAGATACAGACTGTCTCTTTGCGTCTGAGCCTACACTCAAAGCCCCGTCTGAGCGAAGCAGCGCGTACCAATGGTGAAACACTGTGATGGTGACGTTCACAGTGAGACCTCGCCGAGCCGCCGTGCAGAAAAACTATGTGGTTTAAGACTAAATGATCACCGGGGATTCCTGCACGTTAACGTTGTAGAGGGGACAGGCTTTCGCGATCCGATTGTGTCCCGAGCCCTGATACACAGAGACATGTCTCCAAATTACGTGACTAACTGCAAAGTGAAACAACCGCCTTGCTCCGTTAGTTTCAGTCTACAGCCAACACAGTTAATATAATCACCACTTGCGCATTGACAACGTTTAAATAAAGCCTCTCATTCTTATTATCATTAGGGCTTTGATGCAAATGATTAAATCTGAACATTACGGAGGCAGTGTTGGTGCGTAAAAGGACGGCGCAGTTGGCAAGCTCTCTTCACTACGCCTGCCACAGCAGAAGAGCCACTGTCGATCGCTGCGCCGATTCATGCCTCTGACACGTCGACTCGCAACATAAGTGCTGGGGATGTGGAGCTCTTTGGCCATTTCCCGTGCCTATTTTCCTCTCTCGACACATCGTTCTCTATCCAAGCGCACACACGCATGTCCCGGCTGCATCTGAGTGCGCAGCCAATGCTCCACCCGGAAAAAATAAATAAACACAAGTTGGACACAGGCCCTTAAGATGATTATCGCTCTGGTCAGTCCATAACTGGACGCTGAATATTAGACCCCGAATATAAAACGACCCGACTTTTTACGACCTATTCCCAGGGGGAAACCCCGTCTTATAATCTGCCCAATAGGCCTACGGCATGTGTCACCGCTGCATGTAACAATATTGGATTGGTGATGCATTTTTTTTATCAATGTATCACCGCTGCATGTAACAATATTGCTTTGGTGATGCATTTTTTTATCAATGTAGCGAGTTATTACACTCAACAAAAATATAAACGCAACACTTTTGTTTTTGCTCCCATTTTTCATGAGATGGACTTAAAGATCTAAAATTCATTCCAGATACACAATTGTACTAGCCTGGCATTCCCAGACCTGCCACTAGGCGCTGGCAAATTAAATTTGCTGCGCGTGTTGGTCTGGAGACGCTCCGTTGAAGCTTATCAAGACTACCAGAAATCTGGTATAACGTTTCAATTGGTTCTATCTAATATGGGCGCGCCAGAGCCCTTTATATGGTGCTCTGGGGAGGACGTAACCGGATGACGACAGTGACGTGCATGCGACGTCGAAGCTGTGATAGTAAACATCAAAGATGGCTGCGGATATGTTGTGTGAGTTTGAGACTGCTTTGGCCTCGACCCTTTACGATTTGGAAGACGGGACTCATAGCTTTCACTAGCAAGTAAGTGGAATGTTCTGTTTTGCCGACCGACAACGGCAAACGTTTAATTGAACAGTTTAACAGCTGTTCGCTAAACGAACGGGGCTTACGTCACTTGTGCATCGCTCTGATTGGTTGTAGTGCTATCCAACTGCGTGCAGTGGCATTTGAAATGCACGAGTAGGAGCCGCCCCTAGAGTTGGAAATTACTATTGATCGTCGCCAGACCCTCTATCGTTCAAGATATCAGGGTCAGGATTTCCAGGCTACAATTGTACCATTTCTCTCAAACATTGTTCACAAATCTGGCTAAATGTGTGATAGTGAGCACTTCTGCTTTGCTGAGATAATCCATCCCACCTCACAGGTGTGCCACATCAAGATGCTGATCTGACATCATGATTAGTGCACAGGTGTGCCTTAGACTGTCCACAATAAAAGGCCACCCTGAAATGTGCAGTTTTGTCTCACAGCAAAATGCCACAGATGCCACAAGCATTGAGGGAGCGTGCAATTGGCATGCTGACAGCAGGAATGTCAACCAGATCTGTTGCTCGTGCATTGAATGTTCATTTCTCCACCATAAGCCGTCTCCAGCAACTTCGCACAGCCATTGAAGAGGAGTGGACCAACATTCCACAGGCCACAATTGACAATCTGATAAACTCTATGCAAAGAAGATGTGTTGCACTGCATGAGGCAAATGGTGGTCACACCAGATACTGACTGGTTCTGAGTCCCCAGACCCCCAATAAAGCAAAAAGATGCACATTTTAGAGTGGCCTTTTATTGTGGACAGTCTAAGGTACACCTGTGCACTAATCATGATGTCAGATCAGCATCTTGATGTGGCACACCTGTGAGGTGGGATGGATTATCTCAGAAAAGCAGAAGTGCTCACTATCACACATTTAGACAGATTTGTGAACAATGTTTGAGAGAAATGGTACAATTGTGTATCTGGGATGAATTTGAGATCTTTAAGTCCATCTCATGAAAAATGGGAGCAAAAACAAAAGTGTTGCGTTTATATTTTTGTTGAGTGTATTTACGTGCAGGCAGAGCTTTTTTTTGTCAGCACTCCCTTCTGAGAATATGTTTCTGCGGCTATGCCTGTAGCGTAGGCTACTTCAACAGCGGGTCTCCACACTGTTGATCCGTCTGGACAACGTTAGCTTGCATGCTTAGGATCCAACTGGCCGGCTGGTTTGAACTCATTTGTTTGTCTTTTTTATATTTTACAAGTTTACTCCTTGTGCTCTTAATTCAAACCGCATATCGCATCAGCTCACGTGATGAGAAACATAATCAGACTCCGTTTTCTCTCTCTCTCTCTCTCTCTCTCTCTCTCTCTCTCTCTCTCTATACCCACTCTATACCCACTATCCTCAGAAAAATCTGATTTTAAAAATGCATATGCCTAAAATAGATAGCGGATTTTTTTGCAAGTTAAATGGGAAATAAACTAATAAGAGATAACAATAAATAGACAGAGATATGTTTATATATTTTCATTGTGACACTGACACCTGTTTCAATTAAATAGGTTGCGGTTGTGTTGGGAAAAAATAGCCTACAACTAATTGCAAACCTATAGGCCTATATAATAATAAAAAGTTACTTTCTGCAAGTGATGCTGAGCTCGCAGCTCTCAGCTGTGCCAGAGCATTCACGTTGCTAGGGAAACCAGCTCCGTCGCAGCCCGGCGCAGCAGTGTGAACTGCCAGTCAGGCTCGTTGAGCATTTTCAAGTTTGCGTCTCTTTGTGTGGTGAATCTTTGGTCTGAACTGGGCTTAACCTGCTCAGCACCATAAGTGAGAGAACGTTCCCTAACAGAACGTTATTGGCCACGCCCACACCACCCTGCAAAATGTTCTAGACAGCAAAAAAGCAGTTTTTTGCTGGAATCATGAAAATGTATTTTTAATCAGATAATTGTAAACAGCTTATTGAGAAACCCAGTATTAATGTAATTTATTTATTTGTGAGGGTTGCCAGGGCCTTTAAAATCATTCTATTCATAACTGTCAGCTATAGAGGATTCAGCTGTATCGCAGAGTTGTCAGGATTCGCCACTGTCAGCAAGGACATGACGTCAAACGGCTTAATTGGGCTTCTCTTTGTGCGTAGGTACCCTGAGATGCCCTACGCTGCTGACGTTGTGAATACCTTAGATCAACAGGCTCTTGCATCCATCCTCACTGCATATGGGGAAGAAAGACACGCCAGGAAAATAGCTTCAGCCATTGTGGAGGCACGCCGTGTGAGCCCCATCACCCGGACACAGCAGCTGGCCAACGTGGTGGCAGGTAGCTCGACACAATTCTGATTAATTCTGGAGGCTGTGAGGGAAAATAAAACACAAGTGGAGTTATTAAGGCTGTCTCCCAGTGGGACGTATGTGTCTCGTTCGAAAATTACGTGAATAGTGACCTCAGTCAACATCTTCTCTCTTGCCTAGGTTTTGGTTGCCTTTCTTCCACACCTTCCCGTCAGAGATAAAGTTGAGACAGGCAGGGCTGGAGGGGGTCTGGAACCGAGTAAGGCTTAGACCTTTAAAACAAACAGAATCTC
The DNA here is from genome assembly GCF_949987685.1 of Ammodytes marinus. NCBI lineage: Eukaryota > Metazoa > Chordata > Actinopteri > Uranoscopiformes > Ammodytidae > Ammodytes > Ammodytes marinus. The sequence goes on along the minus strand of NC_137230.1, from coordinate 20,988,429 downwards.
ACATACAGTTGCCCATATATCTCTCCTCCCACTTCCTTATTTTTCCTTCTCTTCTCTTTTTTCTCGCATTTCCCCCCGGTTCTGTGCTCACAAATATACACACACACACCTGACACAAATGCAAACACCCCCAATGTGCTCACACACTACACACTCCTAAATCCTGATTGTTTTTTTCTTTTATCTTTTTTTGCCAAATGCCTCTCGATTTGAGCTGCTGAAATAGTGAGATGTTGTTTCAGTAGTTATTGCACAGAGCAGTATGTGCGTCAGTGTTACCCTGGGAGAACAGGTGTGAGTAAGAGCAGCTGTTTAATCTTTTTTGAAGAGCAAAGCAAGTCCCTATCAATGTTTTTTCAGAGCAATCATATACAGTAGGTCTTGATTTAAGAAGGTTCTGGGGGTTCAATTGGGCAATCGTGACAGTGATGTTGAAAGGAAACAATTATAAACACAAGAGAATTGACCAGGGTTAATGTTTGTGTGTGGGGAGGGAATCACTTTAGGGACTGAAATGTTGGTTGTGGTTTTGTCACACATTGCACAATAGTAAATATTTATTCAAAATGTTCTAGAGGGAAAACAATAAATAACACTGCAGATAATGTGTTGTATTTCTACTTTAATGTATTTGAATCAGCATCCACTGAGAAAGCTTGTTATTTGGACTGTCATTTGAATTCAATTGTACAGGAATATAAAACGTACTGCATGTAGTGGTATACAGATGTGTCGCTTTGTGAATTATCAGGGATTTGGGATGTTTACTCACCTTGGGCCAAATGTCAATGATGGGTACCCACAAAACCAAACCACACATGCGCTAGTAAAATATTACAATGTGCACAGAGTGTCAGGATTGTACCAAAATGGCAGGCCAGAACCCAATAGCACGACAACAAACAGTTCAGGTATTGCAACAAAGTTTAATGAGGAATCAAACCAGGTGGTAGCGAGGCAACAAGTCCAAGAGGGGCAGGCAAAGGGATAATCCAGAATCCAAAAAGGCTGGGTCAAAACACGAATAGGCGGGCAGGTAAACAGGCAGGAATTCAGAATGGGCTGGAGAGCAATGTAACACAAAGACAATCTGGCAGGGAACTGAGGGAATGAACCGGTATATATACTGTGGGGCTAATAGCTGATGGGGAGCAGGTGAGTGTGGTTAGGCCAGGTGGAAGTAATCAGCAGGGAGTGCAGAGCAGGGGGGAGTGGCCGGGTCTGAAATGACAAGAGAGTTAATATGGGAACAGACAAGTGACAAAAAACTAAATTGTGGCTGAAGTAGTGACACAGAGTTCACACACTTCAGACCAGGCATACACATGGATTAGGTGATATAAAGGAGTTGAGATAGTGATGTTAATCTGGAGATGTAAAGGTAGAGACAGAGTCTATTAATATGAAGAACTTAATAATTATTTTTTTACCATTTTTTTTGTATACAAATTTTTCAATATAAATGTTTTCGATACAACAAAGAAAGACACGCACATACAAAAGACGGAATACGACAAAAAACAACAAAACACACAAAAACAGACAGCCAGCACTCACTCAGTACAATGAAAAGAAAATGTATAAATGCACATGTCATGTAAATAAGACAAGATGACACAGAAAGTCCACTCATGGAACTAGTCAGAAATGAAGTCCAGGGGACCCGAAACAGAGGGAATCAAGGCAGGCTTGTAGCAATATTGATAGCAAGACTCAGGATGTGGATACAACACAAATCAACACAATGCATTACAGTTTAGGTACACTTAAAGGTGCTGTAAGCGGAATGGTTCTTTTAGCTAACTTCCTGTCAGTTACTGCAGTTAGCAGTCCCCTCACTCGTCCCTACGTCACCACATTAATGCACTGCGGTCTTCAAGCAGCAAGTTATAGCAGCAAGTTATCTAGCATCATCTCAGATCCATAAGTGTGATAAAACATGATAAAAACCATCAAAACAGACATTGGGAAGGATTTTTACCTGCTCCGCCATTGTAGGCGCATACACATTCACCCATCTGTTGCTCTGGCGTGCACCAGCAGTGAGACCATGGAGTGTATATACTATATACAGTACGTTCCAAATTATTATGCAAATGATTTTTTTCTCAGATTTTCCTAAATAGTTGATGCAAATGACAGTCAGTATAATTTTCAAGTCATCAACCGATAGAGTATGATTAAAATTTTATTGAACAAACCTCCCGGTGATAAAAACTCAAAATGCACCTTTCCAAATTATTATGCACAACAGAGTTTCAAAACATTTTATAGGTTGTAAAGAACTAAAAATGGTCATTTGTTGAATTTGCAGAATGTGGAGGTCATATTTAGTGAAATCAAAAGCTATTTAAATCAAAAACATCTTAACAGGCCAAGTTACATGTCAACATAGGACCCCCTCTTTGATATCACCTTCACAATTCTTGCATCCATTGAACTTGTGAGTTTTTGGAGAGTTTCTGCTTGAATATCTTTGCAGGATGCCAGAATAGCCTCCCATAACTGCTGTTTTGATGTGAACTGCCTCCCAACCTCTTTTGCTCAAGGATGCTCCAAAGGTTCTCAATAGGGTTAAGGTCAGGGGAAGATTGGGGCCATACCATGAGGTTCTCTCCTTTTATGCCCATAGCAGCCAATGACACAGAGGTATTCTTTGCTGCATGAGATGGTGCATTGTCATTCATGAAGATGATTTTACTACGGAAGGCACAGTTCTTCTTTTTGTACCACGGAAGAAAGTGGTCAGTCAGAAACTCAACATACTTTGCCGAGGTCATTTTCACACCGTCAGGGACCCTAAAGGGGCCTACCAGCTCTCCCCATGATTCCGTCCCAAAACATGACTCCGCCACCTCCTGGCTGACGTCGCAGCCTTGTTGGGACATGGTGGCCATTCACCAACGATCCACTAGTCCAACCATCTGGACCATCTAGGACTGCACAGCACTCATCAGTAAACAAGACTGTTTGAAAATTAGTCTTCATGTATTTCTGAGCCCAGTGCAACCGTTTCTGCTTGTGAGCATTGTTTAGGGGTGGCCGAATAATAGGTTTATGCACAGCTGCAAACCTCTGGAGGATCCTACACCTTGAGGTTCGCGGGACTCCAGCGGCACCAGCGGCTTCAAATACCTGTCTGCTGCTTTGTGATGGCATTTTAGCAGCTGCTCTCCTAATCCAATGAATTTGTCTGGCAGAAATCTTCCTCATTATGCCTTTATCTGCACGAACCCGTCTGTGCTCTGAATCAGCCACAAAACTCTTCACAGTACGATGATCACGCTTCAGTTTCTTTGAAATATCTATTGTTTTCATACCTTGTCCAAGGTATTGCACTATTTGACGCTTTTCGGCAGTAAGTTTATTTGCCGATTACATGCAAAGCAGCTGACTGAGAGATCGGCTTTATGAAATGCGCACATTGTGTAAATGATCACTATGAATAAAGAGTGATTTTACACTTACATTAACATAAATAAACCACTTACTTCTCTCTTCTGATTGGATAAAAATTTCGGGATACTCCAATACGTTTATTTGCCGATTACATGCAAAGCAGCTGACTGAGAGATCGGCTTTATGAAACCCGCACATTATGTAAATGATCACTGTATGAATAAAGAATGATTTTACACTTATATTAACATAAATAAACCACTTACTTCACCTTTAAAAAGGAATACAACAATTTTTTAATAAAGAACCTCAGGACCCAGTTTGAGGTCTTTCCCTCTTGATGTGTTCAATGAAAGGGCTACAAATATTTTAAACTTGGAATGGGAGGAAGACAATGTAAATCGAATTTCTTCAAGGTGCAAACAAGAAACCATATCGTTTAGACACTCTGTGAAGCAGGGAGGAGAAGTTGACTTCCATTCTCTTAAAATAACCCGCTTTGCAACGACCATACCAAACATGAGAGCTTGTTGTAAAACGTAGGGAAGAGTCAGGTAATAGTCGGAGCAGCCCAATATCACCAGGAGACAGTCAGGAGTCAATGGTCTGTTATATATCGTACTGTACAGATGAAAAATGTCAATCCAAAAACTTGTGAGCTTAGAGCAGGCCCAGAAAAGATGTCTGAGAGTTCTGTCAGCAGACTTACATTTATCACAGGTAGCAGACACAGAAGGGAAAATTCTATTCAGCTTAGTTTTGGAAAAGTGCAACCAGTGAATTACTTTAAACGGAGTCAGCTGAGACCCCCCCCCCCCCCCCCCATTTACAATGTGACCCAAACCAAGGTTTAATCACAACCTACACCATTAAAATTCAGGAATGATTTTGTTTTATTTTGTATCTATAGGCCTTTGTATAAGGATACTTTGGAATTCTAATCACATTATTTTAAATTAAAGTCTTAGGTCGTGCTTATCAATTGCTCATAATAGCCAGTAAGCCTACTTCTGTGTTGGACATTACTGAACCTATTCCCTTTTACAGCACCGCCCCTAAGAAAATAGTTCCAACGTCCCTGGCTCTACTCCTTGTTGAGTGATGGCTTTGTTGCTTGAGTCTATTGGGTCCGGCTGGCTATTATTTTTCTTCTGCATTGTGACACCAAAACACTATCGAGAGTTTACAGGAAAGCTTATACGGCGTCCGAGCGGAAAAAAAAACATTGGAAGTGCAGTGTTTTATAGATAAAATTAAGGAGATGGCACGCAGCACTCGAAAAACACATCTACACCATTACTGCGCACAAGCCCCCCCCCCCCCCCCCCCTTCATGAAGTATATTTAATGGTGTTAATATAGCATCTGTTCTAACTAAATCATCATTGACGAGTACAATTCATGAAATTAGAACAGGTTTTTCCCTTTGTCCTACTTTTGATTTGATTGACAGGTGTTACTTCTCACCCCTTTGTTTGTGACTGGTGACAACTTCTGTCATGATCAATCCCTGATATAAATGTTGTGAAGTAGTTCTGTCTGTGAGTCACATCAATTTCATATATGAGCCATATTGCATTTTGTTTATTCATTTCAAACCTTTTTGCATCTGTAGACCTTCAACTCTTGACAACTCTTCCTTAGTCTCCAGTTATTGTTCTCTCTCCAGTTTTGATTCATGTAAATGTGGCACATTTATTTTTTTCAACTGGTTATCCAGTATGCACGGGATTCAAGGAAACAGACTGACATAACGTTGCATAAAGTCGAGAAAGCCATAAAACTAAATGGCACAGACTAAATTAGGGCTGCAACTAACGATTATTTTGATAATCGATTAATCTGTCGTTAATTTTTTCGATTAATCGATTATTAATCGATTAGTGTTTTGGCCCGTAAAATGTCAGAAAATGGTGAAAAATGTTGATCAATTTTCCAAAGCCCATGTTGACTTCCTCAAATGTAATTTTATGTCCAAAACACACTGATATAAGTTCACATATATATCTATATCAGTTTACTGTCATAATAGGATAAAAGAAACCAGAAAATATTCACATTTGAGAAGCTGAAATCAGAGAATTGAGATTTTTTATTAAAAAATGACTCGAAACGATTAATCGATTATCAAAATAGTTGGCGATTATTTTAATAATCGATTAATAATCGATTCGTCGATTAATCGTTGCAGCTCTAGACTAAATAAGCTATAAACCGACATGAATATATTGCACACCTTGCCCATTGTCCCGAGGAGATCTGTTGATATTGGACGACATGATTTACATCCGCTGCAGATGTCCATGTCAACCAAGAGGCAGTGTTTGGGTGTTTTTCACATTTATAATTTTAAGTTTAATTATTTTGTGTGCTTTGTTTTTATGTCATGTTTTTTCAAGTTATCCTTTAACCCTCTGAGCCCTGAGGGCATTTTCTCGATTTTACATGCTTTTATAAATTACCATTTTAGAGGGCAAGTAGATAACATAATACCCAGCTGATTCATATTAAAATGTTCAGAACACTCTCAGCTCTCAGTTAGGAAGGTTAAATTTTGCCCTAGTCCAATGTAAAAAAAAAATATTTTGACATAAATGTTGTAATTTGAAGTCCGATTTTTGAAAAATTTCGAAATTTGTGTGAAATAATACCTTTATTCATCTGATTAAATTATTTTGGCTCTTGAAATTGCTTCTCCAAAACCTTAGCTTCTAAAATGTACTAGAATGTTTCCATCAAAAGGTTGGGAAGAGCAAAAAACATGACTAAAATTATCTTTTTGTCCAAACGTTTTTTGGTTTTTTGGTTCTCGATTTTACATGCTTTTATAAATTACCATTTTAGAGGGCAAGTAGATAACATAATACCCAGGTGATTCATATCAAAATGTTCAGAACACTCTCAGCTCTACATTAGGGAGTTTCACTTTTGTCCTAGACCAATGTGAACAAAAATATTTTGACACAAATGCTGCAATTTGAAGTCAGATTTTTGAAAAATGTGGAAACTTATGTGAAATAATACCTTTATTCACCAGGACAAATTGTTTTGGCTCTTGAAATTGCCTCTCCAAAACATTAGCTTAGCGAAGGAATACAATAATTGACTAATGTTAACATGCTAATACTAAAATAAAATATGAATAGTGTGGATGCAGGAGAACTTCAGATACTGCCAGAGGAAGGACATGATCCACACCGTCTCGTCTCCACCAGGGAAAACTGGAAGAGAACAGACAGACAACAAATGAGCCAAGAAAAGTGAACAGGCATGAAAACAAAAAGACTATCCTGCTGAGCGAAAGCATTATCCCCATTTACAAAGCATTAGCTTCTATAATGCACTGTCATTTTCCCAAAAAAAGTTGGGAAGTGCAAAAAACATGACTAAAATCAAATTAGCCAAAATACAAATAGTCTCTTACTCTACTTTGACCACATATGAGGAATTAAGCAAAATGAGACTGAATAATGACTTGATACTAGTGTTGTTTTTGTCAACGAAATGTATGACAAAATATCGTCGTCAACGAACATTTATCACGTGACAGAAACGAGACGAGACGCAACGTAAATGGTGGTCATGTGACGAAGACTATAATCAAATATATAATGCTTTATTGTTGACTAATAAAAACTGGACTAAATGTGGTTTACAAAAACAAAAACTGACATTACAGCATCGTAAGAGAGGCCGTGTCCGGAGGGGATGTCACTTTTCCCTGTGTAAATGTTAAAATCTATGGTGTAGCCATTGCTTGAGTCCGCCAAAATGAACAATTTGAAACCCCACTTAGTAGGTTTGGCCTTCATGTATTGAGTAATTCCGGTTTTAGCCTTTGAGGCAACCATCCTTTCATCCACAGCTAGGTTTTTGTATGGATGAAAATAGGTCTTTGCTGCGGTTTTGATCAAATTGAGGAGAGGTTTGACCCTGAAGAGTTTGTCGAATTGTGGCGTTCCCTTCTTCCTATCATTGTTTACATCTTCATCTGGATCACCTATGTGTAAGTTCCAGGAGATGACACCAAATCTGTCCCTACTCATGACTGTTGCGGCAAATGGACAGGTTAAACTGTGGTTCTGCCTCCAGTAATCAGCAATGTGGTGTAGTCTAACCAGGGCCATGTAAAAGAGGAGTCCAATGTACTTGTAAAACTCCTCAACTGTCAAATCAGTCCATTTAAACTTTTTACCCATGGCAATTTTTTTGGCAGCCTGTTTATTTGTGTTGCTACAGAGTGTGTGTACAGTGTGTGCAGTGAAAAACAATTTGAAGAGCTCAATTGGTGTGTAGAAGTGCGTGCCTAGCTGTGGGCCAGGGGTGCGTGCAGGTTGAAACCTGGAGACAGGAGGAGCGGTGTCCTGGTCTTCCTCAGTCTTCCAAGCCCGCTGCTGCGTAGGGGGTGCTGGTGGAGTTAGGACACGGGACCTCTTTGCGGGTGGTTCTCCTCTTCTCCTGGACCTGGTGCTGCCACAGATTCACAGAAATCAGTCTCATTATCTCATAACAAAAATATTCAAACTTCACAACTTGTATTTGCAAACAACAGTGTAATAAAAGTCGATGCAAAAACATTTCCATGCTGTACTATTTGTAAATTGTAAAGGGAAATACTTTTACACAGAATACACATCTATTACTATTATTTTCAAACAAAAGTAAACAAAAGTAGTGCTATCAATAGAGAAATCAGTCCCTGTAATGTCAAGAATGCAAAATTCAAGCTATCTTACATTTACACACAGAGCTTCATTTGCAATTTCTAAAATAAATTATACCCGTTTATAAACAGCTGTATAGCCTACTACAGTTTGTTTGTTTCTCTCTCTCTCTCTCTCTCTCGTAACTTCTGTCTCCTCCCCTCAGCCAGACTAAATGACGGCTTTCCATGTCCCACAACAGACAGCGCTGTGTGTGTGTGTCAAAATATTGACACACACACACACACACACACACACACACACACACCCCGGGTGTCCATTTATGCGAGACAGCTAGCAAACAAAATTGAGACACACGGGGAAGATTGCTTACTTTTACTTGTTTTCAAACTATTACTTGTTTTCAAACAACAGAAGGCTGGCGACAAGAGTATACAGCTCTGTCACGTCAGTTCCAAAAAAAAAATCGGTCATGTCACGGACGCAACATTCAAGCTAGTTTACATGTTCACACTTAGCTTCCATTACAAAAACAGACGTTTTGTCAAATAAATGCTCTTACCCGTCTTCAAATGGATCCATGTCATCTTCATATTCCTCTTCGTCAAAGCCCTCAATGTCGGAATTGGCGTCTTCCTCTGAATCTCTCAGCTGTCGAACATCCGCGCCATGGTGAAATCGAAATTAGGAGCATGATAGGAGAGTCCTTTGTTCAGTGATTGTGTATGTTTGACCTTAGTGGGAGGTCCTTAGTGATTACACTAAGTTGATTGGATGGTTTTTCACAAAATATGACAGCAAGCAGCTCTACCAATCACGCAAGGGAAAGGGCCGATGACGTTTTCGCAAAATGTTGATTGACAAGCGGCTCAGCCAGTAGCGCAAGGGAAAGGGTTGATACATTTTCGCGCCTCTCAGCAACATATCTCTGGCTGTGAGTCACGTAGAATCACGCGAGAATATGTCCCGGAAACGGGAGAATCTCAGCTTTCCGGTGATATTTAAACCACATTGCTGCGATTTAATAATGTTAAATAATGTATTAAAACATAACGAAATCACCGACAGAACGCCATAGAACGCAGTACTGCGGGCTCCGGGTCCAGAGGGTTAATGTGAGGCTCTTTGTAAAGTCTTTTTCAGTTTGAGATCTATAAATAATTGCTAACTTTTTCTGACGTTTAACAATAATGAGTGAGATCCCATTGCTGGATGGTTTACAAATAGATGTGATAAATTGATGATAATCACGGTTCTACAAATAGCCACGGCTGTGCGTAGTCGTCTTGTTGTGCACGTGGCATCTGTTTCATAATTGATTGAGATCCCTAAAATAGAACAATGACATTGCTCTTCAAATCCGACAAAAAGAGTGTGTATACACATGTTTTATTCAAGATTCCCAGTTTTGTTTTTTGATTCTGACCTTTGCTGAGCACTGACAACATAAATCAAGTGGGAAAAAGTCCTCATCTTTAGCTACATTACAGCGCGTAATGCATTAAACATGAACAACCCCATAAATGGCATAATCACCCTGTATTTAGCTGTGGTTTTGTGTGTGTTTGTGTTTGAGTGGTCAGAGAGAAGGATATGAGTGCATTGATTTAGAGAAGCTAACAAGCTGTTTAAAGTTAGTTTCCCACCCAGAGCAACAACTGTAACAGTAAAACACACGTGGTGATCTACTCGAATTAAAACAAGATTAGAATATATGCTACCACAGTTTATATAAAATGCATTTAGAGAAACTCGACCTGTTGCAAGGCTCCATGAAAAGGCATCTTAAGAACCCGGTTTACCTAGCCTGGCTCAGCCCGCCTACCAGTGGCGACTGGTGAATTTTCTTTTAGGTGGGGCTGAAATTTTACAAACCAAACCCATGTAGGGGGGATCTGGGGGGATCCCTTCATACAAATGAAGCATTCTGACAAAATAATAAAGACAAAATAGAACATTTCCTTACAAAGACAAATGGGGCTGGGGAACTAGGTTTTAACTTAATTGATTTGCCTTGTAGAATTCAGCAAGATTAAAAGTGCAAATACATCAATAACAATTCAGAATTATACACAAGTTTACATTCTCTCTCTCTCTGGCGTTAATCGGTATCACACCCAGAAGTACAAGCCTTCAAAGACTGAATAAGAGATAATAAAAGTTGAAATAAATCATCAGCAAGTGCTGGGAAACAAGTGATTATGATCACTGATAAAATTAATACATAAACACAAATTGTGACCATATGTCTTGTGTGTGTCACACCACCATAGGTTTGCAGAGAATTATATATATACAATATGCACACTAAAAGCATACCAACATAGGTTTGCAGAGAATTATTTACAATATGCACACTAAAGGCATGATGCAAACATAGGTTTGCAGAGAACTATATACAATATGCACACTAAAGGCATGATGCCAACATAGGCAATAGGTGAGGTTCTAGTGTTATGAACGTGTCAATCGCATAAACAACCAACGTGATAATGGTAAGTCTAGCAGTAATCATACATGCTCAAAGTTTAAAAAAGCACTGCATAATATTTTGAGTTGCACTACTCGTAGACTGTAGAAGAGGGGGGGAAAGCTGCGCGGTGTGTATCTCCTGCTCTGACCGCAGCTGGGAGGGACTGCTGCGCGAGGACCGGGCCGCCTGTCAGTGCTCTGTTACGGGAGAGGGGCCGGGGAGTCTCCCGCTGCTCGTTGAGAAGACTTAAAAGTGATACTTGCCTTGACGAAAAAGTCACAAATAACACCAGAAAAAAAGCTAGAGTTGTCGCATGTCGCTGTTTTGGAAAAAAAAGTCGCCAGGGGGGTTGAAAAGTCGCTAAATATAGCGACAACATCGCTAAGTTGGCAACACTGCACGCGACTCCGAAAGCAACCGTTAGTAGATCCGAACGTTGGTGTTATTGTTGCCAGGTAACCAGTTACTGGGCGCCAATGCCTAGCGCCCCAAACCCTCAGTTAAAACTGAATGGCAATAGAAATTGATAGGGCCACTCTGAGTGAACGAGGGTTTGGGGCGCCGTGAACTGGCGCCCGTAGAAGCTAAATGAGTCAGTTTAGAGCTTGAATTTCGCCATGAAATGTAAATACAGTGCCAGAATATAAATTCAGTGTGCATTCTTAAGTGAAATTAAATAGTTTAGTTGCCTCAAATTAACACACACAAAAAAAACGATTTTCTTTTTTATACTCGGAACTCGGAGATTTCCAACTTGGTAGTTCCGAGTTCCGACGTGTCTGTGTTCCAGTGCATCTGCTCGCGAAAGTATGCACACCTACAACCTTTCTCATCCAAATAACTAAACGTTAGACTCTAGCAAGTTACCGTTACCAGGTACCGGTAGATCCATAGACTACAATATGTAGTGAAGTCGGAAATTTCCGAGTTCCCAGTACAACTGAAACGCACCGTCAGAAGCCGGCTCATGACACGACCAAACGTTATGCGATTGGTTGGCTGATCCAGATTGGCACTGGACAGATCCAATAGTTTTAAACTTCAACAGACACCCGCCTCCAAGTGAGTGAACGTTTGCCAATAGGGCAGTTCCAGACCTTCTGTACAAATGAAATTAAGAACGATGGTCTGGTTGGACCAGGCTACGGTTTACCCATTTTTACCAACTGTTTTCTTTGTAAAGATTCCTGGCTTAAATGTTTCCTAAATATATATGTTCTCACTTGCATTAAGTTGCACAATATGCCTGTATAATTCAATCATAGAATATGTTTATATACTGTATATTGTATATATATTTCAAACTATATTGGCAGTGAAAGTGACATTGCTGACCTTTTGAGGGAAGAAAAAGCTACAAGTGCAACATGAAGGAAGATAGCATATAAGCTTTTCTGCAACATATAATTTTATGTAAACCTGACGAGGCGTAGTTTGCAGTCTGTTATGAAAAAGGAATCGATCGTACAAATACTTCTTTTGAATAAATAAATTAACAATAAATCAAATGTTATGTTCTTTTATGACAAAGCACCTATGTTTGACAAATTCCTGATTTGTGGTGTTGCCACTTCACTCTCAACAGTCCAACAGTGTTTCTGTCGATTTACGGCTCAAATTGTAGGTTCAACATGAGCAAATACATCCTATCATCTATTGTGCTGCTATTAGTCTCGCAAAGCCAGACCAAACTACAGCAAGTAGTATGGTCTGGAAGCACTCTGTTTAGAGCCGTCTATTCGGGTGGGGAAACCGGGGGAAACTGGGCTAGCCTGTTTGTATTTGTTTAAACCAATCACAATCATCTAGGGCGGGGCTAACCCCGGGAAGCAGCAGCGGTGTCCTGCAAAATAGTGCCGGGGGGGGGGACTTATTTTGATGGAACGTCTTCACGCCCAGAGACTGTCAGAGAAATGGCTAAACCCGCAAACGCCACACAAAAACTATTAAAGACAAAAGGAATATACATAGTGTGTTGCTTTCTAACCAGCATGTCAAGACACCATACACTTTAGCCCCCGAGGAGCTCACGGGATAACTTAACCGGAGTTAACTTGCCACGTAGTGTTATCTCTGGTAACATTATCATCTGCGGTTGAGAGGACGGATACGGCGGTCGAGTAGAATTTATAGCATTCGAGAATTTATGTCACCACCTCCTATCGCTGTAGTCAGAGCCGTAGTCCGTCTGTTTACAGGCAGAACAGGGTTTTGACGTTGTGAGCGCTACACCAACTGCAGCAAGTAGCCGTAAGTTGCTAGGTGATAGTGGAAGCCGTTGGAATCTTTCCCCGTCGCTAAAACACCGCTGCTTAGTCCCTAATTCACCAAAGAAAGGGAACGGCGGATCTTAATCTAGCTGGTTATAAGGTCCGGTGCTCAATTCAAACCCCCACGCTTCATTTTCCAGAGTTTATGAGGGTATTTCTGCCCGGGGGTAGTTGTACAATGAAGTTGGACAGCTAGGCTAAGCTAGGATGCGTCCCGGACCGCCGAAGTATCGCCACACTTTATTTCTGTCTACAATAATGTGACTTCCCACACCCTGTGTGTGTGTGTGTGAGAGAGAGCGCTGCACATAAGCACACGGGTTGACTGTGAGCGAATTGTTTCCGAATTTGAGGGGGATCACAATAGGGGAAAGCCAGCAACCGGAAAAGGAGGGGGCTGTGTCAGGGCAGCGTAGCTTTTCGACGCAAGCGAATAGACGCTGGCGGAAGTGGTCATGCCAGACTATGCTGCTATACATCATACAAAGTTGTTACCTTGTTCCCCTGTTCGATTTATTCTGTTGTTTCGAACAAACGCCTGCCTTGGTTTGTATGGCCGGTATCATGAAACATCAATCACTGTTGCTGTCCAAATAGCTCATAGTGGACTGTGCTTGTCTTCTCACCTTTGTTGATGCATGCAACAAACATCAAATATAGCAAGATGAAGAATACACTTAACACAAAGGAAGAGTGCAGCGAGTGTTGTCCTGTGTAACACATTCACAAGGTTGTGGTTCAATCTTAACTCCCCGATTTTTAATATTAATACATATTAATCTCTAGTTTTCTCCATGGATTTGTCCGTAGGATCTTTGAAAGATGAATAAGAAAGAGAGCTTATGGCTTGGTGAGGCCAGATCAGGGCTGGTACTTGCTGTGGAGGCATCGTATTGATTCTAGTGTGAGTCACACCTCGGGCTGTTTAGTGCAGGAGGAGAAAAATGCCACATCACTCACTTCTCTATTTATTGCAGTTTCTGTTTAGGTCTATATAAGCGTCTAATTGTTATTTAGCCTTCTGTGTGGTGGTTATGTGTTAGTCAATCTACTCATATATAAAGTTAAGAATTCCCCAACTTTCATGTGCAGCAAATGTTATAGGTTTAGCCACTATTGTCTACAATATAGGTCCTATTTGTTCAAAAGATTCTGAGGCATTCTGCAACCTGCATGTTATTCATTTAGTTAGCTTGTAAGCAAGTGTGTTTTCCTGCCATTCAAGGTGTTCTCAGCACATCTGCATTCGTTTTCATCTGCACATGCATTTTTAGTGAGGATAGCTCAAATAACTTTAGGAAGATTTGGACAGCATGGGAAGTTTTTTGGTTCATTGAGAAAAACATAAATCACTTTTAAAGTTACAGAAAGCAGGGCAAGACTGAGTGCTCGAATCAAAGAGAAACAACCTCAAAAATGTTAAATAGCTAACAGGGCATGTGGAATGAATTAGTAATTTTCTTCTCTGTGATATTTACTGTAACTTTAACTTGGCATTCAACGATGTGAGACATAACAAGAGACAATTGGCTGCATTTACCCTGGTATTTTGGTGACACATCAGCCATAACAGCATCTCCACCCTCCATCTGCTCCACACTGCGTCTGGTGAACCTGCCACTCAGTCCTGTTGAAGCGCTCTCTCCACCGGTTTTGGTGTATTTTTCAATAAGCACTGTTTTTTTGTGCCTTGTCAATTAATCTCCCTTTTATTTAAATTGTAAATTGGCCTATGTTTGCTGATCTCAGTTGAACAGAAGTGAATGCAACTGGATTCATTTTATTGTTTGATATTTTTTCACTCAAGAGGCTTCTTTCATTCCCCTGACTGGTGCAGATCCCGCCTTTTCATCCTTTTTTGTGTTAATCAAACACTGATAATAACACCCGTGGGGTGATGAATCCTGAGAAGCAAGGTTTGGTTTGGTGGTCGTTTCTCTCTTGCCCTTTAAATGGATAGATTGAGAAGCCTGAAGAGGTGGCCCTCCTGGCCCTCAATCTTGTGCAGTGGTTGTTTTGCATTTGGACTGGGTAATTCATACATATATATAGTGCTGCATGAAAGTTTGTGAACCCCTTGAGCCTTTTGGAATTTTATTTATTCTAACCATTATTAATTAATTTTTTATCAATACCAGTATTTTTTATATGAGATAACAGATGTTTGTTAATCCATTCAACATTTTTCTTTTCCGGAAATCAATTGTTAAAACAGATTAAACAAATTATTTGACATCTTTTGTATGTGCAAAAGTTTGTGAACACTGAGCTGCATTGCTTAAATTGAGCAGGTAAAAACAATCAGATGGGCCAAATTGAGGGATGAAATGGACCAATGTAGTGAGAGATCTTTGGGGAAGAAATTGGGCGGCACTAGATAAAACAGATATCAAACCAGGTCAGTTTAGGCTCACCAAAGTGAACCCATACAGGTCAAACATGCTAAAAGGGAAAACAATCTCAGAGGATCTCAGGAATAGAGTTGTGATGCTGCACATTTGTCTGGGGACAGCTATAAATTAATTAATCCATCGGTCCACCGTGAGGCAGATCATCTACAAATGGAGAGCTTTAAGAGTGACTGAACATCTGCCTAGAAGTGGACTTCCTTCAAAAATATCCACAAGCACCACAAAAAAAAGTGATTTTTCAGTTCAAAGCCAACCCAAACATTACATAGGCTGTATCTCGATTCAGGGGTTGCGGTCTACGAAGGCTGCATTTGAAGACCGATTGCGTCATAGCGGCGCGCAAAGGTTGTTCCATTTGCAAGGCTCCTTGCAAGGCTCCTCATATGCGGCCGAGAAATGCAGCCTTCGTTTCACGGTTTTGAAGGCTGCATTAGATGTATCCTTCGCAGCCCAACATATCCCATGATTCATTGCGTTTTTTTCAGAGATGGCATACAATAAAATAAAAAATAACAAAACAGCAACGTGTTGCTCCATCTTCTTAACTTTTATCTTCCTTTCTTTTTTTCTTGTACTTTTTTTTCTTTTCGTCTGGTAGGCAACTTCTTTTTCTTTTTTCCTCTGTTGACAAGGCTGTTTCCGTTGGCAGCAATCAGGGTTGCTAGGCAGCACAGGAGCGGCGAGTCGTCACGCAAGGTAACGGCTTGTTACGCAAACCGGAAATGCTCGTAAACGGAGACCTGCGGAGACCGTCCCGTTTAACAACGCTCGTTCGGCCCTGGTTCGGCCTTCGAATCGGCCTTCATAGGCTATAGCCTTCATAGACCGCGAGACCGCCTCCTTGGTAGGTCTCTGTAATGGGATACAGCCATATAGTGATTTGCAGACCTCTCTTGCAGCATCTGGGACAGATGTGCATGGTTCCACAATAAGGAGAAAACTCAGTCAACATGGCTTTCATGGGAGGGTTGCTGAAGAAGCCTCTGCTCTCAAAAAAGAACATAACTGCTTGTCACAACTTTGCCAGAGAGCACCTGGAGATACCTGAAGAATTATTCTGTGGACAGATAAGTCCAAAATTTAACTGTTTGGTGATAACCAAAACCACCATGTTTGGGCAAAAAGTAAACGCAACTCTGCCTAGCACCAAGAGAACCTTCTCCCAAGTGAAGAATGGTGGTGGCAAATGGTCTGCAAATCTCCAGATGTAATGTTTGGGTTGGCTTTTACCAGGAGGATATTTTTGAAGGAAGTCCACTTCTAGGCAGATGTTAAGTCATTCTTTAAGCTCTTCATTTGTAGATGATAGCTCAAACTTTTTTATATGAATTTATAGCTGTCCCCAGACAAATGTGCAACATCAAAACTCTATTCCTGAGATCCTCTGATATTTGTTTCCCCTTTTAGCATGTCTGACCTGTATGGGTTCGCTTTGGTGGGCCTAAACTGACGTGGTTTTTTCTCTGTTTTACCTTGTGCCACCCAATTTCTTCCCTAAAGATCTCTCATTACATTGGTCTATTTCATCAATCAGTTTGGCCCACCTGATTGTTTTTACCTGCTTAATTTAAGCAATGCAGCTCAGGGTTCACAAACTTTTGCACATACAACAGTTGGCAAATCATTTGTTTTATCTCTTTTAACAATTGATTTCTGGAAAAGAAAAATGTTGAATTGATAAACAAATAAGTTGAATGTGTACGTGGTAAAATTGCCGCTGCGTAACGTTTAGTGGTCTGGCTGTGTGAGACTAGAAGGGATCAAACTTAGCAAAATGTACCGCCTTTCTCGTGTTCATATAATTTTTTTTTCAATTACTTTTTGGTACTGTTGTTTGTTCTTTCTGATTTCCCAAATGCATATAAAACACTGACTCAGACCATTTCTCTTTCTCTAGGATCCTTTCCCTCTGCCGTTCTCTACGCACGTAAAGACCGACTCCACCGACCTGCACATGTGGCCACTAAGACCTTCCAAGCTCTGCGTATCTTTGTGAACGATGAGCTGAATGAACTACACGCAGGCCTGCGCGCTGCCCGGGCAGCACTGAGACCTGGAGGACGTCTCTGCGTGATCACCTTTCATTCTCTAGAAGACAGACTAGTCAAACGTTTCCTCAAGGGAGAGGACTTGTCTAATCTAGATCAGTATCACTTCAGCCCGAGGAAGCAAGGTGCTGCCAGGGAGAAATTGGTGGATGAAAAAAGAGCTGGTGAAAGGGATTATTGGCTCCCGCTGCGAAGAAAAGTGATCACCCCAGAAAGGGACGACGTAAAAGACAATCCTCGAGGGCGCTCTGCTAAACTAAGGGCAGCACTCAGACGTTAATTTTTTATTTAAGAATTTCTCTCTTTTCATCCAAACGTGGGGAGTGGGCCCTTAACCACTACACCACTAGCGCCCTGAGTTGCAGTTTCATAATATTTATTTTCCAGTGTTAGTCTGCTGTAGAAGCATTTTTATTTTTTTCTTCAATTTTTTCTATTTTAATCTTGCCACAGCAAAAACCCAGGGTTAAACCTTGTAGCATTACCTCTTGCTTTCCAATTCACACATAATGGTGGTAATCCGGTTAGTGTTGTCATCCTCTGCTGCATTAGTTTTGCCTGCTGGTCGATTAGACTGTATTTAACTAATCACTAAAATCACTGTGCTGTGCTCTGAACTTTACAGCACAGCACAGTGATGGATGAACTCTTGGCAAGGGAAAGAATGAGTCTCCCACACAATATGCCAGCTGGATGGAGATGTTTTATTTCATTTGCAGTTGAAGAAATATAAGGTGACACCATGTGTCACAAATGCAGCATATGACTGCAAACTGTAAACTGCATTTTTCCAAATGTTGATCACTTATGTACTGTAGGTTTGGCTTGGAAAAACTAATTAAATTAAGTGAGTATGTGACCTTAGTTCATTTAATTTATCTTTTTCCATCCCAACAAAAAACTTAGTTTGATTCAGCACTGTAATGCCATCAGTTTGAGGGTGCACACTTTGAACAATTTTAATAAAGAAAATATCTACAATGAAGTTTCTTTTAACTTTATTTCTGTGTCCTTTTATAAAGAAATGTTTTGCTTCATTTAACTGTGTTTAGGCGGGCTGTAATTAACACTAAATTACTCAACTTACATATTAAACAAAAAAAACACCTTTTCCCACTGACGTCTGTGTTCTCCCTGAACTTCCCTTGATGAGTAGCTCAAGTGAAATCTCTACTGTACCATGTGAATCAGTAATGCCACCAAATACTGAATGACGCACGTGTCAGAAGTGGTGCTGAATGAGCCGGGTATTTGTTCTTGAGCGTTCT
Source organism: Ammodytes marinus (assembly GCF_949987685.1). Taxonomy (NCBI): domain Eukaryota; kingdom Metazoa; phylum Chordata; class Actinopteri; order Uranoscopiformes; family Ammodytidae; genus Ammodytes; species Ammodytes marinus. The sequence continues at coordinate 20,969,897 of NC_137230.1, read as the reverse complement.
CTCACCTTTGACTGTAAGCAGATGAGGTGTTTTGATCTTTACTATCTGACTTTGACTAATTGTAATTGCACCGTCAGTATTATTAACACCTTTTTTTTTACTCTTCTGTCTCAGTTTAGAACTCTCTAAATATACCCTTGTCGTTACCTTGGAAACTAAATGGCGCATTTAACTGTGTCTAAAATTATATGCGGTTTTAATCCAATATGAAATGATGCCATATCGTGAGTTTGAATGTCCCTCCCTTTTGACATCAGTGGATTTCAGTGAACGCAAATCGCTGTCCCTGTTGACAGATTATGTCTTGGCATTTGAATCTTTTGGTGCTTTGTTTCTATTTTATTGCCATGAGATCTCCACTGAATCACAGTGTTAACCATGCATGAGAAGGTGAACACCGGTAAGAGAATGTTACTCACGACTTCACTTCATAGTGACGAGTGACAATGTTCATATAAATAGAAAAGATGAAGAAAACGGGAGAGATGGACACTTTTTTATTAAGTGAATACATCTAATGAGCATTTTTTTTTCTTAAAGGGTTATTCTTGACCTTTTAAGTGTTCTTTTTCACTGCCACCGTTTACACACAGGATTGGATGTTGCCCGTGTGTGTGTGTGTTTGTGTTTGTATTCAATCCTCTTAACAACTCAACACACAGATTATAGAAAACACCATACTCACCATATGTACTGTTCCTAAAGCAATGATGAGATCAGACTGATGTCCAACTTCGTATAATTACAGTATTACGGAATTGCAATAGAAAAATGTTTGTTATATTGCTGTTGATTCTAATAAGTTAGCAGGTTTGGCTTACAGTATAATCATGTGAACTCAGTTTGAAACTGTGTACATTTACACCAGTATTGAACACAAAGGGAAACTCAAAGTCTGTTTACAAGTGTTGGTAATCAAGAACCTGCCGCTGGCAAATTTAAATTTGCTCAGCTAACTGGTCTGGACAGGAACCATTGGAGCTCATTAACTTTGTCGGAAAATTCGGAGCTACCAATCAAATCATACTATCTGATATGGGTGGGCCAGAGCCCCATTCATAAGGCTCCGTAACTGTAACAAATGTGGTGGAGGAAAGTAAACTTGATCCACCTTTTTGGGAATGTTAATGTGTTTAATTGTCAGAAGTAAAGCTGATATTGCCCTCATTAATTAACGTCATTTGAGGAATCTTAAATGAGGTATATTGGTCTGTTTAAAATGTTTTCAGCTGACACCTCTACATCTAGGCAACATAATCCATTATACCGTTCAAAAGTTTGGTATCCCCTGACACAAAAGTTTGATTGGATATATATTAGGATGGCTGAGAGGTCTACTTTGTATTAATGCATTGTCTTTCATGCTTTCAAAATACATTTTATTTTGGATGAAAATTTATGTTTTATTAGATTTGAGCAACAATAATAGGAATAAAATAAATCACCAGTCATTGGTACAGGAATTAGAAGCTTAGCATCTAAATATCTGCAGATAAAAATTGGAACAGGTTCCTGTTAAAATGCTGTATATCGCCTAAGTAAGAATATTCTGATGCCGCTGTTCCTTACAGGTGACAGTGCTGCCTCCACATACCTGCTGCACACCATCATGGATAACAACAGCCCAAATGGAATGGTTTGGTCGCTCTGCTCTGATACGCGAACCAGAGGAATTTCCGTTGCGCGTAATAAATGCCGATGTGACAATATGCGTCTGATAAATGTTATCAAAAAAATCAATCGCCTGGACGGATTGAACAAGAGAGCACTTTGTGTGTTAACATCCAAAATGTGTATTTGCACAGATGTCTGTTCAAACTCTCATACTTTTAGAACCATGCAATGTAATAAAACATTGAATGTGTCATTTCCAACTTTGAGATCACCAGTGTTCAATTTGACATGATTCCCATTAAAACCTTTTGAGATATTAAGTTCACAAGGCAATCCCACCTTACCAATGATCGGCTTGTCAGTTGCTGTCAAAGTAACAAACCTTGACACCAAAGCAGCAAACTGCCGTCAACAACCAGGCATCAGCAAAACCAACCAAACAAGTCATCCTCCTGTGGTAAATTGTTCCCAAAATTGTCATGTTAGCCAGCTTCCCCGACGATGTCCATTGAGAACCACATCATAACTACTGAGTGTGCGTTATCAAAGAACAGAGGCAGTAGTGCAATGATTGCATGGCTCAGCAGGTCAAGACAGCTGTTGAAAAAACCAATGGATGGCATCATATTGTGGTTTTACCACTGACGCACATCATGATATCATTTTAACTGCAGCAAATGTTGCACTACCGCCACTGTTTCTTGATAACACGCGGCACACACAGTGTTTATGACGCAGCACCAATGCCTGGTTCCAACAGTTGGCCTGGTAGCATATACGTTGTATGTGCTGCTTGAGTACTGTCTGAGTTGGAGGAATATTCGCAAGAATTTTAGACTTCTGTGGGAAGAGCCGTTTCCTATCCTCATTAATTTTTGTGCACTCACTAGTTTGGTCATACATCAGCACTACACATTGTTCCAGCAGTGTCATTGATCTAATGCTCTGTGGTCTGGAAGATTCTATAAAAGCCAGGTTTAACATGTAACTGCAAACTTACCAATAGTTTGAAAAGAGTGAAGTGTGATGCACTGCAAGTTGATCTTGTATACTATTAGTGGGAATTTGGTTCTTGCTGGCTCATACTGAAACTTTAATTGAACTTTGGCACAACAAAAAAAGAGTTGGAGGAATAAATATTGTTGGAAACTAGGAGCTGTTATTATTATAATTATAAATTTTCCAGCTTAAGTTTTTCTATACATTTGGAGGCACATTCTGCATTTTGAAGAGTATGCTGCAAGTAAAACTAATGTAACACAATATCACAAAAACATTTACAAGACAGAAAATACGAACTAAATAAAATTGTAGGCTAGAGTATGAAGAAATAACTCAATCTGTCTTCCACCAAAAAAACGAATGACTATACACTGCCTCTGAATATTCATCTGGCCCTGACTGAAGCTTTTTGTTATTTCTCCATCTCCGGCAAAGATGGGTGAGCGAGGCTCTGTGACCATTAACTCTCTGTATGAGGAGAGAGGCATGCGTCAGCCTGTAGCTCCCCCTGTGACAGAGTGAAGAATGTATGAGTTTCACAGCGTTCAGAGAACAGACAGAGGCACACAGCCACAGAAAACTCATCCTGTCTACATATTTCCTCCCTCCCTTCCTTCCTTCTCTCACTCCCCAAACAACTCTGCTGCTCTGCCTGCAAATAAAGATTGTGTGCTGAAAAACACAGAGGTCAAACACATTTGAATAATTTTTGTGATTGATACAGGGCCTGCGGGTCTCATGGGAAGAAGATCCAACTGTGAAAGAAGACAGCCATGTGCAAGTGCACAGCCGGGGGCTACTACAGCGATTTGCTGACTTTCAATTTGAAACTTAAAAACTTAGAAAATTCAAAGGGTTAAGATTTGACATTGACAACATGTGTTGGATTTTACCGACAATCATCACCTTTAAGCTGCCAAAAAGAAAATCAGAGGTGTTTATGTATCATGGATCACAAGCTGATCACAGCCCCTTTGTTATGTCTGACCCATCGACAGATTACTTCTTGCTGAAGGAGACACAACACCTGATTTCTTACGTTTCTATAAAAGTTAGCACCTCTTTTTTTCCAGCTCTACTGGCTGTATATCAAACCCTACCACAGCCATCCATCAAGACAAGGCATCTCCCACGACCACATCTATTCATAGATTGTAAAATGTCTTGCTCTAGAACAGGCTGCTTTGCCGGTTTACATTTGGAGCATTTAAAGAGTCTGTAAGATACAATTTTTCCGAGGCAAACATTATATGCGGGAAAGGTATAGTTTGCATGTTTGATTTGATCACTACAAAGTGGATGTAAGTCGGGGTGGATGGCGCTGTATGTTCGCCTCTCACCCTCAACCTTCCCAAACAATGTGTCAGTTCCATGTTGGTATTTCTTTTCTATATGGTGGTAAAAAATTGCAAAATGAGAAAGAGAGGAAAATTACAATGGAGAAAAAAAACTATACCTTCAAATCACATTGTAGGAGGTGAGATGGCAAAACCCAAAAACCAGGAGCTGTTTGTAATCAACACCAATGAGGCGATATATTGGATGGTGGCAGCAGAATAAAATCACAACCTTCCAAGTGGGTCCGCAGTATATGACTAAATCTTACCACCCCCCGCTTATTGCCATCATCCCACTGTAGGGAAAATTGCCTGTCTGGGTACAAGCCTGCAATTTTCCCAGCAGTTGTCCATTTGGCTTTTACAGAAGCACCACTCTCTAGAATAACAGTGATACTGAGGTCACACGCTGAACAGTCACCCTGGGGTTAAAATGATTGAGTTTGTGCGAGTATAAATTACTCTATAACACAGGACACCTTTACTCCAGTCTTTAATGGATACCTCCCTAGCCTTGTTTTATGGTTATCATATCAGTGTGAGCCCTGTCGCCTTGTGGTTTTTGCTCTGCCAAAGCAAGCATAGGACCTTGTTAACTCAGAGACTGGGATCTATTCTATCTTTTTGGTAATTTTCAACTCACAATGTTGTTAATATGTGCTGTGGTAGTGGTGCTTTGAGCTCTATTCCCCATAACAGGCCATTTGAGCATCAGCAGCTCCTATAAAGGAAAATGTTATTGTAATGTCCAATTAATAAGAAGAAAAATAGAAAGCTAGTACATCTTTTTATTTCTTGTCAATATTTATCAAAGAAAATGTTTTGCTCTTTTGTATTTTGCTTGACTTGAAATAAGCCACTTTCCTAGGAGAAGTAGTTCAGATAAATGCCAGAAATTATCCTAAGGAGTGGCATGGAAATTTGCACAACATTAAAATTTAAAATCAACTTTTTTGCTGTTATCATCCCATGTAAAGTCTTAAAATAAAGCTTGTGGTGTAGTGGTTAGAGCGTCCCCCTAGAGGTTGAGTCCTCATCGCAGCAGACCTGGTTCAAATCCGTTCCCAAGGTCGGTTTTGCATGTCCTCCCCTCTTTGCCCCATTTCAACTCTCCAAAATCTGTCTAATAAAGTAAAAAAATTAATATTATTAGATTATTGAAAAATACATACATCGGTTTTATGCTGTACGTAATGGTTAGGGTTTCGTTCAATTAAGGCTAAAGAGAGAAAAAAATTAAGAAAAAGAGACCTAGTTATGTTTAGGAAAAGATTGTTGTTTGGGTTCAAATCACTACGCCTGCAAGCTAAGTGGAACTTTGTTGTCAAGATGACAACTGTCTTAAATCTGGTGCTTCTTAGGGTAAGTATATGATTTCTGGGAAGAAAATTGTGGCCTAAATAAAAACATAAAATCATCAAATATATGCAGGAACCAATCCCAACCAATGACCGAAGGTAATATAGAATTAATATTATTAAATTAACTTCTATCAAATGTAATGGAGCTGGGACTACAGTAGAGAAAGGTCAATATAGCCTTTTACAATTTTACTGAACCATTAGGACAAGTAAACAGAGTTTTAGTTATCAAGTGAGAAGGTCTAATCTGATCTTATTTTGGCAGTATTTCTGACTTGTTATCAACAACAAAGTAAGCTTTTTATGGATTTTAATATTGCTGTCAGGGCAGCAAAGCCGCTCTCTGTTTAAAAATAGATACACAGATGGGTGTCATCAGCATAACAGGAGTAGGCTTAGATTAGAAAAATACATTGTGACAAGGAGTACTATATACAGACTGAATCAAATTAAATGAAGTACTGGCCCATTCTGGACCACACAATACATGTAAGGAGAAAATACAAAACCATAAACAGCAGTTTAGGAGTAGGCTATGAGGATTTCATGATTGAAATTTGTGTTCCTTTCAACTATTTCTAACAGTTGCTTGGCAACCACCTTCATAACTGCTTTAAAGGTGCACAAAACGAAGTCCTTGAATGTGACGTGTTTTCAAAACAGAAAGAAGGAACCTACAAAATGATTTGAGCAATGTTGTAACGTGTATAACTGGTTTGACTGGTCTCATGTGTTTGACTTTGCGGCTCATATGCAAACTTAGTTGAATTTTCATCCAAGTTGGACTATACTAATTTTTCCTTCCAAATGTTAAGACATATCTTGGGTACAAGCAATAGCAGTAAAGCAATAGCAGCATTGCTAGAAATTAATGCAAATGCTACAGGTTGCACATTGTGACAACACTGCTCATTATTACATATTATTACATATGTATTACATACATATTATATATATATATCACATTATTTCAACTAAAAACGTATCTGCCCTGTCACTTAGCCATTAAGAAGTATTTTAATCTTAAGGGGGAAAAATGCAAAACGCGTCATTAAAACATGTAAAAATCCACCTTTAAAGACATTAAGGGAATACAAGCCCTAACTTGAGGCAGTTAGAACTAAAACCAAAGAGAAACATTATGATACATTATTGATTTTCATACTGTATATGCAATGTAATCCTGCATTCATCCCGTGATAATAATGCTGGCCGCCCACTTATGCTTGCATTACAGTAAATACATCCTGTTCCTGCAACATTTGTGTTTGGTCCCCTGAGATTGTAATCCTGCTGCAGCTCTCCACTAAGAAGAGGAAGATTGTGATTGGTACTTGCTATTGTGGTTACGCGTCATGCTTCATCGTGTGAAAAATTCTATATTTTCAACTTCACTTGATGAAGCGATTGAGGCGATTTCAACCGCTAATCGCGTCAAACACTTCATCTCACCTAAACCAATGATTTCCGATGTAATTATGCTGATTTTCATTGCTGGCATCGCGTTTGGTGTGAACGCGCCTTTACATTTGGACTAAAGTCTGCTTAAAATAACAGAGCAGTAAGAAAAGCTCTAGCAGAAAATGACGATATAATTTATGTATTAAGGCGAGACACTGCAGGTGAGTGGATTTACATTTTTAACTTATAGAAAACTTATGTTAAACTCACGTTGCGCTCCTAGTGTTAATTGACAAACGATTCAGATTTTTCAACCGCTCCTACAAGTGCGTGCATGCGTTTGACGAGCACGGGAGCGACAGTTCCACGGGAGTGTGCGTGCTTGTCGCTCCGCTGTTCAGAACGCTGCGCCTCCCTATCTGCCCGCTCACCTCTCCATTGAGGCACGACAGACGCCTCCCGTGTGAAACAGATTTCAGTAAAGTTTTTCAGTATACAAAAAATAAAGGTTTTGCCATGTTTTTACTGATTCACTGTGTCGCATCAGTGAGGTTCTTCAACAGCAGCAGAACATCAATCACTATACACGACTATGGCTATTGTGGAAGAAAAACTTAACTCCAGTTTAATTTGAAAATATCATCCCCAACTAGGCTGCGGGGTAAACTGAGACAGACCAGAGAAATCAAGGGGGTAAACTGAACCACTTACTTTTTCCACTCTGAAACTACCATAACAACAAATGTTGTAACAGTTAGAATCCTGACAGCTTGCTTGAAAACCAAATATTCCAAAAGAAGAATCATGGGGTTTGGTCAATTAAGCAAAACATTTGGTAACACTTTAGTTCGATAGTCCACAGTTGACACTCAACAAGCCATCAGTTGATACGCAGTTGCATGTCAACAGTGAATGAGTTTACATATCTCAACAGATACGTAACATGAATTCAACTAACTGTAAGTTAACTATAAGTTGCACTATTAGTAGATGATTAGTTGATATTCAATAGAGCTTGTTCAACAGATAAAAAAACAAGGATTCAACTAACTGTCTGTTAACTATAGGTTTCACTATTAGTAGATGTTTAGTTGATATTCAACAGTGAGTAAGTTGATACATATTTAGAATGCATTCAACTGTCAGTTAACTATAAGTTGCATATTTAGTAGATGTTGTTTTGTACACGTAGCATGCATTCAACTAACTGTCAGTTAACTATTAGTTGCATTATTAGTAGATGATTAGTTGATATTAAACAGTGAGTTAGTTGATACTTAACAAAGCTTGTCATCAAATATGTAACATGCATTCAACCAAGTGTTAGTTAACTATACGATCATTTGATTTTGTTAATTTATTTTTTACAAATAGTCTGCAACAGACATTGTACTTTTTATTACATGTTCTTTACAAATATTCAACTATCAGTTGAGTGTCAACTTCTAGTGAGTTGACTATCAACTGCTGTTATCAACCAATTCTCAACTTACGTTTCATATGGATCAACTTTCCCCCACTCACAAGGAACACATCTAATGAATGAACATTCAACCCTCTGTTGATCATATATGTTCATTGTAAAATAAAGATGAGAATGTTTTATCAATCAATAGGCACCCTGTGTAGGTGACTACCTGTTGATTGTCATATGCCTGTCGACAAACTATCAGTCAATATTCAACTTAGCATAAGTAGACAGGTCTTGGGACTGTCAAATTAAAGTGAAAACAGTTTAGTGTCTACACACTATTAACAGAGCAAAACAGAGAAAATAGTTGATTCTCAACAAACTATCAGTCGACGTTCAACTAAGCATTAGTAGAGAGGTCTTAGGACTGTCAAATTAAAGTGAAAACAGTTTAGTGTCTGTAGACACTCTACAAACTAGTAACAGTAGAAAATAGAGACAAGTTTTGCTCAACTGATGAGTAACACTGGATGACCCCAAAGTAAAGTTAAAAAATATATAGGCAGCATATCTGAACAGGAAAGAACATTTATTTGAAGTAAATTTAACTTTTTTCAGTAGTTACACAACATGTACACAGCAAGTACCATCAATACCTCTAAAAAAGACAATAAAACTAATGCATGTATTTATTTAGGTGTCACTTAGGCAATTGTTTAACGACAGATCGTCCAAAAATTGACATTCAAAAAGCTCAGTAAAGTGTACCATAACACCCAGTACCACTAGTTATGATACTGAGCAAACATATGTAATATATAACATCAGTTCTCATGAAACGCTTTGTTATGGTAAGAAAAAGATATATAATTTTGTTATGGACCAGAATATCTGAAGCTCCTAGTAGTTCGGGAGAAAATGGATTAACAGCAATGGTGAAACAAGACACACTGATTCAGCAGTTAGGTTGGACAAGTAAATGTAAAATACTTATTTTCTACTCTCTCTTCCTTGAAGTGTATGTCATTGTTGATTCTCAGTAAAACATAAAAAAAACACAACAGTGCCATTTTTTTCATTATGGACTCAAGATAAAACAACTTAATTATCACTCTCCTGTGACCAACCACTAGTTTAACCTGGTCCTGCCACTGTTATTTGAATGAGCACATTTGAATAATTTTTCGCTCTCTTTAGATCCAGTTGTTGGGTTACTAGCCACTCCAGGCCTGCTGTACTCCTCTTCAATTGAAGCAGTCGGGCTGAAGAATCCAGGAATCTTGTCCTATCACCCAGTTGATGAACATAGAAAGAAATGATCTGAGAATTACCACAAAATAGTTCAAATGCATTTTGATTTCCTTTATCTAAATCATTATAGCATTGTGGTTCCACATTAAAACACATAATGCTTTATATTGCTTTAATAAAATACATTTGGTACCCTAATCAAATAAAATTCTCACTGTACCTTGTACAGATTGAAATTATTTTTTAATTAAAGAAACATGTAATCTCTATGACCATTCTACACAACACCACATGCATAGACTCAGTTTTTGCTCACTTTAGACCAGTGTTAATTTTGGCAGCAAATTCTGATTTAGTCTTAGTCTTAGTCTTTTGAATATCACACCATTTAGTCTTAGTCCTATTCTAGTCATCTAAAATCTTTTAGTCTTAGTCTAGTCTTAGTCTACTAAATATAAGCAGATTTTAGTTTGACTAAATCTACAGCGGACTTCGTCGATTAAGTGTTTTTCTTCATTGAATGGTATTAAGGTTTGAATATGCAATACAGACACAGATTTAATGGTTGTAATACAAAACATGTATGCTATTTCATTAGTAATAATCTCACATAAAATCAGTGTACCTGACTGGATAGGGGGGAGGAGGGGCTTTAAGAGCCTGTGCCCGGGGGTCCATTATCTCATGATCTGTCTATGAACCAACTGGATTCCAGTCTTTTTTCTTTTTGCGGGGAGCATGCACAAGCATTATTTATTAAAAAAATAAAAATAAAGAAAATATTTTAAAAAAGTGGGGGGCCCCACACTAGGTCTTGAAACGGGCCCCGAGATCGTTAAGGCCGCCCCTGGGCAGCAGCAGCAGGACGCAGTTGAGGTGCTGATAAATTTGAGCAACTGCGCCTTCCTTTAAGCAACACTGCTGCCGCTGTGTGTGTTCGGACTTCTTTTGCATCAAAGCCTTTTAGATAATACAATTAGAGGTTTTAATTGAACGCTGTCCATGCGTCGGAGTTGATTGTAACTTAAAAACAGAAACTAACGGACGGAGGCGGCAGTTTCACATGGCTCTGTATATTCAAACTCGAGACAGAGCCTACTACAAACAGATCGCGGAACTTAGCCATTCCCCTAGACATCGTTAACGGGCAGGATATCCCTGACTATCATTTTTGTCCATCATACCGCAGAGTTTTTCAGCACAGCGGCTCACTCCACCCGCTCACACCTGCGCGGTCTCCCGTCGATTTTCACCGACACAGCAGGGTTGCATTCGCTGCTTTGCACTGATTGGATTTCTTCCCAACTTGTCCCACAAAAAGAGTAGTTCTGATTGGATCTCTTCTCCATTCGTCCCGCCCTAACAGTTTCGTCTAGTTCCTATTCGTAGACTATAGTGTCAGTTAAATTAGTCTCAGTCTTCGTCATCACATCTGCCTTTTTATTTAGTTTTTATTTAGTTTACGTCCGTGAAAAAGGTTCGTAGACGAATATTTTTCGTCATAGTCTTAGTCTACGAAATTAACACTGCTTTAGACTGAAATAGCAATGTGCACTTTGAATGTGGAACATGCAAACATTTATTCAAATACAGTTTAGTGTCTATAAACACACTTTATTTAGACAGATACTTTTGAAGCTAGGCAGCGCTAGGCTCATGCTAACGTTGCTAATATAGCTAGCGTGCTAGGCGCGGCGCTAATGCTAACGTGGCTATGCTAGCGGGAGGCCGCGTCGCTAATGACATTATTACACAAAACGATATCTCACAAATACCTCAGTTAACTCACCAATTATTCCCTTTGGCTAATGGCAGCATACTTGTGACCACCACGGGTCTTCAGTGTGAGATGGATTGGTTGGTCAAGCGGTCTTTAGCATATAGCTGCTGCTTTTACTGACCAGACACACAACCTTCTCTTTAGCTGCCAGTAAAGAACGAGGCCTCTCGCTTAAACAGCCCTTACCAACCAAGCTGGGGGAGTTCAAGTGCTTGAAAAAAGTGGGAAATCATATTGTCGATACAGTTAGAAATTAAATATGTTTCCTAAATAAAGTCTCTCCAAACATATTTTCACCTTCCCAAAGTTTAAAATACACATTAATAGATCAATATACAGTATCTCACAAAAGTGAGTACACCCCTAACATTACTTCAAATATTTCATTATATCTTTCCATGCGACAACACTGAATAAATGACACTTTGATACAATGTCAAGTAGTCAGTGTACAGCTTGTATAACAGTGTAAATTTACTGTCCCCTCAAAATAACTCGACACACAGCCATTAATGTCTAAACTGTTGGCAACAAAAGTGAGTACACCCCTAAGAAAAAATGTCCAAATTGGGCCCAAAGTGTCAATATTTTGTTTTGCCATCATTATTTTCTAGCACTGCCTTAACCCTCTTGGGCATGTAGTTCACTAGAGCTTCACAGGTTGCAACTGGAACCCTCTTCTACCCATTCATGACGACATCAAGGAGCTGGTGGATATTAGAGTCCTTGCGCTCCTCCATCTCCCGTTTGAGGATGCCCCAAAGATGCTCAATAGGGTTTAAGACTGGAGACATGCTTGGCCAGTCCATAACCTTTACCCTCAGCTTCTTTAGCAAGCCAGTGGTCGTTCGGAGGGGTGTTTGGGGTCATTATCATGTTGCAGTACTGCCCTGCGGCCCAGTTTATGAAGGGAGGGGATCATGCTCTGCTTCAGTATGTCACAGTATGTTAGAATTCAATGAACTGTAGATCCCCAGTGCTGGCAGCACTCATGCAGCCCCAGACCATGACACTCCAACCACCATGCTTGACTCTAGACAAGACACACTTGTCTTTGTACTCCTCACCTGGTTGCCGCTCCACACTCTTAACACCATCTGAACCAAATAAATGTATTTTGGTCTCATCAGACCACAGGACATGGTTGCAGTAATCCATGTCCGTAGTCTGTTTGTCTTCAGCAAACTTTTTGTGGGGTTTCTTTTGCATCATCTTTAGAATAGGCTTCCTTCTGGTATGACAGCCATGCAGACCAGTATGATGCAGAGTGCGGCGTATGGTCTGAGCACTGACATGTTGACCCCCCACCCCTTCAAGCCCTTCAGCAATGCTGGCAGCACTCATACGTCTATTTTCCAAAGCCAACCTCTGTGTACGACGCTGACCACGTGCACTCAACCTTCGTAAACTGGGCCGCAGGGTGGTATTGCAACATGATAACGACCCCAAACACACCTCCAAGACGACCAGTGGGTTGCTAAAAAAGCTGAGGGTAAAGGTTATGGCCTGGCCAAGCATGTCTCCAGACCTAAACCCTATTGAGCATCTTTGGGGCATCCTCAAACGGAAGGTGGAGGAGCGCAAGGTCTTTAATATCCACCAGCTCTGTGATGCTGTCATAAATGGGTGGAAGAGGGTTCCAGTTGCAACCTGTGAAGCTCTAGTGAACTACATGCCCAAGAGGGTTAAGGCAGTGCTGGAAAATAATGGTGGCCACACAAAATATTTACACTTTGGGCCCAATTTGTAAATTTTTTCTAAGGGGAGTACTCACTTTTGTTGCCAGCAGTTTAGACATTAATGGCTGTGTGTCGAGTTATTTTGAGGGGACAGTAAATTTACACTGTTATACAAGCTGTACACTGACTACTTTACATTGTATCAAAGTGTAATTTATTCAGTGTTGTCCCATGGAAAGATATAAAGAAAAATGTGAAGAAATGTGAGGGGTGTACTCACTTTTGTGAGATACTGTATATTTTTTTCATATAATTTCTGCTCACAATATTATCAATAATGTCCTACAGGTTATAGTTGTTATTTATCAGTAACCACTATACGTTCTCATTGTATTGCACACCACTCTATGTAGGCCTATTTAGGTCCTCTAATCTTGAGAGGTTTATACAGCCATTGCTGATATTAACAATTATATTAAAAAAAACATAGATACATCTATAAATATGTATTTAAACTTTGGGAAGGTGATAATATGTTTGGAGTCTGGATTTTCGAATATTATCGACAATACGATTACCCACCTTTTTCAAGCACTTGAACTGCCCCAGCGTGGTTAGGGCTTTTTCGAGACAGAGAGGGCTCGTTTTACTGACCTGGGCAGCTAAAAAATGGATGTGTGCCTGGACAGTAAAGCTATGTGCTAAAAGCCAGCTTGACCAACCCATCCATTTCACACTAAAGACCCGTGGTGGTCACAAGTATGCTGCCATTGGCCAAAAGGAATAATTGGTGAGTTAACTGAGGTATTTGTGAGATATCGTTTTGTGTATGTAAGAATAATGTCATATATATTAGCGACGCGGCCTCCCGCTAGCATAGCCACGTTAGCATTAGCGCCGCGCCTAGCGCGCTAGCTATATTAGCAACGTTAGCATGAGCCTAGCGCTGCCTAGCTTCAAAAGTATCTGTCTAAATAAAGTGTGTTTATAGACACTAAACTGTATTTGAATAAATGTTTGCATGTTCCACATTCAAAGTGCACATTGCTATTTCAGTCTAAAGTGAGCAAAAACTGAGTCTGCATGTGGTGTTGTGTAGAATGGTCATAGAGATTACATGTTTCTTTAATTAAAAAATAATTTCAATCTGTACAAGGTTCAGTGAGAATTTTATTTGATTAGGGTACCAAATGTATTTTATTAAAGCAATATAAAGCATTATGTGTTTTAATGTGGAACAACAATGCTATAATGATTTAGATAAAGGAAATCAAAATGCATTTGAACTATTTTGTGGTAATTCTCAGATCATTTCTTTCTATGTTCATCAACTGGGTGATAGGACAAGATTCCTGGATTCTTCAGCCCGACTGCTTCAATTGAAGAGGAGTACAGCAGGCCTGGAGTGGCTAGTAACCCAACAACTGGATCTAAAGAGAGCGAAAAATTATTCAAATGTGCTCATTCAAATAACAGTGGCAGGACCAGGTTAAACTAGTGGTTGGTCACAGGAGAGTGATAATTAAGTTGTTTTATCTTGAGTCTATAATGAAAAAAATGGCACTGTTGTGTTTTTTTTATGTTTTACTGAGAATCAACAATGACATACACTTCAAGGAAGAGAGAGTAGAAAATAAGTATTTTACATTTACTTGTCCAACCTAACTGCTGAATCAGTGTGTCTTGTTTCACCATTGCTGTTAATCCATTTTCTCCCGAACTACTAGGAGCTTCAGATATTCTGGTCCATAACAAAATTATATATCTTTTTCTTACCATAACAAAGCGTTTCATGAGAACTGATGTTATATATTACATATGTTTGCTCAGTATCATAACTAGTGGTACTGGGTGTTATGGTACACTTTACTGAGCTTTTTGAATGTCAATTTTTGGACGATCTGTCGTTAAACAATTGCCTAAGTGACACCTAAATAAATACATGCATTAGTTTTATTGTCTTTTTTAGAGGTATTGATGGTACTTGCTGTGTACATGTTGTGTAACTACTGAAAAAAGTTAAGTTTACTTCAAATAAATGTTCTTTCCTGTTCAGATATGCTGCCTATATATTTTTTAACTTTACTTTGGGGTCATCCAGTGTTACTCATCAGTTGAGCAAAACTTGTCTCTATTTTCTACTGTTACTAGTTTGTAGAGTGCCTACAGACACTAAACTGTTTTCACTTTAATTTGACAGTCCTAAGACCTCTCTACTAATGCTTAGTTGAACGTCGACTGATAGTTTGTTGAGAATCAACTATTTTCTCTGTTTTGCTCTGTTAATAGTGTGTAGACACTAAACTGTTTTCACTTTAATTTGACAGTCCCAAGACCTGTCTACTTATGCTAAGTTGAATATTGACTGATAGTTTGTCGACAGGCATATGACAATCAACAGGTAGTCACCTACACAGGGTGCCTATTGATTGATAAAACATTCTCATCTTTATTTTACAATGAACATATATGATCAACAGAGGGTTGAATGTTCATTCATTAGATGTGTTCCTTGTGAGTGGGGGAAAGTTGATCCATATGAAACGTAAGTTGAGAATTGGTTGATAACAGCAGTTGATAGTCAACTCACTAGAAGTTGACACTCAACTGATAGTTGAATATTTGTAAAGAACATGTAATAAAAAGTACAATGTCTGTTGCAGACTATTTGTAAAAAATAAATTAACAAAATCAAATGATCGTATAGTTAACTAACACTTGGTTGAATGCATGTTACATATTTGATGACAAGCTTTGTTAAGTATCAACTAACTCACTGTTTAATATCAACTAATCATCTACTAATAATGCAACTAATAGTTAACTGACAGTTAGTTGAATGCATGCTACGTGTACAAAACAACATCTACTAAATATGCAACTTATAGTTAACTGACAGTTGAATGCATTCTAAATATGTATCAACTTACTCACTGTTGAATATCAACTAAACATCTACTAATAGTGAAACCTATAGTTAACAGACAGTTAGTTGAATCCTTGTTTTTTTATCTGTTGAACAAGCTCTGTTGAATATCAACTAATCATCTACTAATAGTGCAACTTATAGTTAACTTACAGTTAGTTGAATTCATGTTACGTATCTGTTGAGATATGTAAACTCATTCACTGTTGACATGCAACTGCGTATCAACTGATGGCTTGTTGAGTGTCAACTGTGGACTATCGAACTAAAGTGTTACCAAACATTTTTCTAAACACTTGAAAGTAACTCTGATCAAATATAACATATAATTCATATTCAATAATTAACATTCAAATGACAGATATAACCAGTTAGATTAAAACCAAGCCCCAACCTCAGCGATTTTTACCAGCATCAAATAAGGAAGTGACCAACATTGTAGTACCTTCCGGTGGCCACTGGGGGTGGTACCAAGACTGAGCAATTTTTCTTTGACTCACTTGTTTGACAGGCCGTTTTCAAAGTCTTATTAAACATATTTACAGCCTGGTCCACAAAACCATTCTAGTCTGTATGTTTAGGTAACATCTCAATGACAACACTGAGGGGGATGCATTTTTTTCTAGCAGGCTAGTTTTTATTCTTTTGGAGATAAAATGTATTGGCGCGATCTCTTGAGTGACAGCTCTCCGCCCGTTGTCCCTCACTTTGCCTCGGAGGTATACGTCAGCTAGATGGGCAGATCTCCCTCCCCCCGACGTGAGGCGGAGTAAAAATCTCACAAGATGGCGACGCGCATAAACCAGGATTATTGGATGCCGAGTGAATAACTGAGGTCAGCACGGATGATACATCCATATTATATACTATTTATGATTAAAACACAGTTTGGGGTCAGAACACAGGACCCTTAGAGCCAGCTAGTGTCTAGGGATTAGAGCAAAGAACAATCAGAACCAGATAGAACAGCCAGGGACTCAGAACACAGGACTAGACCCAACTGTCATTTTCCATCTTTTGAGTCTTTGAGTAAAAATGTTCTGCATTTGTTTTATTGGGATCATTCATTGAATAAAGACATGTTACTTAAAGTCCATTGATGTTAAAGGTCACTCTTCTTTCCCCCACATACATACCTGCCAAACCATGCCCTTGCTGACACCCCTTCAACCATCAACCCCCACCTCCAGCCCACATTGTCTTTTGTCTTACTCAAACTAGTCTCCTTACTAACTAAAATATAATGGATTCATTAAAAGAGGGCACAGACACTGTCTCACTTTACCCCACAGCATTTTTCTCACTTTACCCCACTGCCACAATTTGAGAAAAAACTACCTCTCTCAGCAATTCAGGCTAATCTTGAGTTAACATCATCACATAGTTTCATAAGTTGGTAGTTCATCAACATGTATGATAGAAGTTTTTCTACCTGAATCAATTTGCTTTGGCACAACAATCGATTAAGTTGACGGCAAGAACATTTACTTTTACATGCAAAAAAAAACATTTTTGTGAAAAAAACATGTTTACAAAATCACCATGAGGTCCTCTCTTTCATGGCCAAGGGGAAATGAGAGGGGCTTGAAAACATATACAGGTCCTTCTCATATAATTAGCATATTGTTATAACGTTGATTATTTTCCATAATGTAATGATAATAATTGAACTTTCATATATTTAGATTCATTGCACACCAACTGAAATATTTCAGGTCTTTTGTTGTTTTAATACTGATGATTTTGGCATACAGCTCATGAAAACCCCAAATTCCTATCTCAAAAAATTTGCATATCATGAAAAGGTACTCTAAACGAGCTCTTAACCTAATCATCTGAATCAACTAATTAACTCTAAACACCTGCAAAAGATTCCTGAGGCTTTTAAAAACTCCCAGCCTGGTTCATTACTCAAAACCGCAATCATGGGTAAGACTGCCGACCTGACTGCTGTCCAGAAGGCCATCATTGACACCCTCAAGCAAGAGGGTAAGACACAGAAAGAAATTTCTGAGCTAATAGGCTGTTCCCAGAGTGCTGTATCAAGGCACCTCAGTGGGAAGTCTGTGGGAAGGAAAAGGTGTGGCAGAAAACGCTGCACAACCAGAAGAGGTGACCAGACCCTGAGGAGGATTGTGGAGAAGGGCCGATTCCAGACCTTGGGGGACCTGCGGAAGCAGTGGACTGAGTCTGGAGTAGAATCATCCAGAGCCACCGTGCACAGGCGTGTGCAGGAAATGGGCTACAGGTGCCGCATTCCCCAGGTCAAGCCACTTTTGAACCAGAAACAGCGGCAGAAGCGCCTGACCTGGGCTACAGAGAAGCAGCACTGGACTGTTGCTCAGTGGTCCAAAGTACTTTTTTCGGATGAAAGCAAATTTTGCATGTCATTCGGAAATCAAGGTGCCAGAGTCTGGAGGAAGACTGGGGAGAAGGAAATGCCAAAATGCCTGTGTCAAGTACCCACAGTCAGTGATGGTCTGGGGTGCCATGTCAGCTGCTGGTGTTGGTCCACTGTGTTTTATCAAAGGCAGGGTCAATGCAGCTAGCTATCAGGAGATTTTGGAGCACTTCATGCTTCCATCTGCTGAAAAGCTTTATGGAGATGAAGATTTCATTTTTCAACAAGACCTGGCACCTGCTCACAGTGCCAAAACCACTGGTAAATGGTTTACTGACCATGGTATTACTGTGCTCAATTGGCCTGCCAACTCTCCTGACCTGAACCCCATAGAGAATCTGTGGGATATTGTGAAGAGGAAGTTGAGAGACACCAGACCCAACACTGTGGATGAGCTTAAGGCCGCTATCGAAGCATCCTGGGCCTCCATAACACCTCAGCAGTGCCACAGGCTAATTGCCTCCATGCCACGCCGCATTGAAGCAGTCATTTCTGCGAAAGGATTCCCGACCAAGTATTGAGTGCATAACTGAACATAATTATTTGAAGGTTGACTTTTTTGTATTAAAAACACTTTTCTTTTATTGGTCGGATGAAATATGCTATTTTTTTGAGATAGGAATTTGGGGTTTTCATGAGCTGTATGCCAAAATCATCAGTATTAAAACAACAAAAGACCTGAAATATTTCAGTTGGTGTGCAATGAATCTAAAATATATGAAAGTTCAATTATTATCATTACATTATGGAAAATAATCAACTTTATCACAATATGCTAATTATATGAGAAGGACCTGTATCTCACATGACCAAAAATGTGTTCCATTGCCTAGATACAGGGGGTGTCTCACATTACCCGATGTCTCACATTCCCCCATTCTCCCCTACTGTAGAAATCATTACTAAACTGCAGAGAATGAGCAATGCCCAATTTGCAAAGCTTGTATTGAAAAAAATATTCAGGTGAAATAATGGCTCAAAAGTAAATAAAACAAATTATAACATACATTACTTCATAATGCATTACTTAAACATGACTTGGAGTGACATTTTCTTGTTTTCTAAATTGAAAAAAGGCCAGTTTATGTGGGGGGATTGGCATAAACAGTACATGTTTTTTCTCCATATGTATTTCTGGCCAGTAAATCAAATTAGTGTGCAGAGCAGACCTTCAATCTTCTTGAATCTCTGAATAACTGGTTCCTTGTTCTGGGTTTAATTCATGTTCAGACACACTTCAATGGATTGTTTGACACTTTTTGCCCATCTCATAATGGTGTTACATGTTGAATAGGTAACACTTTACAATAAGGTACACACAATTGTAGTAGCTACTACATAGGTTTTTTTTGTGTTACCTACTACATAGGGTTTTTTTTGTGTTACCTACTACATAGGGTTTTTTTTTGTGCTACCTAACACATAGGGTTTTTTTTGTGTTACCTACTACATAGGGTTTTTTTGTATTACCTACTACATAGGGTTTTTTTTTGTGTTACCTACTACATAGGTTTTTTTTGTGCTACCTAACACATAGGTAGCACAAAAAAAAACCTATGTGTTGGGTAGCACAAAAAAAACCCTACGTGTTAGCTAGCACAAAAAAAACCCCTATGTGTTAGGTAGCACAAAAAAACCCTATGTAGTAGGTAACACACAAAAACAAAAACTTATGTGTTAGGTAGCACAAAAAAACCCTATGTAGTAGGTAACACAAAAAAAACCCTATGTGTTAGGTAGCACAAAAAAAAACCCTATGTAGTAAGTAACACAAAAAAACCCCGATGTGTTAGGTAGCACAAAAAAAAACCTATGTGTTAGGTAGCACAAAAAAAAACCCTATGTGTTAGGTATAGCACAAAAAAAACCCTATGTAGTAGGTAACACAAAAAAAACCCTATGTGTTAGGTAGCACAAAAAAAACCCTATGTAGTAGGTAGCACAAAAAAAACCCTATGTAGTAGGTAACACAAAAAAAAAACCCCGATGTGTTAGGTAGCACAAAAAAAAAACCTGTGTTAGGTAGCACAAAAAAAACCTATGTAGTAGGTAACACAAAAAAAACCCATGTAGTAGGTAACACAAAAAAAAACCCTATGTGTAAGGTAGCACAAAAAAAACCTATGTAGTAGGTAACACAAAAAAAAACCCCTATGTGTTAGGTAGCACAAAAATAAACCCTATGTAGTAGGTAACAAAAAAAACCTATGTGTTAGGTAGCACAAAAAAAAACCCCTATGTAGTAGGTAACACAAAAAAAAACCCTATGTGTTAGTTTTTTTTTGTGCTACCTAACACATAGGGTTTTTTTTTGTGCTACCTAACACATAGGTTTTTTTTTGTGCTACCTATGTGTTAGGTAGCACAAAAAAAACCCTATGTAGTAGGTAACACAAAAAAAACCCTGTGTGTTAGGTAGCAAAAAAAAAAAACCCCTATGTAGTAGGTAACACATATCTATGTAGTAGGTATGTAGTAGCTACTACAATTTTGTGTACCTTATTGTAAAGTGTTACCGTTGAATAAATAAATTAACCATTACACATGAATACTGCCCTAAAGCATATATTAACCCTCTGAACCCGGAGCCCGCAGTATTGCGTTCTATGGCATTCTGTCAGTGATTTCGTTATGTTTTAATAAATTATTTAACATTATTAAATCGCAGCAATGTGGTTTAAATATCACCGGAAAGCTGAGATTCTCCCCTTTCCGGGACATATTCTCGCGTTATTCTACGTGACTCACAGCCAGAGATATGTTGTTGAGAGGCGCGAAAATGTATCAACCCTTTCCCTTGCGCTACTGGCTGAGCCGCTTGTCAATCAACATTTTGCGAAAACGTCATCGGCCCTTTCCCTTGCGTGATTGGTAGAGCTGCTTGCTGTCATATTTTGTGAAAAACCATCCAATCAACTTAGTGTAATCACTAAGGACCTCCCCATTACTTGTCAAACATACACAATCACTGAACAAAGGACTCCTATCATGCTCCTAATTTCGATTTCACCATGGCGCGGATGTTCGACAGCTGAGGCCCGCGACGAGATTCAGAGGAAGACGCCAATTCCGACATTGAGGGCTTTGACGAAGAGGAATATGAAGATGACATGGATCCATTTGAAGACGGGTAAGAGCATTTATTTGACAAAAACGTCTGTTTTTGTAATGGAAGCTAAGTGTGAACATGTAAACTAGCTTGAATGTTGCGTCAGTGACATGACCGATTTTTTTTTTGGAACTGACGTGACAGAGCTGTATACTCTTGTCGCCAGCCTTCTGTTGTTTGAAAACAAGTAATAGTTTTCAAAAGGTAGAGGTCTGTGCATTATTGATTTAGTGGGTGCAACAATGTAGGCTAGGTTCAAAACAGTACAATCTCCCCCGTGTGTCTCAATTTTGTTTGCTAGCTGTCTCGCATAAATGGACACCAGGGGTGTGTGTGTGTGTGTCAATATTTTGACACACACACAGCGGTGTCTGTTGTGGGAGATGGAAAGCCGTCATTTAGTCTGGCTGAGGGGAGGAGATAGAAGTTACGAGAGAGAGAGAGAAACAAACAAACTGTAGTAGGCTATACAGCTGTTTATAAACGGGTATAATAATTTATTTTAGAAATTGCAAATGAAGCTCTGTGTGTAAATGTAAGATAGCTTGAATTTTGCATTTCTTGACATTACAGGGACTGATTTCTCTATTGATAGCACTACTTTTGTTTACTTTTGTTTGAAAATAATAGTAATAGGTGTGTATTCTGTGTAAAAGTATTTCCCTTTACAATTTACAAATAGTACAGAATGGAAATGTTTTTGCATCGACTTTTATTACACTGTTGTTTGCAAATACAAGTTGTGAAGTTTGAATATTTTTGTTATGAGATAATGAGACTGATTTCTGTGAATCTGTGGCAGCACCAGGTCCAGGAGAAGAGGAGAACCACCCGCAAAGAGGTCCCGTGTCCCAACTCCACCAGCACCCCCTACGCAGCAGCGGGCTTGGAAGACTGAGGAAGACCAGGACACCGCTCCTCCTGTCTCCAGGTTTCAACCTGCACGCACCCCTGGCCCACAGCTAGGCACGCACTTCTACACGCCAATTGAGCTCTTCAAATTGTATTTCACTGCACACACTGTACACACACTCTGTAGCAACACAAACAAACAGGCTGCCAAAAAAATTGCCATGGGTAAAAAGTTTAAATGGACTGATTTGACAGTTGAGGAGTTTTACAAGTACATTGGACTCCTCTTTTTTTAGATTTTAACATTTACACAGGGAAAAGTGACATCCCCTCCGGACACGGCCTCTCTTACGATGCTGTAATGTCAGTTTTTGTTTTTGTAAACCACATTTAGTCCCGTTTTTATTAGTCAACAATAAAGCATTATATATTTGATTATAGTCTTCGTCACATGACCACCATTTACGTTGCGTCTCGTCTCGTTTCTGTCACGTGATAAATGTTCGTTGACGACGATATTTTGTCATACATTTCGTTGACAAAAACAACACTAGTATCAAGTCATTATTCAGTCTCATTTTGCTTAATTCCTCATATGTGGTCAAAGTAGAGTAAGAGACTATTTGTATTTCGGCAAATTTGATTTTAGTCATGTTTTTTGCACTTCCCAACTTTTTTGGGGAAAATTACAGTGCATTATAGAAGCTAATGCTTTGTAAATGGGGATAATGCTTTCGCTCAGCAGGATAGTCTTTTTGTTTTCATGCCTGTTCACTTTTCTTGGCTCATTTGTTGTCTGTCTGTTCTCTTCCAGTTTTCCCTGGTGGAGACGAGACGGTGTGGATCAGGTCCTTCCTCTGGCAGCATCTGAAGTTCTCCTGCATCCACACTATTCATATTTTATTTTAGTATTAGCATGTTAACATTAGTCAATTATTGTATTCCTTCGCTAAGCTAATGTTTTGGAGAGGCAATTTCAAGAGCCAAAACAATTTGTCCTGGTGAATAAAGGTATTATTTCACATAAGTTTCCACATTTTTCAAAAATCTGACTTCAAATTGCAGCATTTGTGTCAAAATATTTTTGTTCACATTGGTCTAGGACAAAAGTGAAACTCCCTAATGTAGGGCTGAGCGTGTTCTGAACATTTTGATATGAATCACCTGGGTATTATGTTATCTACTTGCCCTCTAAAATGGTAATTTATAAAAAGCATGTAAAATCGAGAAAATGCCCTTAGATCTCAACCCAAAAAACGTTTGGACAAAAAGATCATTTTAGTCATGTTTTTTGCTCTTCCCAACCTTTTTATGGAAAAATTCTAGTACATTTTAGAAGCTAATGTTTTGGAGAAGCAATTTCAAGAGCCAAAATAATTCAATCAGATGAATAAAGGTATTATTTCACACAAATTTTTAAATTTTTCAAAAATCGGACTTCAAATTTCAACATTTATGTCAAAATATATTTTGTTTTACATTGGACTAGGGCAAAATTGAACCTTCCTAACTGAGAGCTGAGAGTGTTCTGAACATTTTGATATGAATCAGCTGGGTATTATGTTATCTACTTGCCCTCTAAAATGGTAATTTATAAAAGCATGTAAAATCGAGAACCAAAAAACGTTTGGACAAAAAGATAATTTTAGTCATGTTTATTGCTCTTCCCAACCTTTTTATGGAAACATTCTAGTACATTTTAGAAGCTAATGTTTTGGAGAAGCAATTTCAAGAGCCAAAATAATTCAATCAGATGAATAAAGGTATTATTTCACACAAATTTCGAAATTTTTCAAAAATCGGACTTCAAATTTCAACATTTATGTCAAAATATTTTTTTTTTACATTGGACTAGGGCAAAATTGAACCTTCCTAACTGAGAGCTGAGAGTGTTCTGAACATTTTAATATGAATCAGCTGGGTATTATGTTATCTACTTGCCCTCTAAAATGGTAATTTATAAAAGCATGTAAAATCAAGAAAATACCCTCAGGGCTCAGAGGGTTAAACGGTGAATTTGGTCATTACCCCAGCATCCATGGCCTCTGCAAATGGGTTTTCTCTTCAACTTGATAATATATACTAGATTTGTGTCACTCTATAGCCCCCTTCAAAACTTTGAAGGAGCAATGCAACCTTCCACCTACTGCTCTCAGCTGAACCTCAGTGAATTAAATGCCAACAGAACTTCATGTAACATCCAAAAGGTGTGAGCAGAACAGAGCCAGGTGTGCTACTTTCTGCAGCCCCCTTCACTCGCTCTGCCAATTTACGTAGAATAAAAGCACAAGAACTGGTTGTGCCTAAATATAAAGTTAAGGTCACGGCAGAAATATGTAAGTTGTATGTTTCTTTAGTCATATTTTACATGTCATTGTCATATACATTGTCAAATATGTACTGCTTTATTGTGGTGATCGGAGAAGGTTAAGGTCCTATGCAATGACTCCTCCATTATTCACACCGTTATGGATAAAGATGTACTGCAAAGTACATAGGGTTATTTGCACCATTAAAATACTGTATCCATTTTCATCTATTGCCATTACACTGTATTTAAAAATAATTATCATATTGAGTCTGTTAAAAGTAGACATCTCTTCATTATTTTCTCTCTTAACCTTTACATGGTTAGGTCTGGCAGATATTAGAGGTGGTTTGCTTGCTGTGCTTTTCTTTGTCTAACCACCAGTGTTGAGCAAAGGTCTGCTCACCTGCCCCACCTAACTGCGGGCACAAACTTGGTGTGTTCAGACAGAAATAAATGCTGAAAATTTTCATTTAATTTTCCTTTATTTAACCTCGAAAGATCAATTGAGGGGTGACCCTCTTTTACAATGACGTCGAGTTTGTACAGATACACAATATACAATGAAAATACATAACAAGTTTACACACACACACACACACACACACACACACACACACACACACACACACACACACACACACACACACAGATAACAACAATTTAAAACATTCAGATCAATTGAATTAAAGAGACAATAGCCTAATTAAAACAGTTACAAGTGTAGAGGGGCTGATTCAAAATAATAATTTTAAATTGGTTAACAGTTATGAGTGTATTTATTTTAATTGTATGTTGTAGGCTGTTCCAGGAGTCAGGGGCACTATTGCTTAAAGCGGTTTTACCAAGCTCAGACCGGGCATAGGGAACATATAACATGAGCATGTCAGTTGAGCGGGTTTGATAAAGCCCATCTGAAATAAGCAGCATTTCTGTCAAATAGAGTGGTAGCTTTCCAGTCAGAGCTTTATATATAAAAATATGGAGGACCACCCAACCTTTTCATATAAAACACAATGGTGTGTATCTTAAAATAAAAGGTTATGGTATTGTTAGGGTTCTGTCGTGAGGAAATTAAGCACAGTGATAAGTTTGTAATAGCAAAAGGTTTATTTTCAATCAATATAGCAAGAAAACTCCGCGGAGTGGTCACTAGTTCCAACACATGTAACGTGCAGCAAAGAGTGACAACATGTTACTGAAATGGTCAATTATTTAAGGAACATTTGCCCCCCAGGGGGGAGGCGTCTAACAGTGGGTTTGGGGAGTGACAGGCTGTTTTGCAGACAGTTCTAATATACATGCATTGTTATTGTAAACATGGGAGGGGTCAGGTTGGTCTGAAGCTGGGGAGACAGGTAGGGAGGCAGACAGGTTGAAATACAACAATGGCTTCAGTTCACCATAACAACAATGCAATGCTCTCAATTGGCCAGTCATGTGAGGGAGGGTGGTCGGGGGGACAGTTTGAAGATGGCACAGGGGGAGCATAGTACAATAGGAGAGGTGTGGCCCGTCTGAGTGGTTTGTTGGATACACATTTGAGGAATCTACATTTCAGTTTACAATTCATTACACTTATAAGTCTATACAAGATAATAACAATGTTTCCTATTGCATTAATAAGCATTCCAACATTTGAGATATATCATATGCAATATCTGCCACTACACTTCCAAGGTTTGTCATTGGTTGTGAGACAAAGGAAATGTGTGACCAGTACATTGTAACATTGGGTTGATAATGTAAAGAATGTTACTCATTTTGGTTTAAGCGCAATGAGTCACACCTTTGCTTGACCATGAACTACACAACAGACACAGCTCTAAATATCTAGATAGATAGATACTGTAGATAGATAGAAACAAAATGTACACAGACAAAAGCGTACACATAGACAAAAGCACCGAATCTCTCGGATGCGAGAAAGGCTCAAGTGTGTCTGCTGCTCACAAAGAAGTTGAAGCAGAGAAATGCCACAGCGCACGCTGAGTGACGTCAACCAGGAGGCCCCGTGGGGATGAGGTGAGTCAGAGCCAGGGCCGCGGCCTTGCCAGCTCTCCGCAGCCATGAGCGCGTCATCACCAGTCTCACTGACACCCTCTCACATTTCTCTGCATCTGCTTCAATGTGCCTCTGCCTCCCTCCATCCCTCCGCCTCCTTAAGAGGATCTCTTCACATCCATGGCATACGCCAGTACTAGCTATGCCTGTCCGTCTTTGTCTCTCTCCACACTTTGGGGTGGGTAATCATCAAGCATGAAATGTTTTACATCTAATAATGGTGAAAGCTTTCTGTCTTTGTGTATGTATTTTAAGGAATATGCTGAAAATAGAGGTTATATGAAAAAAAATATTTAAACATGTCTTGACCTTGTGAAAATTACTGTTTTATATTGATAATGTACACCTTTGCTCAATACTGGTAGTTAGACAAAGAAAAGCGCAGCAATCAAATCCCCTCTAATTTCTGCCAGACCTAACCATGTACAGGTTAAGACAGCAAATGCCTCTGTATCTTATCAGTGTAAGCTTATGCTGATAAGGGGCTCATTAATGCAGGATATACTGTACTGATGGATCGGGGCTGGCAGATCCGAGCTGTGATGATTCATCCATCACAAGCAGAACAACACTTAAATGTTTTTGAGGAACTGCTCAGACACAAAGTACACTATAACTCAGACCAGGTCTTCTCCTTACACTCAGCCAGTACAGATTGGTAATATGTTTTTAAAAATTAGGATAAAAGGATTCTCAAAACACTTACTTTTCTGTATTTTCTGTACAATACTTGTCATATATTATGGAAAATTAAACATATTTGGGAGCTTGTCAGTACACAAAAAAGATGTCCTCTTGGGCAATTTCCACCATTTCTTGACTTTTTAAAGGTCACATTATGCTCACTTTCAGGTTCAAAATTGTAAGTTGGGTTTCTGCTAGAAACTGATTTCATGTTGTTGTGTAAAAAAAAATCATATTTCTCACATTGCCATTGCTGAATCACCTCTTTTCACCCTCTGACTGAAAGGCTCTGGTTTAGCTAAGCCGTGCCTTCCAAAAAGCCCAGTTTGCTCTGATTGGCCAGGTCCCTATACGTGGGGGCTCAATATGGCGGACTGCCTGTTAGATTGAGGGGTATCTGGGTGTGTACTTATTATAGATGGAGGTAGTGCTAGGTCAGGTTGGTAATGAGGGGGTGTGAGTTCTCCCCTTAGGACATCATATGGGGAAAGATATCTGGCTGGGTTTTTAACACAGGATATTTGAAAGATATCATCATACTTTGGGAGTTAAGTCACATTGGGGACCCATATTTATGTTGAAAAACCATTAAAAAGTGCATTTTGCTTAATGGGTGACCATTAAAGGCCAACTATTAAATCCATTCATTGCAAAAATGATCAGCAGATTATCTGATAATGAAAATGATTTTATGTTGTCACCCTGATTCTTTTATGCATATTTTTAAAGCACATGTTCTTAATACCAATGTTGTCATAAAACACAAACATTAAGGTTGGTTATATTGAAATGATCAACTAACTAAACTTGAGTTTTTGTATTTGTCAAGTTGCAATACTTGCTTTGTTTAAGTAACTTCCTGTCTTACCCCTTCTGATTCCACTACATCTTGTAGTACGTCTCTGTGAAAAACAAGTGATAAACAAACACTTTCACAACATATTTACTGACAAAAAAAACTGGTATTTCACATTTTACACTTGCTAAAGATTTTTTGGGGATGCAGCTTACGAGAGAAACCAGTTGCTCTCCAAGGAAGCAGTGCATTGATGGCATGGCACAGACAGGTCCCCAGTGATTGAGAAGAGGGGCGCACGATATAATGAAACATACATGATTTGTGGATGAACCTCCCTCCAATTGGCCGAGGCCTGTCTGCGAGCTTCTTGCAACGTGTTCAAGCTCCATTCATGCCAGGTAGAGCCGGCTCAGCTAAGGGGGAGCATGAGTATGTCTGCTGGGGGAAAGGGATAGTTGCTGGGTTGTGAGCGGGGTGGGGTGGGGGTAGTTGCTTGCCCGGAGAAAGAGGTCTGCACCACATTCAACATTCAAGGGGACATCTGACGTCAGTACATCAATAATTAAAGCATTTTATTCATAGCCTGGGAGAAAAAGAATCAATTGACAAATCACATATTCACTTTGAGTTACTTCAAACGGTGAGACAATTAAAATGCACGACATGTCTGCCATGTGCGTGTGTGTTTGTGTGGGATGCCGTTCAGCCGTTTTTCTATTTATAGCTTGCATGTTATTTAGGATGCGCCCCCTAATATATGGCAAAGGCTGGCATATAAATCGTGACTCACTTTTTCTCCTACTAGTCTGCCCTTGTTTTCTGATTGGTTTCTAGATGCATCCAGCCATTGTATTTATCCCATCCATCATGATTTGACATGGCAACCTCCTCATTTGTATTTCAAGTATTGCTGTGCATGCTATCGTAGAATATTCCCAAATTGTATTTTTTCCCCAGATTTGAGCATATGTGGTTCACTGACATGAGCCACGGGTTACTGCAGCCAATCAACTTAAATATTTAGTTGAATTACACTCTATGTATAGCTATGGTTTATGAAACTGCATTTTTACAGGTGTTCATAAAACAAATTAAGTCAAATACAAACAATTTAGACAGCAGGAACATACAGTATAATGTAGGGCTAAAATAATATGTAACTCTTATCAGCTAAACAGCAACTATGCTCAGCATAGCCATATAATTAGAAGCATGCCAAACACACTTCTACAAATATAGGCTACAAAAGCAAATAATACCTTGCCAATCTTGTCCATCTATTTCTGTTAATCTATTTTACCAAATGTTCTATGATTAAGTATTCCTTTTCTCATTGTAAAGTGTAAATAAGTCTTAAGCGACGGAGTGTTTTGACTATTCGTTTTTAAAGTAGAACTAATCTACATTTCTACCGTCAAAATTATCAAATAAACATGTGTAACAGGAAATTGCTCAATTTTAGCGATGACTTTTCAATCAACTCTACTTTTCCCCTTAACTCTGCAGAGCTTTTAAGCATCTATCACCTCACTATTTTTGTTCCCACCAGAAAAACTAAGAAAAGCATTCTGCACACTATCTGTTCAGCACCAAAAAATGGGCGATATTAGTGAACATAGTGGAAAATGTATGACATACAAAGCCAATTATTTTTTAGGAGTTGGTGGAGCCCAAAACAGTGGAAAAGGGGGGTGAATACTGCTCACACATTTGTTTGGTTGCCAGAGACAGCTGACTCTGAATAAATGCGCGTTTTAATATACTTATTCTGCAGTCCCTAAATCCCCAAAATGTTGGTAAATACGGTTATATTCTATCTTGCCGAGAGTGAGATGAGAAGATCAATACCTTACACTCCCATGTCTGTAGGAGGATATATTTAGTATACTGTAGCTGAAGACAGCAGCCGGTTAACAGCTAGCCTGGCTCTGTGTAAGTAACAACATCTGCCTAATCAGAACCTCTGAAACTCACTAATTCAAACCTTAGTTAGTAAATTTAAAATGTAAAAAACAAAAATTGTTTTGGTTTTACAGGAGGCAATTTACCTGACAATTTATTGGCATAAAGCAGGGATTATAAAAAACAGTGTGTGGATCATGTACCAACTCAACAAATGAAAATGTAGTTTTAATTAGTAAGCTTTAAAGTTGCTGGTAGGGGCATTCTGGAAAGAGCAAAGCTTGCTGTTTCCCCATTTCCCTTCTTTACGCAAATCTAAGCAAACCAACTGGAAGCAACTTCATATTTAGTGATCAGACATAAGAGTAGTATCAATATTCTCATCCAATTCTCGATAATACTCTCTCATAATGAAAAAAACTGCTTCAATAAATTTCAATGAGTTTACTCATGTGCTACGTTAACGTTTTACATTTCTTTATATTATTTTAATACTTGTAACTATGTCAAGCCTGCTATCTTAAATAAAACAAAAATAGAAAACCAATGGCAAAGAGTTCAAGATCTTAGTGATGTTTTTGTATTATTGTATAACAAGTGCAAAACTTGAACCGGCAAACCAATGTGAATCCTCTTGCTGAGCATGTCCTTTGTTTTCCCGTCCTGACTGTCTCTGGCCTGCCCCTGACCTAACCTGACCTACACTCTGTCTTTGCCAGTTGCAGCATCGGAGCCTTTGCCCTTTGTGCATCCCAAGACACTTATTGTTGCTCCTTCTGCAGGGTTAAGACAATGTTATTATTATGGTCAGAATTTGGTAGTAGAGCCTTTGTTTAAGAGAACAGTTTCACTGTCACCTCCAGGCTGAGTCAAAACAAGGCTTGAGCAGATGCTTGCAGAATTAAGGACGGCATAACAAAATATTAAAAAAAACATGCAAACGGTATTATAAGTATTTTGAATATTTCTTTAACACAATCATCAGCACATTAAAATTGCAAGAGTGAAAGGTAATTAATAAACACAACAACAATGTCAACTCTGGAACATAGCAAATGGGATTTCTGTATGAGAAATGCATATTCTACTGTAAGTCTCCTGGCTACCTTTCAATTTGTAGAACAGTAAGCATATTGCATCAATAAAATAGGTTGTCAGTGTGCTTTCAACTGTCGAGAGTTAGCACTTTGCATTAGGATGTCCAGTGGAAGATGTAGATATTTACGTACATACAATCCTTCTTTGGTTGCTACAAGTAGCCTAGATATTTTAGGAAACAAAATTAAATGCTTGCAGTGAACATTTCGCTGATTCGTTCACATTTTACAACTTGGCTGATAGATCCTTGAAATATTCCTAATTGTGAAGTTAGAAAAATTAGGTCAAGTGGCTTTATGTTTCTCTCAAAATGCCTGCTGTTTTATAATTAATAGTACATACATTTCATTATTAGGAGCCAGGATTTTATGTTTGGTCATAACCTGATTCCTTTCTCTTTTGACTTATATTTGGTAGACATGCTTTGAATTGCTGGCTTTCCCCTGTCAACTCAGTGCTGCCTTTAATTAATGGATCTGTACCACTTAGTTTATCTGTGATTCCACTCTTAAAGGGGAATTTACAACTTTATTACAACGTCAATGTGAGTCAATAATCCATGTCAAGTGACAGCTTCAACTAATGTGTAAGCTCTGTCACTGGGGAAGGATGCTGGCTTGATTCTCAGGACTGACTGGAAGAATCATAACTAACATCACTCTCCTGTCCTTCAAATCATTCACTTTTTTTGCCTTTGTCCAGCTCCCCAAGGCTCTCATCGTATACTGCAGCAACTTCTATGTTGTTCTCCCAAACAATAAACCTGTGTTCTCTTAAAGTTTGTTCAATCTGCGACTCAGGGTTACTCAAAAAGAACATATATTACAAAATCTGAACGGTGAAATGATTTTGAGGCTGTATCTTTGACTCTGTGTGAGGCGGGCCATGTCACTCATGTCAATGTGCCATTCTCTGACTCATGGTGGTGCCTACAACGGGGAGGGAAACTCAGGAGGCAGAGAGAGAGGAGACAAGACCAGTAGCTCGGATACTAACGCTGCGTTTCAATACTCGCTCAACATGCCCTCGTTCTCTTGCCCTCGGCACTTGCCCTCGGGGAATCCCCGCCGCCATTATAAGTGTTGTTCCAATTGTCTGAAAACTGAAGTGAACTTGGTGAGATAGACCCTCGGAGGGCTGAGTGATCGAGTGAACACCAATGGTCACTCCAAGGTGGATATCAGCCACAGTGCATTGCAGTTAGTCGTCTTCTTCTTCTCCTTTAATTTTCCGGCAGACTGTATGCCTATAGGCACATTGCTGTCACCCACAGGACAAATATGTATATATTTCAAAACGCCTCAATTAGACTACCCTATTTCCATAGACTATAGGCCTACCATCCGGGGAATGCATTGCAGTTTACACATTGCCGCTATAAGGCCGACAGCTGCCAATTAGTAGGCTTATTTAAAACAGATGTTTTTGGTTGAAACTGACAGAAACTAAAAAATATGTCGGGCCAAACAATTTACAAGTGTAAGTAACAATATCTTGATAATCTGAGAAATCATGTCGAACTCTGTGTTTGCATGTGGGCGTGGCTACACTCCTTGGCAGGCAGCTCCAGGTGAAGCTCGTTGGCTAATCAGACCCTCTCTACAAAAGCCTCTGGACTCCCGTCATTCGGTGCCAGATTGTACTACCTACCAGAGCGGTAAAATATCCGAGATCAAGATTCCTTTGTTTGTTGTTTTCCACGACTCCAGTTTGAGCTTGTTGCTAACTCTGCTCTTGTTTTCCTTCCGTGCTAGTTTGCCTCCGCCGCTCACCTTTCCTGCTCGCCTGCCTGCGGTTTCCGGATTCCCACTTGCCCATGCTCGCTACGCCACACAGACGTCCAGTGTTCCTGCCAGTCTGTCGCGGATCCCTAAAATAGTAAATATTGTTCGAAAACTTACTTACCTGAGTTCTGCATTGTGCTTTTGGGTCCAATCCCCGAGGTATCACAACAGGCTTTATGCAATATACTTTAGTAGAATGTCATAATTCTCTATTATTTGCATTCGGAACTACCTTTGTAACTGACGGTCCATTGTTACTACAAGGGCAAGTGGGTTCCATTTAAATCCCCCACTCCTCCCCCGCAAACTCTCCCTCCAAGCTCCAAGTTCCCTCCGTGCAACGTATGCTGTTACGTCATACCAAGGGCTGAGGGTAAGTGAACGAAGGGAAGTGGAACTTGTATTGAAATGCAGCTTAAGAGTGGGATGAGGTGTTTTCTCCCCCTACTGACTGAACTCAGAGGACATTTCACATATATGCGAAATTATACACGGACAGAACCACATTCATTCATGTATTTATTCATATTTAGCTTTTTTTCCCCTCTTCTCTTTTTTTAATCAAAGCTTCATTTTAACATTTCTTCTCAAATGCAAGTGGATGATTATTATGTTTTTTTCTTTACCATGACATGAAACGGTGTTAGGGAACAGCAAATGTAAGGTAATGAATGTATTATATAATATAATTGTTATATATATATATATCATGTAATAATTCTCAAGTTATAAATAACTTGATTTTCACTAACACTATTTGCTTCACAATGATTTGATATGAGCAAAGAAGCCAAACTTGTTTTTACTTTTGTATGCAAGTTGAATTGCACATTTCCGCGTGAGTTCAGAGATACAGTGTCTGTGACAAACCAGCAGTCAACAGGCTGATCCTATACCCTCACCTACTGTGAGGATATTACAGGTGAGAGACAAAAACATTTCCGAAATCCTTCCATTGCTGATGCAATTCAGAATGTGTTCCAGATTTAGTATTTTTCTCGTTTCACATTAACGTACATACAAATTATCCACCATTTGAGTCACTGTGTACCAGGTATTGAGAGAGAAGCACTTATCTGACTACACACGTGCACACGCACACGCACACACACACACACACAAACAGACACACAGACAGACACACACATACATTGTCTGCCCATGTGCACATGAGTGCATCAGCCGTGTGTATGTTATGTGTTTGTGTTTTGATTCTAACATGAAAAGGCACTTCCACACCATATATTACCTTCTAAAAATAAAGTCATGACGTCAAACAACAGTTATTTCAGTTGGTCAGCTAGCATCCCCCCTCCCCTCCCCAAAAGGCATTCAATAACAGCGCAATTTTTCAGGTTTATAAAAAACTTATACAAATATTTCTTAGTAAACAAGATACAAACAATTGTACAATGCCACCAATTATGTGAACGTTTAATTGAAAGACTTTCCAAAGCAATATATGTAATGGGATAATCAGAGAGAAACTGTAAGTCAATTTCTTTAATTCTTTTTTCAAACAGCCTGTCTGTTGTTCAAGCTATGATACAGAATCATGCACTTGTTCAAACACATATCCAAAGCAGACATTAATGTGCTTCTGTTCCATCTATTCACTCATAAAAGATAGATATATTACAGCCAGGCTGAAGTGTGGAAACAAGTTTAGAATTGTTGCCTCAATAAGTATTCGCATCACATATAATTCTCTGCAGTGAGGCTTAGATATGAGTCATAGTCTAGAATGGTAGGGAGCACATTAACAGACTGACTTTCTATTAACACTCAACTGAAAACAAATATCTCCAACGGCTCGGTGAATGACAGTGGACCAATAATTAGGAACTGACTAATTGAAGAAACATGAGGATATAATAATATATGTAAAGTGCTTTCTATAAAATGTTCAAAGAAACAGTCTGTGATCCTGGAGAAGCAGACTGATTTCAACAATGCCGTATGGCAAGGAAGCCTTTGATTCATCTCACATCAGGACAGACCGAAAAAACATATTCAAAAAGCAATGTTAAAACTATGATGACCATCAGGATTTATTTTCATGACCCAAAATTTAGTTTTCATTACGGAGGCTGTGATATGCCTATTGGGATAATAATACATTATATAATAATTAATATTAATTAGGGCTGTCAAACGATTACAATTTTTAATCGGATTAATCGGAGGATTCCGTGGATTAATCACGAAAGATACCCGAAAAATTAAAATTTTCACTGTATATTGTTGTATGAACGGAAAGATAAATGACAGAAGGTGGATATGTACACTTAAAATTTGTATTTTAATTAATTTAAAATCCAAATGATGGTTTTAATACTGAAATTAAATGTAAATCAAACTAATATATATACCTACCACACCATAATTCAATCGGTTTCTCTCACTATGTCTTTGGGCAAATATAGGCTATAGGCATATATAATGGCATTTAATTGGTGAATCTATAGGTTGTGCATTCTTGAATACAGTTGATTACAGTCCGCGTTTTTTTTTTTTTTTTTAAGATATTTTTTGGCATTTTTTTGTTTTATTGATACTGCAGAGAGACATAGGTGAAATGGGGCAGAGAGGGGAGTGACATGCAGAGAACGACCGCGGGTGGGAATCGAACCCGGGTCTGCTGCTGGGCCCGGCCCATGGGGGGACGCCCTACCAACTGAACTAAGGGCGCCCCATGTTTGTGTTTGTGTTTGTGTGTGTTTGTACACGCGACCACGTCCTAGGGGACTGTTCATTTGTGCCAGGAAGCCGATGTTATGTTGTCTAATCACACACACCTCTGAAAACTGCAGACGTTTGTGTCCTCGCGGGCTCTGAACAGAGCGGACAATGTTTCTCTGTTGCTTCGACATCAACTGCCACCCGTGGTAGTTGATTTTATATACTATCTATCCCCGCAACACAGACGTGGCCGTTAGCAGTTTAAAACACGGCAAGGGCTAACGTGCTGCTATGTTTGGCTGCGCGCAGCTACTGATCCTGGGTCAGCCACAACGGTAGAGTGACTGTAGTGCAGAGCGGGTGGGATGTACGGGGCGGATCATTCTGCACATGCGTTAATTGCGTTAAAAAAATTAACGCGTTAATTCCAGAAATTAATCACCCTACGTTAACGCGTTAATTTTGACAGCCCTAATATTAAAGATCTCCTATTATACTACTTTTCTGGTCTTAATTTCTTGTTTAAAAACTGCTACAGAGCAACCTGACACGAATCACATCACAAAAAACCATGTAGATTTTTGGGACACTCTTCCTCTCATCTGAGCGAGCACAGCAGTCTGCTCCACACCTCGGCTTTGTGCTTCCCCCCCCCCCCCTGCAAACCCCACTCCGTTGTGATTGGTTACCTTCCTTCCGGAACATTTTCAGCAGCGCGCGGGGAGATTTCAGAGCAGGAAGGTGGAGGCATGGCCGGAGCTTGCCTGAGCAGCATTTCCATACATGGAAACATCCGCTTTCGTGACGACAAGAATATCCGGAAATTCTGAACCGATTTGAACACGTGATTTCTCGACCGGCTGTCCTAGTGTTTAGTGCTCTGCACAGCCACCCCAGACGGTCAGCAGGGAATACGTCTAAATGCATGTACGTCATTATTTGATAAGCTAGTATGGTTAAACATGACTATAAATCATTATAACAACGTTTATAGGTCATAAAAGTCAAAAAGTATCATAGGTCCTCTTTAAGCAATTATTCATTATGTTACTGATGCGCTGTGGATTGAAACGCCTTTCATTTTGATTGCGAAGCCTTCATGGCTTTAAAATGAAACAGCTTTGTCCCTTTATTTAGATAAAAGTGTGTGTGAAAAGGAAAGAAAAGCATTTATAAAATATATGAAAAATTAAGAGATCTTTTTTTCTCCTTTATTTTTTCTAATATACTTCAATTCTTAATAGGACAGCTGTGGCTAAGCATGTAGAGCAGTTGTCCACTGATTGCAGGGTTAGTGGTTTGATCCCCGCCTCATGTGTAAGACATTGAACCCCAAATTGCTCCCGATGCATAGCTTGGTATCCCCCCGCTACCAGTGTGTGTGAGACAAAATATGTTAAGGGTTTTGGGGGGAAAAAAGCACTATAGGGCAGTAGATTTACCATTCCATTAAGTAAACATGACTTGAACAATGCATGTGGATGGTGTATACTATTAAAAGCTCCGTATATCCTTAAAATAGCTGTAAGTCCCTTCAAGGTCAGTCAGAATAAAAGCACAAAGATTTTTTTTCTTGACTATCTGTAGAGGGACTATTTTCACACACATTCTTGGTAATTCTTTAAAAAAGACATAGGTGACTGGGCAACCGTACTTGTCATGCCGCTCAGCTCCATTCACTCCAGCAATTTTCTGGAAGAATTCAAAAGTTAAGAAAATGTTACTGTGAAAATTCAGAAAATCATTTTCCAATAAAAAACTTCCATTGTAAAAAAATCTCAACACAGCACAGAGGTGTAGCTGTAGCAGTGCTGACATATGTCCTCTTAACATAGTTGAGTTCAGACGTCGCACTCTTAAAGGTGCAGTGTGTAATATGACATCATCAAGAAAGTTCTACAAAGTTCTAGAATGCAACGCTCCCTGCAGGGCCGCCGCTCCCTATACGCAGAGTACGCAGACTGCGTAGGGCACCAAGTTCCTGGGGGGGGCACCCCAAAAAAAAAAAATTATAATTTTTTTTTTTTTTTTTTAATTAAAAAGGAAAAAGAGATGGTCCGGGGGCCCCCCAAAATATATATATATTTTTTAAAGTTCATGATAATCATTACATTACAAAAAATATATAAATTAGTTATGAACAGGCCCATCGTTGTTTTTTCTTAATTGTGTAACCTATCCAGGGGTGGATTACTGCACAGGCACACCGGGCACAGGCCCAGGGGCCCAAGGGCTCAGGGGGGCCCTTAGCCAGAGATACTGATAGTAACTTTTCATGTTGCATAGTCAAAGAGCTCAGTCACTGATGTCAATAACAGGGTCCAAAAAGGAATAGCCTAAATATAAATACTCATTAAAATGTAACAAGATAGAAATCATCATGGGCCCCTCAACTAGTAGGGGAGAAATACAAAAGCAAGTTAAAAACAACAGCATTAGTAGCTCTGTCTAAGGGGGTTGAAGGCCCCCTCACACATACACAAATAAACTTTATATGTGTGAATTCTAAATTGTTCATATCCACCCTTTATCTGTTGAAATGGGCCCCTCCATCATAGAACATGGGTCTGCAGACCAATCTACTGTTTTTATAGTTGCAGAGTAAAGAGTGCTACCTGTTTAAGAAAAATCTGAAAAATAATGTTCCTTCTGCATCTCAGGATTTGATATCTCTCTAGTCTCTAAAATGTCCTCACAAAGTGCACCAGATTGATGCATTTTACTTTAAAAAGGTAAAAAAAAAAATCCACCCACCCCTCAACAAGGTACAGGGTCCCTCCAACAATACCCCAAAATCCTGTGGGAAACACTGACTTCCTTAATATGTTTTTGCCATTAATTGTATGTATCCGTGTAGAAAATTCAGTGTACCTGACTGGATAGGGACAAGTGGGGGGCCCTTTAAGAGTGTAAGCCCAGGGGCCCATTATCTCATAATCAGTCTATGATCCTATCACTCAATTCCTTTGCAAAGGCAGTTTTTTCACAAGTTAAGCTGTTCTTTCTGTTAGTAAATGCTGGCAAATGTGCCAAAAAGCAGTCGCAGAGATCTTGCAAGGGCAAAAAAATGTTGCTATGTCGGCCCCCTGTAGCTTTCCAGCAGCTAGTTGACCAGGGGCCTATTTCAGGTAGCTGGTTTTACATACTCTGAGTTTAATCCTGCGCTCTGAGTTGGTAAACTCAGAGCGCAGGGTTGATGAGTAACTCTGGGTTTTCGGTTTCAGAACAGTGGATCAGCGTTGGGTTTATCAACTCTGAGCGTGTTCACTCTGGGTGGAGCGTGTGCATAAAAGCCATCGTCAATGGATCGCTGATAACATGATTCACCATGGAAACAGAAGAAACAAATGATTGATCCTCCCACTTCTCCACTTCTCAAAAAAGAAAAAAAGAAATCTCCGCTCCTCCCACTAGAGTTAGAAATATTAACGAATGAGCTTATGGTAGCCTATGGAGAAGAATTAACGGGATATTGTCTCATAACTCTGATCTAATCTCCTCGGCAATTCAGAAAAAAACAGAGCAAACATTTTTTGTCAAGATAATCATTTCTCTTCCGTATGAGAAGCCATAGTCTATTTTAAAAAGTTACGCATATCAGCTGTAAAGTAATAAAGCTGGCGCGGCACAGCATTGCTTACAGTGCCTAAAGCCTGGGTGAGTTGCCCTAATGTGGGACACTGCCTAATGTGGGACACCTAAGGTCTAGAGCATTTATCTCTTATTTCTGACACATGTAAATAGATAATATTGTTGTCAAATCCAAGCAGGGATACCCTGTGATTGAAATCACGTGACTTCACGATTTTGATTATAAAGATAGGGGAGGGGCTACAGCCAAACCGGAAGTGCACAGTGTGAAGTCCAGAAAAAGGTCAGTAACATAGGTTTTAGAGAGAATTAATGCTAAGGCTATAAATTTGTTATAAACAAAAAAAAATCCTATTTGTTATCAGATTGTGTTTATGATATAAGTATGATGCAAATTATGCAAAAATATTATGACATTTTTTATTTATTTTTTAATTATTTATAAATCTTTAGCTGTCCCACATTTGGAAAGGTGTTTCCGAATGTGGGACAGCATGATTTGCCTAATCTGGGACAGTCATGTAAATTGGGATAATAAGCATTTAACTATGTAATATGTATTTAATTAAGGGTTTATTAGTACATTAGTGTTGTAATGCAGGCCAAGCAGTCTTGATGGGCCAGTTAATCTAGCTAAGTGGACTATCTATGTTAAAACACTAGCTTTAGTCACACTAAAATCAAGCTAGCAAGACTAGCTATGACAAAGGCTTTTAGTCACTCACACATCACACACACACACACACACACACACACACACACACACACACACACACACACACACACACACGTACACACACACACACGTACACACACACACACACACAGCTAGAATAGCTAACCGGGTTAAAAGCAGTCTTCTTTAGTCACACACTGATACAAACACACTCAATACACTCTCTCTCTCTCACACACACACACACACACACACACACACACACACACACACACACACACACACACACACACACACACACACACACACACACACAGCAAGAATAGCTTCCCAGGTTAAAAGCAGTCTTTTTTAGTCACACAGTGATGCACAACACACACACACACACACACACACACACACACACACACACACACACACACACACACACACACACACACACACACACACACACACACACACACACAATAAGTATAAAGCAATGTTAAGGAAAATTAAATGTAACTTCTGTGCAAATCATATTGCAATTTTCACATATTAACAATGCAATGTATTACAGATAAGGCTACAATGGCAAAGCAGAAAGCAG
This sequence comes from Ammodytes marinus, assembly GCF_949987685.1. Lineage (NCBI taxonomy): Eukaryota > Metazoa > Chordata > Actinopteri > Uranoscopiformes > Ammodytidae > Ammodytes > Ammodytes marinus. Next base: position 20,929,596 of record NC_137230.1, on the reverse strand, counting down.
GGAAAGAATGCAGAAAAGGAAGACAGGGCAAGAAGCTCAACCAGTGGAGGCAAGAAAGAATGAAGGGAGCAATAGATGAGTTCAGGGAGATTGTTGAGGCCGGTGGGGTCCCTCAGATGAGGCTGTTGGCCAGGGCCTGGAGTGTGCCAAAGTCCACCCTCCAGCGTAGACTAAAGGGAGTAGGCCACCATCACCACACTGTCGGCCGGAAGCCACTTATTGCTGCGGAGGACGAAGCTGAGCTGGCTGATTTAGTTAAGACCCTCGGGAAACGGGGCTTCCCTCTAAGGATTCCTGACATTCAAAAACTAGCCTTCCAGTTTGCTCAGAAGAAGGGCATCATTGGTTTTAGCGAGAAAAACCAGAAGGCTGGTTATCGCTGGTTCTGGGGCTTCATGAGACGGAACCCTAACCTGGGAATTCGCAAACCTGAAGCCCTGTCAGCAGCGAGGGCGGTAGGCTTCAACCCCACTGTTGTCATGGGCTGGTTCCAAAAATTTCAAGCCCTCATCAAAACCCTGGAATTAGAGGATGTGCCCAGTCATATTTGGAACTGTGACGAAACAGGGCTCCAAGACCACTTCCTCTCCCCCAAGGTGGTGGCTGAGGTTGGAGAGCCATGCTATGAGGTCACTGGTGGGGAGAAAGGGGTGACAACCACCTGTCTGGCCAGCCTGAATGCTGCTGGCGGCTTCGGGCCAACCATGATCATATTTAAGGGGAAGAGAATGAAGCTTGAGTGGCTCTTGGGGTCTCCCCCCAACACATTCGTGAAAATGTCTGACAACGGCTGGATTAACAGCGACCTGTTTGTAGAATGGGGTAAACTTTTCCTTTGTAGCCTACCAATAAATGATCCTCGACCCCACTTGCTCCTTGTAGACGGGCATACGTCCCACGTCTACAACTTAGAATTTCTGAAGTTGATGAAGGACAACAATGTCTTTGTATTCAGCCTGCCCCCCCACACCACTCACTATCTGCAGCCTGCAGATAGGGCACTCTTCAAGAGTTTGAAGCACTTCTGGAGGCTGGAGGGGAGGACGAACATAAGAGAAAGTGGAGGAAAACGACTGGAAAGGGTGCTGTTTATGCCACTGTTTGCCAAGGCCTGGGCCAAGGCAGCCACAGCCTCAAATGCCATGGCTGGCTTTCGAGGCTCCGGGATTTACCCTTTCGATCCGGCTCGGATTAAGGAAAGCTTATTCACCCCAAGCAAAACCACTGAGCGACCCCTCCAGGTGACCCCAGTGGACATGCCAGTAGTAGAAGCGGCAACTCCAACCCATCACCAGCCTGCCCCTGACAGTCCCTGCTATAACCATGTCGAATGGAATCTTATGGTCCAGCCATCCCATCCTCTGCATGATGCTGTCCAGCCATCCCATCCTCTGCATGATGCTGTCCAGCCATCCCATCCAGTGACCCAGCCAGAGAGAGAAGAGGTCTCCTTCATTAGTCTGACTCCTATTCCAGTAAGAGAGCGACCAACAACCAGCCGCCAGAGAGTCAAACCTCCTTCCTGGAACTTAACCAGTGAGGAACATTTTGCATATGTCGAAGGAAAGGGGGAAAAGGGCAAAGGCAAAGGCAAGGGCAAGGGCAAGGGCAAGGGCAAGGAGAATAGGCAAAACACAAAGAAAACCAATCAGCAGAACCAGGAACCGTGCACGGTCTGCAAAAGTGCATACGGGGACAAACAGGACCCCAAGAGCACAGAGGACTGGCTTGCATGTTCTATCTGCATCCGCTGGTTCCATCAAAGCTGTGCAGAGGAGAATGGGATCCTGGACGACGATGGCTCCCTGACATGCAAGGACTGCTTGTTTATTGAATTGTAGTAAAAAGTGTTTAAGAATGTTTAATCGGTTACATGTGTTACATTTTTATTGTAGGTCCAAATCGATACACTGTTAAAAAAAAAAGGAAAAAAACATGTTGCTGCATATGCTTGGACCTATATTACAGGTCCCAGTTCCATGAAATTATATGTTGTACTTTATTACTGTAGGCCTATATGTTGCATTTTGTATTTACTGTAAATCCCAGTTGGATTAAATAACATTTGATAAACTTTTTGTATTTGCTGCTTATTTTCATTAATATATGTATATATTAATGTATACAGTATATATATGTATATATTTATAAATGAATTGTAGTAGTTGGTATCACAAAACATGGGTATGCACATTTGACCATGAATATTCATGAGCAGATACATTTAAATTAAGGTGATTATAGGCTTTTTTGTTCCTAATAATGACTGTCCCAGATTAGGCCACACACTGTCCCAGATTGGGCCACACACATTTTCTTGAGCAATTTTGCACATGTAACACTAAAATATCTGCCATTTCTTCTCTGAGTATGATACCTGCATTATTGTTTCTGTTTTCAGTAGCCAACATTATGGGGATTTCAGAATGGTATCAGGTTTGGTTATAATGTATTGGCTTAGTTTGGTAATATCGCACATAAATTGAAATTGCAAAAAGTGTCCCACATTAGGGCAACTCACCCTAGCTGGTTTTACATACTCTGAGTTTAATCCTGCGCTCTGAGTTGGTAAACTCAGAGCGCAGGGTTGATGAGTAACTCTGGGTTTTCGGTTTCAGAACAGTGGATCAGCGTTGGGTTTATCAACTCTGAGCGTGTTCACTCTGGGTGGAGCGTGTGCATAAAAGCCATCGTCAATGGATCGCTGATAACATGATTAACCATGGAAACAGAAGAAACAAATGATTGATCCTCCCACTTCTCCACTTCTCAAAAAAGAAAAAAAGAAATCTCCGCTCCTCCCACTAGAGTTAGAAATATTAACGAATGAGCTTATGGTAGCCTATGGAGAAGAATTAACGGGATATTGTCTCATAACTCTGATCTAATCTCCTCGGCAATTCAGAAAAAAACAGAGCAAACATTTTTTGTCAAGATAATCATTTCTCTTCCGTATGAGAAGCCATAGTCTATTTTAAAAAGTTACGCATATCAGCTGTAAAGTAATAAAGCTGGCGCGGCACAGCATTGCTTACAGTGCCTAAAGCCTACTGTGCAGTAAACAGAACAGACTGTCGCTTCTTTTAAATGGGGAGTGAAATACATTAACGTCAAGACACATTAGGTGACAGTTTCCATTGAAGAGCCTGATTGATTTATTACCAGATCCATTTTCCTCAAGTGATCACAGTTTAAATTATTATATCATTTTTATATTCATATTAGGCTATTTAACGAGGCTTGTCTGTGACTTTAGGATCGCACAAGTGAACTACAACGATCGCGTGCAGCCGCAGCGTTACATGAATCCACCTGACATAAATCTGTTCAGTGGCACAGACGTTAAAAAACATACAATAGGCTACAAATAGGTTTATTAATCTGAATGTAGAGCATGTCACGATATGTAAGGTGGCCGCCTATATGAACGGACCGAGGGCTGAGAACAAGGCTACTGATCAGATAAATGATTGGTCAAACGTAAAATCATCAGGAAATGATAAAAACATCCCGATGGAGATTTCTATAGAGTGATTTTGCTTCAAACTGTACAGGGACGCGTGTGACAGTGACACTCTTTCTTCAGTCGGAGCTGCAGCGTAAAGTGAAAACAAACTCGGGTAGGTCTAACCACCTATCCAGCAGGTTAGACCCACGGCGTATGTTGCCGCAGTAACTGACTCTTGGTTGCACTGAACCTGCTACCTGAAACGGAAAACCCAGAGTTTCCACCAACTCAGAGCGAACAAACTCTGGGTTGCCTCAAAACCAGCTACCTGAAACAGGCCCCAGGTTGTCCACCCAGGTTGGGATCCTGGAAGGTCCTGGATATCATTTCTGGTGAACAACCTTTTACAACGCTCCATGTCTGTTTTTCCAAAAAAAGGGGTTTTGCCCCCTAGGTATGGTCCAAAATATGCAGAAATATGGACATATATGAGACCCTTTCTAAGGGAAAAAATAATAATAAAAAAAAGTGCTATTATGCACTAAATTAAATGTACTTATGGAGGAAATAAAACCCAAAATTCTACACACTGCAGGTTTAAGTGAAGCTCAGGAGAGTTTTTCTCGGACAAATGAGAACAGCTCATTTCCTCATTGCTTTATATTTTTCTAACCGGCTCCTGTGGTCTATAATTAACACTTTACCTCCTCATTACGCATTCCACAACATTGTAAACAATTCATGAGCCATGCTTTGCTATTTTCTGTCATTGGGTCAGAAGGTTTTCACTGATTGTTACCATGGAAACACACATCAGCAGGTGTCACTGATTGTTATCGAGTTACCATGGAGACATGGTTCTTAGTTCTAAATTATCCTGGTGGTGGGCTAACTTTTTATAGATGTCTTTATTTTATTTGAAACAGCATTAGACCAATTTAAGTAAACATTACTTCACAACTATCCAAAAAAAAACTTTCAATTTGTATTTCAGTAGCCTACATGAGTGAATTTGGGTTTTGGACTGTTGATTGGACAAAACAAGTTGAAGAACTCAAATAATTAAAATATATTTGTACAATCAATCAATTAACTTAAGAAGTACTCAGCTGGTTAAGTGATAATAAAGGTAATCCGAAATGCCAGCCCTAAAGGCTAAACACAGTAGAACGAAATAGTGAAGGCAGAATAGGTACTCAAACTGTAAAACGACACTAAACACTTAGCGTTTTGACAGTTACACAACTGAGCCTGTAAATGCTTCAGATTCCATGGAGGGACTTGAAGTGACGGCACTTCAGATTCTTTGAGGACGGGCAACTGTTTCCTTTTGAAGAACAAAGCAACAGAGCTCTGCTCCATATTCCTACTTCTTTTGTTATGTCTACTGCATTTTGATGCCATGGAAAAATGTAAATATTGAAACTTGTCAGGAAGTGCTGTGGGAGCGGCAGTCTCATCCGCTTAGCAAATGGCAGTTTACATACTTAAGTTGTGAGAAACGTATTTCTGAATGGGTCTTACATAAATATCTCTCATCAGCTGGGTCCAGAGATGTACAGCGGGGCATCTTCAGTATTAACCAAAGTTTTTAACCAACTTCAATAAGACAGTCTGCTTTTCAGTAAGCCTTGTCAACTTTTTCCGAGAACTAGCCTGAATGAATGGCAGGTTTATTTACAACCCACCCCTCCCCCCCCACACACACACACACCAAAAAACCCCAGATGCATTACAACTCCTCTGTGAATGCTGCTCTTATTTCCCCTGTGGTCTTATTTTGCTATTCTTAATTATCTGTAGCCTTTTTATGATCTGCAGTAATGCTGACCTTGTCTCAAATAATCTAAATCGTGACTTAACATTATACTAATACATCCACCAGTGTTTTGAAAGTCCAGACTGTGGGTTCATGGTGAGTTAATCAAGCCGACAGCAGTGACATGACACAAACAGGCCGACAATGGTGTCTGTTATCAATGTGCAACACAATTAAGTTAACCTCTTTAATTGTAATGTTACCATTTCCATTCGTCACTCAAATTCGATTAATTTCATACCAACTTTTACATACAGCATCATTGAGCTGCCTGATGACCTATCCGTTTTGAATGAAATGAAACAATTAAATGAAAGGATATTGTATTGTTGTTCTATGAACAGCAGCAGCAGAGTTGGCTAAACTGAAAACTCAAACAGGAGAAGAGCGTTGACATCTTTAAATAACCACTTCATTCCAAATCTTTGGATGCAAGTCACAGCAAAAAGATAACAATATTGTCATTTTCAGTGACAGACAGGGTTGTTCTGGCTCAGATGTTTTTGTAAATTAGTCTGTATATCACTGTCCTATTTACACACAAAAAATGCAGATTGGCTTTAATTTAAAAAAATGGTTAGGCCGAATGGCAGCTTTTACTTTGTTGAAAATACTGTAAATTAAATACATGAGCACGCTTTGATGGGAATGTGGTCAAAACGTCGACGAATTCATCTGAGACTAAAGAAAGCTGGTACAAATCATAATCCCATTTTCAAATTAGACAATAGTAAGTACTGAGGGCAGTTTCAGCAGGTTGCGAGCAGTTGTATCAAGGCTGTGAATGAAACAAGGCGCTTGTAGCTACAGCAGGAGAGGAAGTAATAACTCTTAATGTTGGGCACTTGGGAGATGCACAAGCTCTCATTATCTCCCTTAACGCCTCAGGCTTTCCGATGTTCTCACCTTACACCCACTGCTGACCTATGACTCACCAGCCCCTCTATCCTCATAGTAAACCCTTATCACATTACCTTAATCGCAATGCAGCCTGTTGGAAGGTTGGAGGGCAAACCCCCGGCCCGTCATCATTTATCATTTCGCCCTCTTAAGTGATGTACAGTATACCTGACTTGATCCACGGCTGTTTGGGAAAATACTGTGCATACTATACATTCTTAAAGCATGACGTAAAAGAAGAACCGATCTAGACTATTTTTATTTAGATACACCAGACTGGTTGAGGTGTTGGCTGACGTCCCTGCGTGACATAACAGATAGCTGTTTAAAGACTGACGTCACTCCACTTAGATAGTCAATGGAGGGACTTTTGTCAGGGCATCTGGTATGTGTCTGTTAAATCATGTGTTATAAATTGTTTAAGTGGATGTGGATGTAAATGTAAAATATGTTTGTCTGTTAGCGCCCTGACCCAAAATAGGTCCCTCGCCCATACGGAACTAGGGAAACCCTAAACAACCTTACAAATTGACAGGGCCGGTGAGGCTAGACAGGTTTGCAGACTCAGGAGCAGAAGTACAAGGTATCCAGCGATCGCAAGAGCAGAGTCCTGGCTCGAGACCAAGTCCTCCTGCAGCGTTGCACGAAAGCTTGAGCAGAGGGAACTCCCACCTCCTCCACATGGGATGGAAAAAGCGGAGTCTGGTAGCCCAGGCAGCAGTGGAAGGGGGAGAGACCAGTGGCGGAAGTGGGCAAGGAGCTGTGGTAAATGGACTCCACTTATGGTAAATGGACTCCACTTATATAGTTCTTTTCCCTGGTTTTTCACAGACTCAAAGCGCTTTACATTGTTTTGTACACATTCACCCAATCACACTCACATTCATACATCGATAGCAGCAGCTACCACGCAGGGTGCAAGCTAACTATCGGGAGCAATTTGGGGTTCAATGTCTTGCCCTAGGACACTTCGACATGTGGAGGGGAGGCGGGGGATCGAACCTCTGACCCTGCACTCCAGAGGCGACCTCCCTGCCCACTGAACTGGGCGTACTCCACCCAGGGAAGAGTCCTGCTCTAAGAAGCCGGGTTGGGACGTCATGCACCTGAGAGCCACCTCTAGCTTCTGGTAAGCCCGCTCCGTCTTTCCATTTGTCTGGGAGTGAAAACCTGAAGACAAACTGGGAGAGGCACCTATCTATTTGCAAAAAGCTGGATTGAGCAGATAACTGTGGACCTCGATCAGACACAATATCAGACGGGAGACCATGCAGATGAAAAACATGAAGGACCATCAACTCAGCAGTCTGCTTGGCAGAAGGTAGTTTGGGTAGGGGAATAAAGTGAGCAGCCTTAGAGAAGCGATCTACCACCGTCAAAATGCATGTGTTGCCATCAGAAATAGGTGTGACCAGGGGCGGTGAGGAACAGGAAGAGGCCTTAAGCCCCTATCTAACTGGGCTGCGACTGTTTATGAAGTTGGAGACTGCATTCGCGAGGGAGTCTCTAAACTGTCTTGAAACGTTCGCAGGGGTCTCAATTTTCTCGCATGAGTCGCAGAGCCTCGCAGTCCTTTTGCTTAAATTATGCGACAAATCTACTCTCAAAATAGTGTCAGAGCTGTCGCAGGTGTCTTGAACCTGTCGCAAACCCTTCTCAATATAGTTTCCGCGAGTCAGAAAGTGCGAGAAATGTGAGACAACTTTGTGAGGGTTTGGTGACATATGAAACTAAATTGCAACTGATTTGAGACAAAAAATTAGACTGACATTCCGCTCGCCAGACGTTCGCGAGACATAACTGCAAAATTCCGGCAAGTTTTGGCCAGGACATTCGCAAACCTGTCGTGAGGAACCAACTCAATGAGACTACAAGTGAAAATGTACGCTAATTCGCATATTTTCTCGCAATTTTGTGTCTCCAACTTCACAGCCCAGTGAGATAGGGGCTTTAGCAATCCTTCCAGAAGCTTGTTACCTGATTTGCTTCTGGCACAGACATCACAGGCTGCCACAAAAGACTTGATATCCATCTTCATGGATGGCCACCAAAAGTGCTGTCAGATCAATGCCAGAGTTCGAGTTGCCCCAAGATGACAGGCCATTCTGGAGCTGTTTCCCCATCTCAACACCTGTGAGAGAACTGAGACGTGCTGCTCGCTCTGCCCGCTGCCATGCTGTCGAACTGTTGCTGCTGACCTGTTTGTGTCCTGAAGTTAAGTGTATGCTTTTGTTTGAGAATTTACCTGTTTTCTGCCAAGCTGCTGATCTGTTTTTACTCTGAAGTTAAGTTTCCTCTTTTGTTTCGAGAATTAAACACACATTATTTTACTGCCTGACTCTTACTTTTCTTTTATCTGGTTTTATGTTACAGCCCTATCCCTAGACACAAATGGGGAAGTAACAAGGTGGCTGGCAGTTCGGAGGTATTCGAGATTTTTGCCACATGCATACAGTTATTGATGCAGAAAATTTTAAATAACCTAGGTCTACTGTATGCAGCGCTACTTTCATTGTGGGCTTCTTTCTTTTCATCAGTAGCGTATGACATCTACCATAAAAGGCATTATGAATAGGCTATCACTGGAACATCAGGGAAAGATGAGGGCAATGAAATAATGACTAAACTTGGGCAGTGTGACAGGTGGCAGCTGTCACAGTTCGGACATCGCTGCAGACTCGCAGGTTAAGCTTAGTAGATTCATATTTGTCCGGAAAATACAGACTACAGATTTTGTATCTAGGCTATTTAATTTATTGGTATTTGTATTAATTTTTATTTGGCCCAAAATGAGAGTGATTTTCCATAGCCTATTAATTTTTTTTCTTTTTCCATTTAACCTTTATTTATACTCGAAAGATCAGTTGAAGTGTGACCCTCATTTACAATGATGTCGAGTCAAACAAATGCAAAACAAAAACAACAATACATACACAATATACAATGCAAATACATCAAATATACAACAACTAATAAAGAGTAACAATTTAAACAGTTAGACAGAGATTTAGAATGGCTGGAATTAAAATTAAATCGGTAAAAGTACAATATAGCCTAATTAAAACAGTAGCAGGTAGAGTTTGGCAGATTTAAGATAGTTAGTTTGAATTTGTTAAAGGATCAGTAAGCTGTTCCAGGAGTCGGGGGCAGTGAAGCTAAAAGCTGTCTTTCAATGCTCAGACCCGGCTTGAGGAACATAAAGCATTAGTATTAGGGCTGTCAAATTAACGCGTTAATTTTGATTAATTAATCACAGAAAAATTAACGCGATTAGAAAAATTAACGCAGATTAATCGCACTTCTATAATGCCCTTTGACCCGGTGCAAAAGTGGTGCGGAGCTGCACCTGTAGCTCGCCGGGCCGGGCGCGTGGGTTAAAGGGAGAAAGGTAAAGAGAGAAGCAGGGGAAAGGGGCCGACTCGAGGGCTCTATGGACGGTTTATGGGATGCATGAAGGTAGGAAGACATCTTACTTAATTCTCTGCAGTGTCCGTGCATTATTGATTTAGTGGGTGCAACAATGTAGGCTAGGTTCAAAACAGTAGGCCTATCTCTCAATCTTCCTCCAATTTTGTTTGCTAGCTGTCTAGCACCCGCCCCGTGTGTGTGTGTGTGTTTGTCAATATTTTTGCCTATGAGTAGGCTACGAAATGGTGGCAGTGCAGCGCTGTCTGTTGTGGGAGATGGAAAGCCGTAATTTTGTCTGCTTGTTTTTTTGAGAAAATTCGGCGCTAGTTCATGTATAAAGCTGGCTGAGGGGAGGAGACAGAAGTTACGAGAGACGGAGAGCGAGCGCGCGCGCAAGAGAGAGAGACAGAGAAACAAACTGTAGTAGGCTATACAGCTGTTTACAAACAGGTATAAAAGTGTCATATAAGTATGCGATTAATTTAGATTAATTAATCACAGAGCCTGTAATTAATTAGATAATTTTTTTTAATCGCTTGACAGCCCTAATTAGTATACATATATGTCAGTGGAGCGGGTCTGATAAAGCCCGTCTGAAATTTGCAGCATTTCTGTTAAATAATGGGGAAGCTTCCCAGTCAGGGCTTTATACACTCAACAAAAATATAAACTCAACACTTTTGTTTTTGCTCCCATTTTTCATGAGATGGACTTAAAGATCTAAAATTCATTCCAGATACACAATTGTACCATTTCTCTCAAACATTGTTCACAAATCTGTCTAAATGTGTGATAGTGAGCACTTCTGCTTTGCTGAGATAATCCATCCCACCTCACAGGTGTGCCACATCAAAATGCTGATCTGACATCATGATTAGTGCACAGGTGTGCCTTAGACTGTCCACAATAAAAGGCCACCCTGAAATGTGCAGTTTTGTCTCACAGCAAAATGCCACAGATGCCACAAGCATTGAGGGAGCGTGCAATTGGCATGCTGACAGCAGGAATGTCAACCAGATCTGTTGCTCGTGCATTGAATGTTCATTTCTCCACCATAAGCCGTCTCCAGCAACTTCGCACAGCCATTGAAGAGGAGTGGACCAACATTCCACAGGCCACAATTGACAATCTGATAAACTCTATGCGAAGAAGATGTGTTGCACTGCATGAGGCAAATGGTGGTCACACCAGATACTGACTGGTTCTGAGTCCCCAAACCCCCAATAAAGCAAAAAAAATGCACATTTCAGAGTGGCCTTTTATTGTGGACAGTCTAAGGCACACCTGTGCACTAATCATGATGTCAGATCAGCATCTTGATGTGGCACACCTGTGAGGTGGGATGGATTATCTCAGCAAAGCAGAAGTGCTCACTATCACACATTTAGACAGATTTGTGAACAATGTTTGAGCGAAATGGTACAATTGTGTATCTGGAATGAATTTTAGATCTTTAAGTCCATCTCATGAAAAATGGGAGCAAAAACAAAAGTGTTGCGTTTATATTTTTGTTGAGTGTAAATAGAAAATGTGCCAATGTGCGTCACGTCTATCTTTAAGAGAGGACCACTCGACCTTTTCGTATAAAATACAATGGTGTGTGTCATGAGCATCTCCAGTGATGAACCTTAAAGCAGAGTGAAAAACAGAGTCCAGGAGTTCAAGACATGAATGTGATGTGTGCTGGTAAACCACATTACCGTAATCAAGGCCAGACATGAAAACTGCCTCAATAATCATTTTCCTACTAAATAAAGGGAAGGTGGTTTTGTTCCTATAAAAATAGCTATTTTTTTGTTGTAGTCGACATACAAAATTGAGTTTATAATCTATCCATATGCCGAGATATTTATATTCTGGGACTCTTTCAATTAAAAATCCATTCTTTGTCGATATATTGAAATTATTCAAATTTGTAGTTCTTGCTCTGGAGAAACACATATATTTAGTTTTGTCTGTATTAAGAACAATCCTGAGGTCCACTAGACAGTCCAGCAGGGTGTTAAAAGAGCTTTGTAGGTTCTGAATAAATTGGTGCACCGATTCAGAAATGCAATACAGTACTGTGTCGTCAGCATACAGATGGGTATGACAGTTTTGTAGCGATGAAACAATGTTATTGATATCAATTGTGAAAAGGACTGGACCGTGTCAGACTTAACCAACATTCTTAAGTGTGGGATAGGCGTAGTGCTATAAAAATAGCAAAGTAGCATATAACCCAATTAAGTGTTTAAATCCGAGTTTAACGTTTAAATAGCTTTATAATGTCACGTTACGCACTGCGAGAACGATCGGTAAAATGAATAAATCAATTCAGTAGCGTAATTTTCTGACAGTATTCCACTCTCTCCTTATTTGCAATAAGAGTTTTTTTGGCTCTCTGTTTTCAGCTGTTTTGTGATAAATTGCAATTTTTTAAAGACAGATCCTTTTAATTTTCTTAGAAAAATAAAATATTGAATCAAAGCAGGAACTTAACAAATGCTGCTACCAGATATTTTTTCCTGAGTAAATTAAACTATAGAAATTAGCCTCCAAAACCTAATTTAGAGAAACTCTGAGACATACGGTTTCAAATGAATAGAAATGTCACAACATATATTATTAGATTGTACAATGAATTACATTAAAACATAACCAGGTTAATAACATATTTAAAGCGGCAACGAGTAACTTTTAAATATCTTTTAAACAGCCTCATGTTTCCTCTCATAATCATAAATTACCTTTAACAGCAAACGAGACCATCAGTGCAAAGAAAGACGTTTTTATATAGTTTTTATTACTGCATTTGATCTGGTCGTACACCCAGTCCGATTTTCGGTTCACGCGTGCATGCTCTATGGTCACATATCCGTATTGGTCACAGATTTCAGTGTGGCGCAGTTACGCGATTTGAGAAGCCTATCCCTCCAGGTGAGGGAAGGGGAGCGGGAGCCTTGTTTGAGACAGTTGTTTGTCGTCATAATGACTGATAACGGGGCTGAACCATAAAAGAAAAAAAAGAAAATGCAATGAAGAAAAGCGAAAAGGGAGAGTGATAGTCGGGCGGGAGGGCGTTGCCAAGCAACGTATACACAATTTCACGCAGCGAACCTAGACTGCAGCATGGACTGCAGTGTTTACTCCTAAATGAATGAGCGGTAGCCTACTAAAACAAAGTTTACTTTGCCTCACCAGCATCATCAGATGACCATTATTCATCTGAAATAGTCATTATTTACAACATAAACACATTACCTCATCGTGATACTAACTAACTGCCATCTCTCGTTCATTCGCTTTGTGTGGGGACACGGACTCGTTCAGCTCCGTGAGAGGTGACAATGCATCAACTCATTGCAATCAGGTGTGTTTAGCACTTACTGGCATTAGTTGATGCTGTGTCACCCATAGACTCACGGAGCCGAAAAGAGTCCGGTGCCCTCACACTTTGCTTTCAACACACGGACACGCACCATATTGCTTCCTGATTATTTGAATCTGCACGCCCTGCACGCTGCCTGCACGAGCTAGAAAACAGCTTCACGACAGCTGGCGTCGTAATAATACTACCGCTTTTGTTCAAAGGTGTCGCCAACGTGCCGACTTACTCGTAGTGGCTTTAAGGTATGTCTTTTGGAATTCTGAAATAGCATTTTTTTTAACTACATTCCTGATAACGGTGATACATTTTCTATATACGTCTGGATATTTGGCATCATCCTGTTGTATTGGCAAACCATAGTGACCAAGTGAATCACTCCGTTGGAGCTTGGAGGGACATTTTTACAACATTGATTTATGGTAACAGAGTAGAGGCTCACTGAAACAACTAGGGATACAGCAATCTTTGTGGGTCACCTTAGTTGTGCACAAGTGTGTCTGTTTCCAAGAAGCAAAGGTTTTCATCTCAGCCAGAGGCCACCGTCTTCACATTCCTTATTACCAAGCCTCACTTGTGCTGATGACTCATCTCCCCAGGCTTAATACGGGGAGCAGCATTCGCTCTCCGTCATCGGACTACAGGATTAGTTTACTGCACACACCTTATAATGAAATGGATAGGCTGATGCAAAAGGTAAAGGGGCGACATATTGATTGTAAAGCGTTTCTGATATCTGTTAATATGGCCGAAGGATTCTGCTATCATGAAGAGGTACATACATAGCTAAATGTAAATATGCCCTGAAGCAAAGAAATACTGCATATGGTTAATAAATCACATAGATGATAGTAAATATCACGTTTTCTAAATGTCAAAGCAGGTGGTAGAATCAATGCTCTCAAAAAGACCTGGAAACATGTATGGTATTTTGGGAATGTTGTTTATGTTTCTCGGATCATAACCAAGATACAAAGATGTGAGAAGCCAGAGGTGTTCCCGGAATCAAAGCACTGTTGTTGTCTGTGCACACACCCTCTATTTCCATTACAGTGTTTTCATAATGCTCAATAACTTTTCACCAAATTATTCACTTTTCATGTTAATAAAAAGCTTTCATGGTATTTTGAAATGTCTGGAGATATTAAAGGTACCCCCTGGAATTTATTTTTATTTTTTAAATATATCTTTTGGGTGTTTTTCAACCTTTATTTGACAGTTTAAGTCAGAGAGTACAGAGTGGAAATGGGGAAGAGAGGGGGATGACAAAGGTCCACGGGTTGGATATGAAACAGCGGTATGCACTCTACCCACTACGCAACTGGAGCACCCCCACTCTGAGTAATTGACCCAGAAAATAAGTTTAAACGTGAGACTTGATATGTTTGATTTATGATAATTACTGGTATTCAAACCAAAATGGTTACCTAAAGAACTTTGTTTAACAGATTTATTAGCTCCAGATAATATGGGGGAAGAAGTCACTCCACAACCATGCAAAAAAGGAATATAAGTACTAGCTTGTTGTTTGTTGTATTGTATTGTTTGGGCCATTGTGATGGACCACCATTATGACTTGCCCTCTGCTGCTTATTCTCTTGCTGAATCAGCTCCCATGATCCCGTGCAGCTTCATGACGTCATCAAACCAAGCCCCAACCACATCGTGTTCTACCAGCATCCAATAAGGAAGTGACAAACATTGCAGTACCTTCCATGGCCACGAGGACGTGGTACCAAGACTGAGCAATTTTTCTTTGACTCACTTGTCTTTCTAGTCTGTATGTTTAGGTCATATCCCCATGACAACACTGAGGGGGGTGACATTTTTTCTAGCAGGCTAGTTTTTATTCTTTTGGAGGTTAAAATGTATTGGCGCGATCTCTTGAGCGATAGCTCTCTGCCCGTTGTCCCTCACTTTGCCTCGGAGGTATACGTCAGCTAGATGGGCGTATCTCCCTCCCCCCGACGTGAGGCGGAGTAAAAATCTCACAAGATGGCGACGCATATAAGCCAGGAGAATTGGATGCCGTGTGAATAACTGAGGTCAGCCCGGATGCTACATCCATTTTATATACTATCTATGCATCAAACTCAATAAATTGTTTTTGAATGGATCATGAGCCCCTTAGTGGCGGAACATTACATATTGTGCGTTTAACATTTCTTTTAATATTTTTTTGTAAGCATAACCACGATAGTTACCACGTTTACCACATGGTTATAATTGTAAGCCAACCAAAGATCTTTTCCAGAACTGAACCAAACTTTAGAACACACTTTAGATTGTATCATAAAACTGAAACATTATTGCACAAGTCCAGAAGTTATGAAGCATGAAGCTGTGGCAGAGAACAAGGAAACGGAAGCCGTGGGAGTGAAACCATAGAGTAACGTTAGAACAGCTAAACAATGAGCTGAAACTATCTAGGATATACAGGTTTTGAGTGATGATTATCTAAAGGTTCATTTGATTCATTGTTATTATACAAATTGATTATGGCCTCTAACCATTTTTCAGCAGAGAGATGTAGGGGAGACCGGGGTAAGTAGGCACACTTTTTACTCTAGTGAGAATTGCTCATCACCTAAACATCTTTCAATAGTCATTCCTACATTAAATTGAAGCTCAAGGTGTTGGCTTGAAATGTGAACCCCTCACTTTTTCTAACTTATTGTAATAAAGAAGAAATTCACCATCAAAGACACTCAAACACATTGTGACAACCAACCCCATCAAGGGGTTGGTTGTCACACACTATGGGGTTGTTTGTAACAATGTTACCTTTATGGAAAAAATCTTAAAAAGAAGGCAAGAAAGCAGAACTACATTTGAAAGTTTACTTTAATTGTCAAGTTGAAAAATAGGCCTACATAACTTTATGCATCTTAACACAAAATGAGCAAGGAATTAACAAAAAGGAAATCCATATTAAGAACAACCTACTGTATGTAACAACATAAAGAACAAAACAAATAGGTCTAACAATAATAGCCTACTCAACTAGGATACACACATTCACTATCTGAGTTACAGTGATGGCAAATGTAGGGTCTGCTCACTCTAACTAAGCAGAGATTGTGTGCCCACTGGTTGCACATACAACACTTCTCCCTTACCTCCCCTGAACGGGTGCTGGAGAACGTTTCCATACAAACCAAACACAAACTATTCTCTTCATCTGATGAAGATTCCTCCTCCTGTCTCTTTCTCTTCTGTTTCTTCTTCCCCAACTGGGGTGGATTGCACTGGGGTGCAGTAGCCTTGGCAACTGGTCTAGTTTGGGATGCACTGGGTCGTTTTGATTTTGTTGCCCTTTTTCTCTTTTGCATGCTAGCTGCCTTTCCTGCTCAATTCTCTCCTTCTCTGGGGTGTCAGTGAGGATACAGCTTGACATTTTATTTTGTTATTGGGTTCCTTTCCTGGCTGCACCCTTTGGATAACATGTGACAACCAACCCCCCAAAAAATGTGACGACCAACCCCAACTGGAATTTATTGCTAGCATCAAGGCCAACAACCATAACTAATTAGCTTGCTAAAAACAATCTAAACTATAGCTTACCCTTCACACTTTTTTAGGGTAACAAGTGTTTTGTTATAAACCCATTGTGTAAAAGCCTAGAAGAAAAATACTGAGGAGCTAAATATTTTAAATTTGACATGAAAAACACTAACAGTCCTCTCACCTCAAATATGAAGGTCACTATGTAGGTGACCTCTGATCTCAGTTGTGGATATTTACATACCAAAATTTAACAGACAGCACCTTCTGGTTCCGAGATATAATGATTGTGACAACCTACCCTTGTGACAAATTACCCCGTTCTCCCCTACCGGTTATTTTGTTATTTGTTATTTAATTTGAATGACTTATTGCCAGAACCCAAACTCCAATGGAATGATAGTGTTCAATCACTAATGGGTGTGTAATTTGGCAATACAAGTCAGCCATTTTTGACAACTTTATAAGGTGGTAATATTCTAGGTTAAGTGTCTTTCAGCTTATTTTGGAATTATTCTGCCCTCTAGTGGCCAGAAATGTATTCTTGCAGCTTTAAGTGAAACACTCATCCTCTCTATGGTCCCTGTTCAAATAACACTGCTTAGGCTCATGTTCACATCCTTAGAATTTGTACTCTGCTATCCACTCTGTATACATCTATTATTCATGTTATGTATGAGCCAAACATGAGGGAATTTAACATTTCAAATATTCTTTAAATATACTGTTGACTGCTGCCTGTGTAGGCTTTATTGCCCTGTTTACTGTGCCTTTATTTATCACTCGCACATGCATAGGGCCTAGTATGTTCAATAACCCTCTTTTTTCTCTTCCTTTATGATTTAATCAGTGAGTGACCTAATGGCAAGGCCAGTGATGAGTCAGCCAGGCTGCAGTTTTGGGAGCTGGAGGTGAGAATAACACTAAGGGGAGGAGGAATGCAGGGACAGAGCGAAAACACAAGCAGAAAGTAAGACAGAAAATGAGGGATAGTGTATAACACTGAAAAGGGATTTTTTTTCTTCTAGTCGCCATACGTCTGAACAGTTACTGGTATTCAAAGGGGCTGTTAACTTCCGGAAATCCTCATTAATAGCCCCCTTTGCAATGTTTAACATAAGGATGACAAACTTTTTGAAATTAGCCAATTTGTTCCATACATAAAACACGTTCCAGTACGTGGATGCCTTTTCTTAAGCAAGAGTCTGGGTTGGACCTCCCTCATCTTTGCTGAGTGCAATCAAGACAGCTATGCTGGGTTAGGATAGCATGAGCATAAATGTGGTTGGTAATGGTTTCTCCAGGATGCATAACCATGTTAGATACACATACATACCTCCTCTCAACCTGATGGACGAGCCAGACTTGTAACATTCCTTCCGTATCTCACCAAATACCATCATGACAGGAGAGCTTTCCATGACTATGTTTAGTCTATGGCCGAAGGTCTTTATTTTCAAACATTGAAGTAAATCTAATGTTAATTATGGATCCATTTAATAGTTGACTGTATTTTTTTACTGCCTGAGGCATCCAGTGACATTGTTTGGGTATAACACACCACAGTTTAGACAGTGTGGTATTTTCATTCCTAACACTGAAGCTATTCCTGTTCCTGCTGTTGAGCAAAATAAACCAATATGATAGGAGACATCCTTTAGCTGATAAGATTTCTAAACTCTCCTTTCTATATTTCATTCTCATTTAAAAGTTATTCCAAACTTTCTAAATGAAATGACTCATTTGATAATCTGTTACACTGACAACAAGAGTGGTGCCTTAAAATAACTACACTGACGTATGGGAACTTTGTGTTTGTCTCTTAGTGAAAACATTTGACAATGTCAACAGATGATGGTTCAATGAGAGAAGAAATTAATAGGTGTTTTTCATCGGAAGTAAGAAATGCAGAGGTGTAAATGACACCTATTAGTAATGGCTGAATTGCATTTAGTTTCTTTAGTCTCAAGGTCCTGGTATTGTGCATGCTGGCTGACTGTCACATTGTCAGGGCTTACTGGGAAACTTGAATAGAACAAATACACTGTCAATGTAATTAGTAACATCTATGCTTTTCCTACTATGACAAGTCAAATGGTGATGGAGATACAGTACTTAATTGTATGCATGTGTTGCACTTCAAGGTTGCACATAGTTACTTACAAGAGTAATTTAAGTAATAATATAAAACAATATCATAGCAATTGTAAATAGATTCTCAAGTATTCATATTCATCTGCAGGTTGGTCTGTCTTCAAGTTTTTATGATTCTGAAGTTGGCTGCGAAAGGTTCAACTATAAGTGCAGAACTTGATCGAGAAATATCTTGTTCTGTGGTTCGCAGTGCAGGTGACAGCCTGTTTCTTACTCAGCCGACAGATATTGAGGTACAAACTCTTCCACTGTTCTTGTATTTTTTTTTTCATCTTCCCAGCCCCAACACCCTCTGAGTGTCGATAAGGTTCTTGCACTTATTATGAGCTAGAACTCAAAGGTAGATCCCACTCATTAAACAGCAATAATATACCAGCAATGGCTTATTCTATATTGCTTTCATGCAGTCAAAGCATTCACTGGCACCTGAATGTAAAATATGTTTGCAAATGAATATGAATCATAGAACTATCTGGTGGAATCTGCAAAGCAACTTCAAGCTGAAGAGCATACATAGGCTTGATAGGATGATAAGATGTCAGCGACAAATAAAGGTGTGAGTATAGTGTGAAAATATGGGAATTCTGCTAAATTATTTATTAAGGATATGGGTATGAAATGTCAACAGGACTTGGACTGCCTGTGAGCTGACTTTCAAAGAAAAAGAGAATGACGCATGAACTAAGGTGTTGAATGATACTGAGAAATGAGGGCGAGTCAAAAGGTTCAGTGTTTGTGAGCGAAAGAGAGGGAGCAGGGAAATATCTGACCATAAGGAGATGGACTGAGGTTGATTATTCTGTAACCTTGATATCAATCTGTAGCTGTTATTTGTACATGCATTTGCAAAAACAACCATCTAACCAAGCTATTCTGCATCAGGTTCCATTTTTCAAGCCTTTCCTAAATCAAGAACGTATTCAGCCAAACACGTTAGACAACATCATTAATTTCCTAGTACAACTGGCAGCAGGTCTGTGGATGGCTTTTTCCTTGTTCCAGGAATTCAATATAAGCGAATGTCAATATCCTAAAGCCAGTCAGAAGGTGCTGGATCGGCCTTGGTCCTAGAAAAACATCTCACATCTTGGCAGATGTTTTCTTTGGTCATGTTAAGAAAATCTAATTGTGACAATCTGCCATACAAAATAAATTATTAATGTTAATTTTTCTATGTGCAGTGTGCCAACTTCCCCCAAAAGAATAGATCCATAGACAGCAATATGTAGTGAAGTCGAAAATGTCTGAGTTCCCAGTACAACTGGAACGCACCGTCAGAAGCCGGCTCATGACGTACGTCACGAGTCACGACCAAACGTTATGCTATTGGTTGGCTGATCCAGAGTGGCACTGGGAAGATCCAATTATTTTAAACTTCAACAGACACCCGCCTCCAAGTGAGTGAATGTTTGCCAATAGAGCAGTTCCAGACCTTCTGTACAAATGAAATTAAGTACGATGGTCTGGTTGGACCAGGCTAAGCTTCAGTTGTACCTCAGAGCATATTTTTGCACAGGATGAGGACTTTTTTTTCTTTTTGTAAGAAGATGATGATGATGCCTTAATCCAACCGACTTAAATCTCCAGTATTGAGCCTGAAGTGGCATAAGAATAGACCGCCTCCATATGTCAATCAATCAATACATTTTAATTATATCGCGCTCATACTCAAGAGTAGCTCAAAGTGCCTTACAACGAATAAAAACAACAACAGAAAAAAAACACCCCCATAGACATGCACAGAGACATACACAAATACATACACACTCATACACACACTAAAACATATACACGCAGACACACAAACTCACACATACACTAGCTATCACTAAAGACACGTGGCTGGGCAGTGGGCACTGAGACCTGCGGCGTGGAGGAAGCTACCTTTGGGGGGGTGGAGTGGGAGGGGCAACTACACTGGGAGCGATCCCGGTCCAAGGCCGCAGAGAGCGCTGCCACAGGGACCACCCCAACCCGGGCAGACAAGAAGCCCCACACCATGGTGCGGAGTCAAAGCTACCTTACATAGGCACCTTCACAGAACATTTTTGTATCGTGACACAGGCTAAAAATAACTCACCATTTCCAATGAGTAGTTCCAGTTCAGTACACTACAGGTACGGCATGATAATTAACATTTTAACTGCAAGGCTTTTTGTTTTTGTGTGTTTCAAAGGCAGATAATTGAGAGCAGCATAGAGAGAGCAGCATAGAGAGAGAGAGAGAGAGAGAGAGAGAGAGAGAGAAGCTACACTTTAAATCAAAAGTATTTAGCTTGTGTGGGCATGTACGCCTTTGCGCATCTTATTCTGCACAGGATCAAGATAGACAAGAATGAGAGAAGAATTCAGACCCGACACGAATGTGTGGCTTATATAATAATGGTCTAGTTCTGTCACATTCACGTCTTTGCAGATGTCCAACAAATGTCAGACATTAAACATTGGGACAGCGATGGCAAATTATTACAGTGTATTAGTACAAAACGGCATACAATTAACCTAAATGTACCTGTAAAAAGAAAGTTGTCAATATTATTGACATAAAAAAAAAAAGGATAAAAGGGAAACCGAGAAGTCTTCAGATTTGACCTCAAGTTTTCTGGGAGTTTGTTCCAGATATGCAGTGCATAAAAACTTAAAGCTGCTTCTCCCTGTTTACTCCTAACTCTGGGGACTGTGAGTAGACCTGTCCCGGACGACCTGAGAGCTCTGGGTTTCCCGATAACGTCCACTCTTAGCGCGCTACGAAGACTCCTACGTTGTGACTTACCAAAGTTGTTTACCAAAATAGTCGAGGTTCCCGAACGGTCTCTTAGGAGTCTTCTTAAGAAACACTCCTTAAGTCATTCGTACACGGCGCTGTCCAGAAAGAAAGTGCTGAAAACGATTGCTCAGAGTTCGATTTTCCATTTCATGCGCAGGTGCATGACAGCACTATATTATAAAATGTATTGCAGTCTTTGCGAAAAAAAAAATCCCAACCAGTTTGCATGTCTACGGTAGCACACTCAGGATCTCGTAATTACGAGAAAAGATGTCGTAATTACAAAATAAACATCTCTTGTCTGTGTACTGTTACTTTTATTGTTCCACTCTTCACTATTTGCTCCTTTCAATGTCAGCCATGTTGGAATTTAAGATTTTCATATTTCCATACACTTATTCTATAGTTAATTTGGCAAAGTCAGTCTTAAACAGAAACAGGATAACTGGAACAAGGAACAAAAAGTAATGGGACAGCAGTGTTTGTTTCTGCCACGGAGGCCGGTGGCTCACATGGGGATCATTCTTTGGTAAAGCAATCTGATATGAGCCCCACTGTTTCAATTTTGCAGCAAAGAAAAACTATTTTACTCTTTCATTAATCCACGTAAAAAGAGCTCATGTATTATCACTGACCAGCTGTTCACAGGCCTACTTGATTTATGCTGCATGCTTTAAACACATAGGGCCGTTTTCACAGACAAAGCTTAAGCCTAGTCCGAGACTAAAATGCCTGTCTGAGCTGGATTAATTCAAAGCTACTTGCACAAACTCAGTTTAAAATAGTCCTAGATTAAAGCTATTCTGGATTAAACAAAGCCAATTGCAAGACGGACGACTAGAGCTACTCAAGGTCTAAATTTTATCTTAAATTAATCCTCCAAAGAGGCAGGTTTAACTTCAGTTTAGTGGTGTTTGTGAGAGAGCATGGACTATTTGGAATATCTAAATGAAGACCAAAAGAAGAGAAGAGTACTTGTGGATAGGTCTTATCCAAAACATTTATTTGATGAATTTACATTTCGAGACCGCTTTCAATTATGGAAAATGCACTGGAAATAACAACTTTGCTTGAGCTTATTAGATGGATGCATTTAAATTGAAGATGTATTCAGCATAATAAAATGAGTGTCTAAAACAATTCTGTTTTCAAATGTGGTTGTTGTGATTTAAAATACTGACACACATGAATAACAAAATGACAAAACACAACATGAACACCTTTTATTTTCTACTTATATCTTCACTGTGATTAGTAATCACAATTGTCTCAGTACTGTATCTTGTTTGAATCATAGCTCTCTCTTCCAACTTCATGTCATACAGTTTATGCTCTCTGGACTTTCTTTCCACCTCTGTCCCCAGAACCCGTACTGAGTTTGGGAAGAGGGCTTTCATGTACTATGCTCCCTCCGCCTGGAACACTATTAAAAAAACACTCAAATTGCTGGAACTCATCACTAAGAAGGATTTTAAAACTCAACTCACATGTTTTTTAATGGCAGATTTTGGAGTGTGTCAATGTTTCACTGAATAGTATTTTATCATTGCCTCAAAATTGTTCTTGTTCTTCACCCACTGGAATGTATTTGTCTCTGTTTTCTCACGTCTGTGCTTTCTTTTTATGTTTGTCTTATATTTCATTCATTCTAGCTGCTGCCATTTTGGCCAGGCCTTGCTCGGAAAAGAGGTCATTTGACCTCAAGCAATTTTGCCTGGTAAAATAAAGGTTAAATAATGTCCAATTCCACCTGTAGAATTTTAATTTTCATGTCATACTTCCTTCAGATATTGCATTTTCTGTTCATGGAATTCTCGGGCTAACTTTCATGCAACGTCATCTTTTTTGTCCTTTGTTGAAAGGTTGTGGCAAGCTCTTCTTTAAAGCAAGATTTAGGTTTTTCCACAGAGTCTATCAGTGCAGATATCATTAAATATAATGTCAAAATTATAAATGAGAAAGATGTGAAATACCGATAATAATGAAGATAACCTGAAGTTGGTGTATTGTTCTCTTAGTAACATTTTCATTAATTGAATTTGTTGCAAATTACGGCCCAACTATTTATTTGCTCAGTCCCAGCAGTGTGGCTTTTAGATTCAATAACCGGATCGTTTCAAACTATTCATTAAAGTTTATTGACGGGATTTTTTTAGCCTCTGTCATTGTTTTTTCTCACAAGCAATGGTGTTTCTGCTTCACTCCGGGTTTTTATGATCACCGTTGGACCAGCAGCATGTGCTCATGGGCAGGTGTTTACAATCAGGCTTACTTCCCTTACTCCAGGACTTCATAGTCTCAGACTAACTAAGCCAAACTTAAGCCATATCCATGACAGTGACTTAAACATCCCAGTTTACCTAGTCCACATTAAGGCCTACTCCTGCCTTAATCTAGGTCCTGTCTGTGAAACCGGCCCATAGACAATCTAATGAGGCAATAATCAATATTTCTATATTAACAGTGGATGCAATACGACTTGAATGTGAAAGGGGTCACTCATGAGCCTCTTTCACACATAGTTCCTTCCAATTAATTACGGGAATACATTCCTGGCACCATAAGCGATTTCCCTATTCACACATGCGGCTCCATTCCGGAACATTCCTGTCTTGCACCTGTTCACACATGACATGCAATACCGGTAATAGATGTCCAGTGGGGAGCAGTAATACGCCTAGTAGCGGCTACACTGACAAAATCAACATGAAGAAGAAAAAGGTCTAGCTAGTCTGGACACAAAGGCTGTGTTCGGAAAGCCATACTAACGTCCTACTCATACTAATTTTGACTTCAATTTGAGTATGTGACGGTTGGGTATGCGAGTTTGGGTATGTGAGAAATTCCCGGATGAGTACTAACTTCCGGGAAGATTTTGGGTATGAATCGATTGTATAGCCTACTTTTCCTACTCAACTGCCCCACAATGCATTGGGTCAATTCTACCTGCCCAGGAAAATGAAATATTTTCGAGCAAGTTGCTAGGCAACGACATTGTTTGGGGTCCGCGATCTGACAACTGTACGTGCAGTCATTCATAAACTCTTACAATAGATAAGAGATGAAGATAAATACCTAACAACATTAGAGTTACTAAGTGAAATGAGTGATATGAGTCTGATAGTGGAGAGAGATCAGAACAGATCTCTGTTCCACACACCGCAGCTCGTCCAGCTCAACTCACAGACAGCTGAGTGCTGTCTGATGATGAGCCGGACACAGAGCGTCGGAGGGATCCTCCGCCTCAAAACATAATTATAAAACAAGAGGTCTAAAACACAGATGATGAACACAGGACTGTAAAAATCTAGTTCAATATCTAACCTGTAGAGGGCGGTTATACGCTAAACAGCGTCTTAACTGCCTGAATCTTATAAGAAGAAGAAGAAATTCTTCATTGCTTGAGTATACTTCAACTGAAAACGTTTCGACGCACCTCGCATACACAATCAATCTTTGAGTAGACAGTATGCAGTATATAGATGGTGAGTATGTAGGATGTAGGACCAGTGTTGCCAACTTAGCGATTTTGTCGCTATATTTAGCGACTTTTCAGCCCCCCTGGTGACTTTTTTTTCAAAACAGCGACAAGCGACAAATCTAGCTTTTTTTTCTGGTGTAATTGGTGACTTTTTCGCCGAAGCAAGTATCACTTTTAACGCTTCTCAACGAGCAGCGGGAGCCTCCCGGCCCGTCCCCCGTAACAGAGCACTGACAGACGGAGATACACCTCTCCGCTCGTGTTCCGTTAGCATCACTATTAGCAGTTAGCAGCTTTTCGCACCTCTTCTACAGTCTACGAGTAGTGCAATTCAAAATGTTATGCAGTGCTTTTTTAAACCATGATCATGTATGATTACTGCTAGACTTAACATTACCACGTTGTTTGTTTATGCGATTGTCACGTTCATAACACTAGAACCTCATCTATTCAAATATTACTGTATAAAACTCCTGTCTACAAATATGCAAATTAGGCGATGACGTCATCTACAAATATGCAAATTAGGCGATGACGTCATCTGGCGACTTCTAGCGACTTTTTGGACAGCCAATAGCTACTTTCCTTACTGAAGAGTTGGCAACACTGTGTAGGACGCTAGTATGGCTTACTACAAAAAAAAAGCCATACTACTAATGCCGTTGCCTAGCAACTTGCTTGAAAATATTTCATTTTCCTGTGCAGGTAGAATTGACCCAGTGCATTGTGGGGCGTTTGAGTAGGAAAAGTAACCTGTCGATCCATACCTAAAATCTTCCCGGAAGTTAGTACTCATCCAGGCAATTCTAGCATACCCAAACTTGCATACCCAAACCGTCACATACTAAAATTGAAGTCAAAATGAGTATGAGTAGGACGTTAGTATGGCTTTCCGAACACAGCCATGTTCATTGTACACGGCAGCACGGTGTAATGGTGAATGGTGCAGGTTGTAGGTTGTGGTCTGATAGCAATAGCTCCGGTTAGCATGACGACACGGTAGGCAACTTGTGGGATTCTCCTCACGGTTCTTTTATTACACATTGACCATATCAAACCAGGTCTCTACGGCACTATATCTATTAAGTATACATGCGTTCAGGAACATAGTCCGAGATTCCTGCCTACACCAACTCCTTACAAAATAAAGAATATAAAACGGAGACTTCACTCGTAGACTGCGTAGTTACTCAAACAGAGCGGAGAAGCACATGTACTTCTTCTTCATGTTCAACATTAGATTCCACAATAAACAAAGGAAGGCGCCACCTAGTGGCGCTACATGTATAAAACCGACTGTTACATATTCCCCCCTGTTTATAATACGGCTGTCCTCAGCCGTACACAGCAGAAGAAGCAACCTAACTAAACTAAACGTTTCGTAATACATTACTACTCCGTAGATAGATAGCCATTATATTCACAGGGCTCAGCGTAATGATATACAAACGGACAGAAAACAAAAGGAGGCGACACCTAGTGGCGCTACATGTTATAAAACTGACTGTTACAACGGCAGTCCTCTGCACAGACAGAGAGGAGCTCTCTTGCTTGGCGTTTGACCAGTTTCCAGCCATTTCTGAAGAATGGAGTTACGTTTAGTAAACAGATTACGTTTGTTCGTCGCAATATGTGCCCTTTCCGGTAATGTTCTGGCTTTCATTCACAACACAGCGGTATTTCCACTGCAATATTGCTAGGTCTTGAGGTGGAAAATTGATGGTGCAGGTTTGACGGAAAATCGATTCTGGCTCGGGCTCTCACACTTACCGCTTTTTGGGAAAGTGCCGTAACATTACAAAGGCTGCATGTCTGAAAAAAGGTTAGAAACCCACAAATAATTAACTAGATTCAGTCACTAGTTCTCCTCACCTTTAGATTATTTCAATAACTTTATTATTTAGTTTCATTTGTGTTCAGCAAAAAATATTCTACTTGCTTGGGGCCAAATGAGCAGATAGACACATTGGCTGGTGAACATTGTGGAGCATTTAGCTGCCAAAGGTTCAGATATTTCCATATGGAGTGAGTGGAGACCAACCTAGAGCTAAAAGGAGATGGACATTTGGAAATATATACAGTCTTAGGGGGCCAGAATCACAACTACAAACATGATAATGATGCTCCTTCTTTGCTGGATGAGTAAATAAGCAACTGTTTGTGGGACTGATGATGTCATCAGGACCACATCATCTGCGAAAAGCAGCGATGAGATCCAACAAACTGCAACCCCTCCCAACCACGACAATGCCTTAATATCCCGTCCATGAATATCACAAACAGGATTGATGACAAAGCGCAACCCTGGCTGAGGCCAAGCCACACCGGAAACAAGTCTGTCTTAATGCCGAGAACACAAACACAGCTCTAGAGTTAGGCATACAGAGATTGGATGGTCCTAAGAAGGAACCCCCTCACCCCATACACCCATAGCACCCATGGCACCCATGGCAGTATCTCCTGAGAGACCCTGTCATACGCCTCCAGGATCTGTAAGTGTGTGTGTGTTAATACATATCTGTTCTGTTCTTCTGTGTTTGCTCATGTGTTATATAAGGTAATGAATAGCCTTTGAGAGATATTGCCTATATTATATATGATTGAAAACTTGTGCAGATAAATAAAAAACACATGTTTAGCTTAGCGTAATCTTAGATACGTCACTGTTTAAATGTATGGGTTTGTATGGGTGTTTGCAGTTATGTTGCTTGATGCAGATCATTAATTGTCAGAGGCAACTTCCAGCAAACTTGTGGAGAAAGGAAACAGGTCCTTGAGGTTAACAGCTGCAGCTTGAAACATTTGACGTCTGGCTAAAACACGCAAAGCTACCACTTATTGTGAATGTGCAGTTGATTAAGAAACAACACAACGTTTTCCCTCATCATGCCTTATTCTACAAGGTTCATGCAAAGTTATTCTCTTTCAGTCCCTCTGCATCTCTCTGCTCCATGATTCCTTCATTAACAGCATCTCATCAAACACACAAACGCCTTGAGGTCATTGGGAAAGCCTTGCTTAACTGTGCAGGCAGAAATGTGTGCGCAAGCAAGATCCAGTGATGTGCTTCAACCTTCTGATGTCTCTCATGGAGGACATTGACTGAGAAATTATTAATTAGTTTTGCACAAGAGTCGTAGGCTGGAAATACTATCAGCAATACTGTACCTAAGGCTTTAAACTTTGGCTAATATGGACTGTGTGGGTTCCCTAGGGAGTCAGTCGTTCTCCTTTATAGCTATTTTATATTTATGTTCCTATCCATTTTGTTGCTGTAATGGCTTACAGTACTTTATTTGTATACCACTGCGGAGACAAAGTGCTAGAGTAGATGAAATGATACCTAACAGAGAAAAGTAATGTAATCTGCAGTCCCATGTGGCAAAAAAGCACTGCTTGTGAGTCAGTTAATAAAGAGGTCTGATACTTAGCACTTTAACACAAAGTAACATCAAACTATTCAATTGTATCAATATGTGTACATGCAGGTGTTTTCAAAGCACTTGTTGGAACCTGTTTCCACATATTATGCTTTTGCATTTGGTTCATTCAAAGGATGAATAGCATTACACTGATCGTACAATCACATTGGTATTTTACCTTGAGAGTATAGCACCTTTTCTCCTTCTGACTCATCTTCTGTCTTGTCACCTTGTCTCAGTTATTCATTTTGAACTGGAGAGATAGGCCGCAGTTGATGGAAGACAGTCAGAGAGGATAGCAGTTGGTATGTGAAAGGTGCTGACAAAAAATAAATAAAAAAGCCTCACTCACTGTTCCAAACTTGGTCTGAACTGAACTGATTCCTGATAGGAAGAAAAGCAATGGACACTACTTTACTTTTTGACCCTAATGATTCTCCAAAGGGGCCCATTTCAAGTTAGTGTTGAATTCTTCTTTCACATTGGGATGTCTATATGCCTCTCAACAAAGGCTTACAAAGCTGGCTTATGGACCCCTTTTTCAAGGAGTCACATGTTCTGGAGCCTATCCAAGCACATACTGAACAAGAGGTTGACCACATCCTGGTCCCACAGGTGGCCAGTGTAATATCACACGGCATTGAGACTCATATGACACGTCAACGCTTGCTTTAGTTTTCCAATGCAACAGATCTTCAGTCTGCATGAGGAAAGCAGAGAACAGATGTAACATCTGTACAGAAAGGCCACAACCTATTGACATATTTGAGTCCAGATAATTTCAGCCAGGTTGAAAATTATAACTATACAATGTGTGTTTATTATAAAGGTTAAATTGCATTGTGCAGCCAAGCCAAGATGGCACATTGTGCATAGTTTAAATATTAGTATACAGTGATGGGCTACTTATTAGCAGATGAATGATATCAAATTAGCCATTTCAAACAGATTGTAAGGCTCTTATTACACTTAATTTAATTTGCTGGACTGTATTGGCACTTAGCTAGTCAGATGGAATTCAAAATCCTAGATAGATAGATAGATAGATAGATAGATAGATAGATAGATAGATAGATAGATAGATAGATAGATAGATAGATAGATAGATAGATAGATAGATAGATAGATAGATAGTGTATTTAAATACATAGACTGATAGATTTCCAGGGAAACATTGAATATGTAATAGACTCCAACACACACAGATATGAAGCCTGTGATTCTATATTTTGTTTACTGAAAGTGCTTTAACAGCAGCATGTAAAAATAGGCTATGAGGAGTCAGAATTTTTAAACAGCT
Source organism: Ammodytes marinus (assembly GCF_949987685.1). Lineage (NCBI taxonomy): Eukaryota > Metazoa > Chordata > Actinopteri > Uranoscopiformes > Ammodytidae > Ammodytes > Ammodytes marinus. The sequence goes on along the minus strand of NC_137230.1, from coordinate 20,900,027 downwards.
CCTTTACAAGAAAATGCTTCTAGTGCGATGCTTTGTTCAAATGCTTGTGTACTTCTTTTCAGGCCAGGTGTTCAAATTTTGTCTGACGCTCAGTAACGTGTGAGCAGCACATGGATTGCTTGATTGCTATATTAATAATAACATGTTTTAGTGACCATGTTTTTAGGAGGGTGTGGTGACTCATATCTTGTTGACATGGAGACCAAAATAGCCACCAAATGGAGGAGAGCATTGAGTCTACACTTGAGACTTTGCTCGATGGCGAAGAAAATGAAGATAGAATGAGAGGAATGCCAGAATGAGAGAGGATAGGAGAACAGAGCTTAGACAACTATGAAGGTCGGTATTGTATAAGCCAATGGTGAGTCATACACAATGTTTGAATCTTAATAACTAATAGAAAATTGTTTGTTTTTTCTCACTAGAGAGTGGGAAAACTGCAAGGACATAATAGGAAAAAGGGTTCTTTGAAAAAACAAGAAAGAGTTGTCTTATACAATGCATGTCAGGGTTATTGCAGTGATACACTTGGTACACCATGTGCATTAAATGCACTTGCAGTAAACATTTTACTGCTGAATGTGTCACAACACAGAAAAAATTTGTCAAGATATGATACAGATTTTGCTACCTGGATGGAACTGTACCATGTACAGGTACGAGGCATGACATTTATTATGCAAGTGGCATGGCTCTATGGATGTCAAGGTCCGAATGACGGCCAGTCATAGACTTAAATATCTCTATGTGTATGTCAATTCGAAAAATAGAATGACGCAACTGATCACTGTGCAACAACACGATAAACTAAGCGATTGAATGGTGCATTCCCACTACTAGCACTATTGAGCAACATTTTTAGAAGTGGGTGTGTTGTTGTTTTTTGTTTTGTTTTTATTACACTTGAAAGCATGAGCATGTGACCACACCATCATCATTTCTGTTTCTTCATTGGCACTATTTCTCTTTGAAAGCTTTGAAGAGAGAGAGAGAGAGAGAGAGAGAGAGAGAGAGAGAGAGAGAGAGAGAGAGAGAGAGAGAGGGGGGGGGGACAGAGGCACAGAGAAATAGCGTAATTTTAGTACAAGCCTCTGAGCTGCGGTAAATTGCACCACTATAACGGCTGTGGCAGTTAGTGCTGGTCTTTGAGAATTAGGTGGTATTTGCAGCGAGGCTTATTTGCATAGGAAGGGGGCAATTTTGCGCAGAATTTTTTAATATTCCCTCATTTACATACATGCAAATGGGACAGGCGCACCCAGGCGCTGTCTTTTTGCAGTGCAGTTTGAGAGCAGTTTCCGTGCAATTCCCTCTTTGCGTGTACCCTGTGAACAGTATCGCAAGAAGTCTGAGCTTTCTGAGCTTGCTCTGCCACTTCTGAATAAGAAACTGATCTTCCAGCCTGTGTTGTGTTTTTGCACTTTTGCGTGATCCACAGGTAGGACAATCCACAGTCATTCTTCAGTGAGTCTTTTTTCAACTATAACAGATAACAGACGGCGGGTTTCGTCCAAGTTCCCCATACACAATGTTACTGCAGTTGCACTTTAAGAATGTGAGGTGTAGTTTTTCCATCACATCTAGTTTTTCAAATCCCCCACACTTTTCATGCATACAACATATACAGTTACTAAAGTAACTAACCAGTCAAAAAGATCTAGTAGGTAGAAAGATTTTTTGTTTGTTTGAGTAAAGCAAATTGCATATGTACTGTATGCATGGATGTTGTCAACTAAACTTTGGAGCAGGATGTGTCCTATAGTGAAGCAGTTTATTGCCTTTGTAACAAATTGCACCCTCTCTCACATTAGGGACATTTGAATACATTTGGTGCAGAAAGTCAACTCGTTGCGTGCTGTGTTGTCAGTTCTGATCATTGACAGAAGTCCGTCTAATGAAGGGATGTCTTGTTCATCATCTGAGGGGAAACAATATGTGGGACTTATGTCACCAACTGGTGATAAACAAGAGTGAGCACTGTACTGACGCTAGCATGCTCAGATACTAGAATACAGCTTAAGGGGACAGTATTACAATGAGCATTTATACAGATAGAAAGGGGTGAGTGACAGGACCACATAGGCGGATCATGCAAGAAAGCAATTACTGAACATGCATTCTGCCAAATTTCAAAGGGCAATTTGGGGACATCTCAATTTACATAAATACTGGTGCCACAATTTTCCGAACGAATAAAACACATGTACTAATATCTGAATGTTTTCTTTAACACATAACAATTGTTGTTTGGTTAAAGAACCTGGAACAATTTGCCCCCTTTTGCTGTTAAGGCATTATATCCATGAGTAACTTTTAATTAGAGTGGTAGCTTTAGGCCTTAAGACATGCACACTTCTTAATAGCAATTTGTCCTCCATTTCTGCTCAGGAATTATATCCATGAGTAACCTTTAATATGAGAATGTTAGCTGTAGGCCTTAATAGTTGAGATTTCTCGGTCACTATAACCGCAAGCCTCATCTATCTGCGCCAGTATAACCCAATCCAGATTCTATTAAGTTTCATGAACACAGCTTTATACTAAACGTAGTGGCTCTTCATTGGGCGATGCAAGATTAGTGCAAATGACACTCATGGGTGACAAAGCACACTGAGAATTGAATGGCTGCGACTATGTATGTCCTCAAAGCCCCCTTTCACAGGCTTAAAAACACAGCAAATGTCCCTAGGTTATTTATATAGGCTTATACTGTCTGAACAAAAAAGACATGTACTTCATTACCTTGAAATGCCAATGAAGACCCTATTTTCATTAGTTCACTTCACAGCCAACTCTTGTCTGAAAATGCTCCTTATTTGTGTCAGCTGTGGTCATCAGACAAAAGAAGCTGTATTATAGTCTGGGAAATGACGAACATCAGACATCCAAAGCTGTTCTAGAAGAAGGTGATCATTGTGATCACTGACAATCCTCCGAGGACAGACAGATAGTGTCATCTGGCGTTATGGTCACTCTATCCCTTACTTGCTAATAACTGTTCTATACGGTGGCCCTGAGAGCTCACGGCACAGCAACATCAGAAAACACATGCAAGAAGACAAAACGCAAGCAAATTAAGAAAACATCTTCATCAATTTGACAACACATGCGCAGCATTTAGAAAAAACGCTGCTAATAGCCCGAAACACAACGGAAGTAGGTCGAAACACAACGGAAGTGCTTCCGTAAGTGTTTCCAGAGGACACTTAAAAGTGATGCACACGTCCAGACAGGCTTGTTGTTTATGCAGATTTTGACCATGATTTTGACTCACAGTGCTATTAAGGTTATCTTTCCGTCTACACTAGCCTACGCTGTGTAGCAAATGTTGGCAATCTAAAAGTGTGATTAAAGCCGTTTTACTGGACTGTGGAGGAGACAGTGTGCAGGAAGACTGAGACACCATCTGTCCGAAATGTAAGTAGTCATATTTTTTAAATAATTATGGCCCATTGTTAGTTGAATGTCTGTGATGTCCTTTATCATATCCCTCCTATAATAACCAACACTGACTGAAATGAGAGAATGTTGCGGGGTTTAGTAGTTAGCGTTAGCGTCCGCTAGCTTAACCGTTAGCTTTAGGCTAACCGTTTGAGCTGTGGAGTCTTTGGCAACAATGACTGTTTGTTGTCGCCTGCGGCTCGTTTTTGTGAACTCACATTAGACCTGCAATGAAGGTCCCTGTGTGAAAAACAAATGGTGAAACTGACTGGTGTGTTGGAAACTGTAAAGAGTATTTTTTTTAATAGCTTCAGGCTGCTACCTGCTAGCTGTCTGGCTGTAAGCAGTAGTGGTACAAGCAGCAAATATGTCCAGTGTAATGTGTATACAGACAAGAATACTGTAAGTTGCCTCTGCTGGTGTGTGTTTCCTGTCCAAACAGCACAGTATCTGTCATAACTAGTTGCTTATTGAGCCAGGGCTATACTGAATTTATTAGTAGCCTATCTTATTTTATAATGGAAGAAACAATTAATCTCCTCAGTTTGTAGCTTTGCCATAACTACAGATGTATGATACATGTCAGCTACATGATGTTACATTGAATGTGCCATGTTTTACAGATGTGAGTGACCTGACTGAGCCTGTGTTTGATGAAGTGTCTGTTGACCCACCCGGACCTTCAGATATCTGTTCCATCAGAGGAGGACGTGTTCACTGGGTGGGACAGGTGGTCTTCTTCAGAGATAGCAGCAACAACATCTATAACCTGAGTTTTATTACCAGCTGACAAAACAAGTCCTTTACCTACATGATCTGGACAGTTACATAAAAGGCTTTGCTTCTGTTTGAATTATACACTTATTATTTCCATTTCACTGGCTATGAATAAACTGCTTTATTTTTAAGGATGGTGTTGGTCTTTTTAAAATGTAATAATACTGTCTTATCAGAGAAATCTAGAGAGAAATAAAGGGTTGAAATAAAAAACGTATCATTCTATGCATGAAGATCGGTCAGAAATCTAGTCCAACATCCTGACTATGAAAATGTGAGTTTCAAGTAATCCTTTACTAAAGGTAGCGAACAGTGACAGTAAGCAACACAATCCAATCCATTTGTTTAACAGTAAAACTTTATTATGAATGAGATCACAACACAAATGATACATTATCTACTAGATTTTGAAATGGTGTCAGATCATTTGCAGCTCTGACAAGCCTTCTAAAGCATTATTTCAAAAATACATTTTACAAAAATAAATGCCTTTCCAGCGAATCTTGACATGATTCATGATATATTCTTTTCCAGCCTCATTATGGTTACTGTTAACTATTACATTACGTAACATGCTATGTAAGAGCCAATTAGCGCTCTTGTATAAAGTAGGACCCAATCTTTGGTTCCACAGTTGCTACCCGGACATACGTAGAAACATTTTTTGAGCACACACAATCCACGTTACGTCAGGGTCTATGTTTGTATGTAGGCTAGTGTAGACGGAAAGATAACCTTAATAGCACTGTGAGTCAAAATCATGGTAAAAATCTGCATAAACAACAACATGTGCACCACTTTTAAGTGTCCTCTGGAAACACTTACGGAAGCACTTCCGTTGTGTTTCGGGCTATTTGCAGCGTTTTTCTAAATACTGCGCATGTGTTGTCAAATTGATGAAGATGTTTTCTTAATTTGCTTGTGTTTTGTCTTCTTGCATGTGTGTTTTCTAAATGCTGATCATGTGTTGTCAAATTGATGAAGATGTTTTCTTAATTTGCTTGCGTTTTGTCTTCTTGCATGTGTTTCCATATAAATTGACATTTTTTTTTTTTTTTTTACAAATTTGAGTAAATATACTTAGTTACTTTTCACAACTGCTTACTTTTTTACCGTTAGTATAGTTATTTCATCAACTGTTTTATAGTAGTGTTTCATTTTAAATGTGTGTGCTCTGCAAATTATTAATTATTTTACCCCACGTTCTTTTTCCTTCCCTATATCGTTATTTATACAAGACACAAGCTTTTCCGACAACAGAGTTGACATTTTTTACACACAGAATCATAATGAAACTCTGATGCCGCATTTGAATTATTAGAAACTATGCCTTATGCCTGTATGTCATGTGGAATGCATTGACATACAGTTTTCCGTTCACTGAATGTAACATATGCACTGCTTCTGTTTCAGTAGGCTACAGTAATACTCCTGGGAGGCAGAATTCATGAACCAGTGAGCGTGAATGGAAAATAGAGTGGAGTACTGAGAAAATCTAACCACTGTGGGGTACTGTTTCTCTTCAGAAGAATTTGGCTACACCGACACTGTGTTAAGAAATAAACTTTTATAAACATTAATACACTTCCACGGTTAACATATTTTTGCTTTAGCAGAGATATCATAACATAATATCATTCTACACTGTGTGTATATTCAATAATAGAGGACTTTAATTTTGGCTTGTTGGCTTTAAATTCAAGACAAACTTCAAAAACAAGTTGGTGTGTTTTCATTGACTAACTCAGATGCTAGGGAAATACAATGCTTGATTATTTACATTGTTTCAACAATGTGTAACAAAGCATATTTGTTTAATGGAAAAATATTTATTCCCATATTCAGTCAAAATAGCTGACTTCTGATTGTGTTGAATGGTAGCATACCAGAGCGTGTGTGGAGTTATTTAAGAAAATACTATACTAGGTACTACTATAAAGAATAATAATTTTAATACATTGTATTTATATAGCGTTTTTCAAGGTACTCAAAGACACTTTTCCATGCAGCACACATGCAGATAAAAACAAGTGTAGCAATATAACCAACACATAACAAACAAAAGCAAAGACAAGCAAAAGCAAGTGAAACAATAAAATCAGCATTTAAAGACACACTACCTACCAAAATTGAAGACGCCCACTTGATTTGACTTGACAAGAGTCAATTTACATTACAATGTACTTCTGGCCCTTCTAACTGCATCCAGGGTCATCTACAATGTGAGTCTACTGGATAATTACATTTGGTTTGACCGTTTTCCTCATGTCTCACTCAAATAGATCACAGAAATTATAACTTGTCCTACAATTACAAAGCTTTGACATTTAATAATTTCTGAATTTCACTCTCATGGGAGGGATTTTGGACCTTCTCTCAATGCCAAAATAAAATAGCTTGCACATTTTATCACTGCTCGCACCAATAAACTGTTTGTTCAACAACAGAATGAGGACAGACTTAAGCAGAGAATCCTGACTTCATTTAGCAAGGCTAAAAGCCATTACTGTTACCTAAAGTTACTACTTGCTATTCTCAATGCTCACTTTTTATGTCTTCATATATATTGTAAGCTTGAATGCAACAGCTTTATCTCACCAATGTCGGTCAGGTGGGAGGCAATATTTCATTTAAAAATTGTGTATTATTTTCAGAATTGTGAGTCTAACTCGACACCTTCTGGACAACACATTAAGTAAGTTCACTCTTGCCAGAACGGAGCGGGGGACGAGTTTACTGGCCATGATTGATGCCATGCTGTAAACCAGTAAACCACCCCACTCATAATGTATTGCTCGCAACCCAATCCCAGTTTTTATATATGTGCTACAGGTGAGCTGTATGCCCCTGGCTACAGGATTACCAAATGTAGTCACCACACCCTGTGCACCTTGTGTCTTGTCTGGTTGACTGCCCTTTCCCCCATGCGAACATTGGATAGCCCCTAATGTGAAAGGTGGAGATGCCCTGAGTGTCAGATGCCATAATGTGAATTTGTAAGTCGAGTGTTAAGAGGTTTACAGTTAACCCACGGTTTTACAGGTTACTTACTTTGGAAATATTTGTTTCTGGGGGGAAAAAATATGTGGAGACCATAGAGAGTATTCAAAATGGATGTAGCATCCGGGCTGACCTCAGTTATTCCAATTGCATCCAATCGTCCTGGCCTATGCGCGTCGCCATCTTGTCAGATTTTTACTCAGCCTCATTTCCTCGCACCGAAAAAGGGCATTGATGTGACGTCGGGGGGAGGGAGATACGCCCATCTAGCTGACGTATACCTCTGAGGCGAAGTGAGGGTCGGCGGGCGGCTAGTCTCGCAAAGCCAGACCAAACTACAGCACGTAGTATGGTCTGGAAGCACTCTGTTTAGAGCCGTCTATTCGGGTGGGGAAACCGGGGGAAACTGGACTAGCCTGTTTGTATTTGTTTAAACCAATCACAATCATCTAGGGCGGGGCTAACCCCGGGAAGCAGCAGCGGTGTCCTGCAAAATAGAGCCGGGGGGGGGGACTTATTTTGATGGAACGTCTTCACGTCCAGAGACTGTCAGAGAAATGGCTAAACCCGCAAACGCCACACAAAAACTATTAAAGACAAAAGGAATATACATAGTGTGTTGCTTTCTAACCAGCATGTCAAGACACCATACACTTTAGCCCCCGAGGAGCTCACGGGATAACTTAACCGGAGTTAACTAGCCACGTAGTGTTATCTCTGGTAACATTATCATCGGCGGTTGAGAGGACGGCTACGGCGATCGAGTATAATTTTTAGCATTCGAGAACTTATGTCACCACCTCCTATCGCTGTAGTCAGAGCCGTAGTCCGTCTGTTTACAGGCAGAACAGGGTTTTGACGTTGTGAGCGCTACACCAACTGCAGCAAGTAGCCGTAAGAGTTGCTAGGTGATAGTGGAAGCCGTTGGAATCTTTCCCCGTCGCTAAAACACCGCTGCTTAGTCCCTCACCAAAGAAAGGGAACGGCGGATCTTAATCTAGCTGGTTATAAGGTCCGGTGCTCAATTCAAACCCCCACGCTTCATTTTCCAGAGTTTATGAGGGTATTTCTGCCCGGGGGTAGTTGTACAATGAAGTTGGACAGCTAGGCTAGGCTAAGTTAGGCTGCGTCCCGGACCGCCGCCGCCAATATTATTATCCCGAAGTATAGCCACACTTTATTTCTGTCTACAGTAATGTGACTTCTCACACCCTGTGTGTGTGTGTGTGTGTGTGTGTGTGTGTGTGTGAGAGAGAGCGCTGCACATAAGCACACGGGTTGACTGAGCGAATTGTTTCCGAATTTGAGGGGGATCACAATAGGGGAAAGCCAGCAACCGGAAAAGGAGGGGGCTGCGTCAGGGCTGCGTTGCTTTTCGACGCAAGCGAATAGACGCTGGCGGAAGTGGTCATGCCAGACTAGCGGGCGGCTAACTGTCACTCAAGAGGCCGCGCCCCTAATTGTCATACATTTTAACCTCCAATAGTTTAAAAACTAGCGTAATCCAAAAAAATTCACCCCCCTCAGTGTTGTCATGGAGATATGACCTACACATACAGACTAGAATGGTTTTTTGGACCAGGCCGTAGATAGGTTTAATAATGCTTTGAAAACAGCCTATTTAACATGGGAGTCAGTGAGAAACTGCTCTGTTTTGGTACCACCTGGTAGTGGCCACTCAGTGAACTAAAGTTTTTGTCACTGCCGCATTGAATGCTGGTAGAACTCGCTCTGGTTAGGGATTGGTGGAGACAGAAGCAGAGTCACTGATAGAAATTATGCATAACAGGAGGTTTATTGCGCATTAATGTGCTCCTCGGATGGTCAGAGTTTCCGAGTTGTAAAGTAGTTCTTCCAACTTCACATGCTCTCAAGTCTGAAAGTCAGAATGCTGTAACAACAACAACGAACAACAATGTGGATGCTACGAAGAAGACGTGTGGACTGTTACTGCTCACAGTTTAAACTCAACATTGATAACTTTCTCCAGTATTTTTGTGAAAATCAATAGAAAAAGAAACATCTAACTGTCATGTTGTTGAGGCATTCGACGTCAAGTCAGCAAATCGGGCACCAAAAACTTTCCAGTTGTTTCCGAGTTGTTTTTTCCGATTTAAGCAGTCGTTCACATGCTCGGACCCTCGGTTTTCCGGTGTGTCCGATACCATATGAACGCGCCATATATCATGCAGTGAGCGCAAATATGGATAGACGTATAGCTGGCATTTTCATAGTCATAACATTTCAAATGTATCTACAAGTGTGCATCTAATGTAAAATGCTTGCCATAAAGTTGCAGTGTGTACCATAAAAATTGTAACAACTGCTGCAGTTTATTATGACCTTAACCTTACATCTGTCATGATCCCGCTTGGGCCCCTTGGCCTTGTGTGTGTTTTTCCCTTTCACCCTTGTCTTTGTGCTGAGCTAATTGTAGGGGTGGAGCCAGGTGTGCTGGAGTCAATTATCAACATTCACAGCTGTCATCAATCATCATCAACTGCTCTACATATACCCGGGCCTACCTTCCAGACACTGCCAGATTGTAGCTTCTGTTTTCATACAGTCAGTTCTCTCTCTTGCTCACCTGTTTACAGCTCCACTTTTTTTGCATTTTTTCCTGGTTAACCCCTGTTTCTCTGCCACAGTTCTCCCGGCCTGACTCCAGCCACCAGCTCCAGCCCTAGCTCTCCTGCACTACTCCTCGGACCCCTCCTGCCTGCCTGCTCTAGCCTGCTTCCACTCAGCCCCCTGGACTTGCCCCGTTGCTCTCTCCCTGGACCCCCATGCCAGCCAGTTTCCCTCCCCGGATCACGGTCCTAACACCCTGCTGGTTTCTCCTGAAATAAATCATCTTTTACTTATACTGTCTCCGCGCCTGTGTCCTCCAGACCCAACCGTTACAACATCAGTATAATAGATACATTTATGTCTCGCAAAATATGTTAAAGTCAAATGGCTGACTTTTATCCCCCAACATGTAGCTGCAGAAATATCCATAAATGAATGTAATTTTAAAATGTAGTTGTTCTATTCTATGGTTGCACTGGGTACCTGAAACTGTACAAATTTAAACTTTCAGTTGTCTACAAAAGTTGTCATGATCTACAAAACATGTTTAAGAAGATCATGGATGCAAAGCACAATCACATTTTTGTCATCCCATGCTAATTAAATATTCATGTTTTCCACTATTTAATTTGTGTGCAATTGTGTGTCAGTCATTGTGTTAAG